>NW_027529603.1:1474517-1565548 GCF_008692635.1 Crocuta crocuta
TCAACATATGACCCTGGGATCATGACCTGAGGTAAAATCAAGAGGTAGGTGCTCAGCCAATTGAGCCATCCAAGCGCTTAATCGATTGAGTCATCCAGACACCCCTTAAACGATTTTATTTTTAAGTAATCTCTCCCTTGAGGTCACGAGTTACACACTACACTGACTAAGCCAGCCAGGTGCCCCAATAGAGCTGTTCATTTAAGAAAATTTTGTTTGGGGCCCCTGAATGACTCAGTATCAGGTAAGCTTCTGACTTAGGCTGGAGTCATGATATCAGGGTTTGTGAGTTTGCGTCCTTGTTGGGCTCTGTGCTGACAGCTCAGAGCCTGGTGCCTGCTTCAGATTCAGTCTCTCTCTCTTTGCCCCTCCCCCGATCACACGCATGTGCTCTCTCTCAAATAAAAGTAAAACATTTAAAAAAATTTGCTAGTTTTTATATACTTGTATATCATATATGCTTATACCTTATGAGTAGGAATTTTTCAGAGTGTGTGTTATATAATTAACCTACTTTGAATGAGTAAACATTCTTTTTTTTTTAATGTTTAGTTTTGAGGAACGGGGAGAGGAAGGGAGAGAGGAGATGAAGGATCTGAAGTGGGCTTTGGGGTGCTGATAAGAGAGAGCCTGATGCAAAGCTTGAACTTATGAACTGTGAGATCATGACCTGTGCCATATGGAAGTTGGGTATTTCACTGACTGAGCTACCCAGGCTCCCCCGAATGAATAAACATTGTTAAACAAAAGACTTAATTTTGTGATGGTTAGTTTGACTGTAAATCTTTTCAGTGCTTCTTAGAAAATGGTAGTTTCAACTTTGTTTCCAGTTAATCAGGACACTAGCTAAAGTTAAAATTTAACTTTCAGTAAAATTTGAGCATCTGTGTTCATGGAGGGCAGATAAAAAATTTATTATTTATTAGAGACCAGGGGAGAGGGGCAGGGGGAGAGAGAATCTTAAACAGGCTCCACATTTTGCAGAGTCCGACATGAGGCTCAATCCTGTGATCCTGGGATCATGACCTAAGCTGAAATCAAGAGTCAACTGGCTGAGTCACCCAGATGCCCCTCCCCCCCGTTTTTAAAATTAGATAAAACTTTCCTTTTAATTTCTGTAATGTAAAGAATTTTGTAATTGACAGAGTTTTAGTGTTGTAACCAATACTTGGTTTTGTTGTCAAGCTGTGATGATACCTGATACTTTTTTAAGGGGGTCGGGGTACCTGGTACATTTTTGTGACTAGCCTTGCCAGTTTCGGTAAATCACTTTGAATTTTAATAAGTATTAATTGAATGTGAGTTAGCATGGAGGTGAGAGTTAAATATGAAAGAAGTATAAGACCATGTATTCTTTGTTTTTTATTTTATTGAACATGAGTTCTGCCAGATCTTACTCTGAGATTGGGAGGTGTAAATATGAAACATTTTTATCTGTTCTTAAGGGACACTCAGATTCTGACTCACAGTCTCTAGGCAAAGTACGACTGAACACAGTCGTACAGCCTGAGGTGCTGGTATAAACTGGGTGTTCTGAGATTGAAAAGGGAGTTGTAAAGGTCATTCTTAAAGGACTAGAAATAAGTTAAAAAAAAAAGGGGGGGGGAGGTTGGGAATGTGACAGGCATTGCCATCTGAGAAAACAGTACTTTTAAAATTATGACCCACTAGGAAACTATTCCCTAGAAAAATTGTTAAGTTGGACACAGTTGTGAATTTATTTTGCTAGCTGAGTGGGAGATACATAAAGTGTTTTAATTCTGGCTAGAAGATATGTTAGAGACTCTAGCCCCCACAGGTGGGAGCAGGGACCTTCTTCCTGATGGAGGGTTTGAGGTGTATCAGAGCAGTATTTACCTCAGGAAATGGGAATGATGACCAGATTACAAATATATCTTGAGCTTGTTAAGTCTTGAAATATTTTAGTTTTTAGAAAGGGAGAGAAGGCATCTTCATGGAAGAGGTGGAATTGTCTTATTCTGTCCAAGAGCATTCAAAAAAATATACTAGTGTCTAGTGCAAGGCCCAGAAACAATCCTTATAGCTACTAACAGTGAAAAAGCAGAGTTAATTTTATCAACTGTTTCATTGTCCATGATGGTGCTGCCAGTAAGTTGTCCCCAAACCTGGTTCAGAAAAGAAACCATGTACAATTTGGAGTGTATAGCTAGTGAGAGTTTCATACAAGAGCCACTTTCTTTTTGTTTAACTCTATAAATCAGTGATAATGTCTTGGTCTTTCTGTTTGATTTAGCTTTTAGGCAGAGAACCTTTAGGGAGTTAAAGCAGTTCAGTATATGGCTTATGTCTCCTGATAATTTTATTTTATTTTTTCCTGATAATCCTATTCTGATTCCATGATCTTGTCTGGTTTTCCTTTTTTCATAAGTGCTGTGGTTCTTTTTTTAATTTTTAATGTTTTATTTATTTTTGAGAGAGGGATAGAGATAGCATGAGCTTGGGAGGGTCAGAGAGAGAGGGAGACACAGAATCTGAAGACAGGCTCCAGGCTCTGAGCTAGCTGTCAGCACAGAGCCTGATGCGGGGCTCGAACCCACGAACCATTGAGATCATGACCTGAGCTGAAGTCGGACGCTCAACCGACTGAGCCACCCAGGAGCCCCTTAAGTGCTGTGGTTCTTAAATATTTCCACATCTGCTCCAGAACAGTCTTAAAAAAAAATGTAGAGTAATTAGTTGTATTAATTAAAAATGATTCTTTTTAAAGTAGAGAAATCTACTTTAAAGTAGAGATTCTTTTGTGGAGGTTCTGTCATTAATTCAGCAGTATTTATGAAGTGCCTAATATGTGTAGGTTTTGCAACGACATCAGTGAATAAAATAGACTTAAATACTTGCCGCAAGGAGCTTACATTCCATTGGGCCAGGTAGACAGTAAATATAATTTTAAAATGAATAATATGTTAGAAGGTACTAAGTGCTGTGGAAGAAAAGATAGTAACATGGGAGTACTGCAGTGAGGGTCATGTAGGAATTTTAAATAGGATGGTCAGAGTAAGCTTCACTGAGAAAAGTGACATTTGAACAAAGACTTGAAGGAGGCATAGGAATAAGCATGTGGATATATAAGGGAAGAACATTCCAGATAAAGGGAGCAGCCACAGTAGAATTTTTGAGGTAGGTTTGACCCTGTCATGGTTGAGGAACAGATTATCACCTTGATTTAGTGCAGTTAGAGGTGACAAACAGTGGAGGGCAGAGGAATAGATGGCTTTGGGGGAGGCCTTTTAGGCTTCTGTGAGTATTTTGGCTCTTTCTCTAAGTATAATTGAAAATAAACCCTAATACCATCAAGTAGGCTCAGGTAGGATTTCCTCCCTGCACAGAGATCTAGGGTGAGGAGAAGGTAAGCAGTCAGAGAAGCAACTCTCTTCTAGTTTTAGGTTGGCATAAATTATTGTTGTATCCTAGATGTAAGATTATAGCAAAACAATAATAAAGTTTTTTGCTGATATTTTCTACTTTATTTTTGATTGTAGGGACTTTCAGTTACCTTGATGATGTCCCATTTAAGATAGGAGACAAATTCAAAACACCAGCTAAAGTTGGTCTACCTATTGGCTTCTCCTTGCCTGATTGTTTGCAGGTTGTCAGAGAAGTACAGGTAAGTGGTGATTTTTAGTTAAAGTTTAATGCATTTAAAAGTTTAAAGAGTAAGAATTTAAAGTTTAAAGAGTGAAATAGGAAAAAAAATTCTCTTATCTCTTATTTGTATTTTTTATAGCAACTGTTACTGCATGGCTCACATTGTCTTTCTCACACACACACATATATTTATATATCTGTTACAAACTTCCTACAATCTATTGGACTGTGTATTCCTGGGATTCTGTGCCTTGTCCGAAACCAATCCACATTGCCCATCTGACTTGTTCATTCACCTCTTTTCCTTCTCTCTTTTGATGTCCTCATTATCTTCTTGGTCACTGAAATTAGGTGATAGTTTTCTCTCTGCTGTGTCTCTCACCTTTACCATCCCATTCATCCTTAACCTTATTTTTTCACCTGGACTATTGCAACAGCCTCTTTAATTGGACCCTCTGCTTGCAGAATTTTTAAAAATTTTCCATATTGTCTCTAGAATAATACTACTAAGATAAAGTTTCAAATTGTCACATCCCTGTTAAAAAAACAAAACAAAAAACTTACACTGGTTCACCGGTCCTTATTGGATCAAGTGTAGACATAAGGTTGTGTAAAGCACTTGAGCTCATTATCTCCTCCATGTCTCCTCCAAACCAGGTTACTACCAATTCATTGAATATACCGTTGTATATTACCTGTCTGTACTGTTTTTTTCTCATGAGCTTTTAACTCCACTTCGAGTATTTTCCTCTTTTCTCACTGTGCTAAAAGCTGTCTACCTGTTAAAATCTATTCTTCCCGACTGCTTAAATGCCATCTCCTCAATAGCTTCTTTCTCAGTCCTGTCATCTTTAAAGCTCAGTTAGATATCAATGTTGAAAGCAGCAAATAGCCTTATGTTTTGTGACTTCCCTTCTTTCTTTAGTACACAGTTATTGAATGCCTGCTTTTGAGCATTGCTCCACTAGGCCTGGGGATAGAGATAAATACCTTAATTACTGTCCTCAAGGAGCTTACAGAAAGAGTCACATGGGAAAACAGAGTACAGTAGCCATCAAACACTTCTTCCTGTGACTTAAGATTTTAAAAAATATAACTTTCTTGCAAAGGAGTTTTGTTTCTGGGGGATTCTCTAAGGCACCACCGTGTTACTCTAAGAAATAGTTATCTTCCAGTCTAAATGCAGTGAGTAGTTATAATGGGAGAACTATAGTTACATTTTTTAAAATAATAGCTTTATCATGATATCCATATACCTTGAAATTTGCCTTTTTAGGTTTGCACATAAGTGGTTTTTAGTATATTTATAGTGTATAATCATCATTACTGTCTTTAATTCCCCAGTACTTTCATCCCCCGAAAAGAATCCCCAGTACTTTCATCCCCCAAAAAGAAATGCAGTGCCCATTAACAGTCACTCCCTCTTGCCCTAGCCCCTGGAGACCACTAAATCTACTTTGTCTTTATGGATTTGCCTATATTGGACATGTCATATATATGGAATAATATAACAGACAGTCTTTTGTGATTGACTCTTTTCCTTTAGCATAATGTTTTCAAGGCTTATCCTTGTGTATTATCATGTGTAATGAATGAAATGTTGGTACATAATTCAATTTTATGGCTTAATAATGTTCCATTGTATTGATAACACTACATTTTGTTTTTCCATTCGTGATAGACATTTTGGTGGTTTTCACTTTTTGTTTATTATAAATAATGCTGGTGTGAACATTTGTATATTAGTTTTTGTATGGACATATTCTTTCAGTTTCAGTTTCAGTTTTCAGTTTTCTTGGGTGTATAAGTGGAATTGCTGGGTTGTCATATGGTAACTACATTTAACCTTTTGGGGAACCACCAGACTATTTTCCCAAGTGGTGGCACCATTTTACAGTCCCACCCACAGTGCATGAGAGTTCCAATTTGTCCATATCCTTGCCAGCTTTTTTATCTGTCTTTTTGGTTATATACATCTTTGGGGTTTACAGTGGTCTCTTATTGTGGTTTTGATGTGTATTTCCTTAATTGCTAATAATATTGAATATCTTACATATTCTTGAGATCAAGAATCATGTTTTACTGACTGAGCCAGCCAGATGCCCAAGGGTATAAACAACCTCTCCTCTCCTCTCCTCTCCTCCCCTCTCCTCCCCTCCTAAAAGAAAAATTTTTTTAAAGTAACCTCTACATCCAGCATGGGGGTTGAGATCAAGAATCATATGTTTTACTGACTGAGCCAGCCAGGTGCCCGAGGGTATAAACAACCTTCTTGACATGTACATTTCCAGGCTTCTCTTGTGTTTTTGAAGGGGGATGGATGACCAGAGGCACTTTATTGTGTTTCTTGTACTCTAAAACTATTGTCTGGTCATGTAGGCCCTTCTCCTCTCCATCCCTGTTTTTTATCTCTGCAGCCTTGAATGTGCACACAGACATTGTGTAATTCTGAGGCTTTAGAGTGAACATCAAAAGTTTTGTTTTCTCCTATCCAAGGTGAATTTTGTTTTATGTAATAAGTGTATTTTTTCCCCAAGTCTGCAATTGGAAAATTTTGTAAAGTGAGATATACTTGAAGGTACTGTTAAGGAACCAACCATGAAGTGTGAATCCTTATGTAGTTTGCACTGTAAAATCCTGATTTGAATATTTTTAGATTTCTTAATAAGGAGTTTTCCTGTATTTAGAGTACAATCTGTTCATTATAACTTAATAGGTAGTTTAAGAAGATAGAATCTATAGTCAAATTGCGTGGATTCATATCCATGCTCTACCACTTACCAGCTTTATGACGTTGAGCAAGGCTCTTGTAAAGTGAGGGTAACAATAGTACCTGCTTTAAAGGGTTATTTAAAAGATCTAGAGTTAATACATACTAAATGCTTAGAATCTTGCATGGTACCTGGTAAGTGCTTCTTAAATGTTAGGGGCTGTTATTGAGCACAGGATTTATGTAGGGCATTGTGCTAGATAATAGACTCTAAGAGGGTCTAAAGCCCAGTAGCTGCCCACAAGAGTTTTGTGATATTGTTGGGGAAAATGTTTAGGAAAAAATTAAAGATTAAATCTTTATTTGGTCACTTGTGCTTGGCATCACACGATAGAGATGGATGCTATGTAAGAGTTCAGAGGAAGGAACAAGCCATCAGGAAAGCTTCAGAAGTGGCCATTGAGGTCCGCCTAGGCCATCAATGAAGAATTCTAGAAAGGGAAATGATCTCAGAGGAGAGAAGGAAGGGAAGTACTTGGCAAGGTACCTTTGGCAGGGCATATAGGATTAGAGGTGGTGGAAACTCTTTCTAGTTCTTTTCTAGATGTAATCTGGGAGTGTAGTTTGATTAAACCACGTAAGGAGATTAGGAAGCCTTAGTTTTCCTGACTGGGGATGGCCCCATACACCTTAAATACTGCCTAGCATGGATCTCTTATGCTGGTATGAGGAAGAAGTGAATTCTCTGGAGGAATTGAGTTGGGAGGGCAGTCACCTGGGTTCACATCTCCTTTCTCTGCTGTATATTTTTGCAGTATGACTTCTCCTTGGAAAAGAAAACTATTGAGTGGGCTGAAGATATTAAGAAAATCCAAGAAGCCCAGCGGGAAGCAGAACGTAAAGCTGATGAAATAGAAGCTAAAGTGAATTCTAAGAGTGGCCCAGAGGGCGACAGCAAAATGAGCTTCTCCAAGACTCACAGTACAGCCACAATGCCACCTCCTATTAACCCCATCCTTGCCAGCTTACAGCACAACAGCATCCTCACCCCTACTCGGGTCAGCAGCAGTGCCACGAAACAGAAGGTTCTCAGCCCACCCCATACAAAGGCAGATTTCAATCCTGCTGACTTTGAGTGTGAAGAAGACCCATTTGATAATCTGGAGTTAAAAACTATCGATGAGAAGGAAGAGCTGAGAAACATTCTGGTAGGAACCACTGGACCGATCATGGCTCAGTTATTGGACAATAACTTGCCCAGAGGAGGCTCTGGGTCTGTGTTACAGGATGAGGAGGTCCTGGCATCCCTGGAGCGGGCAACCCTAGATATCAAGCCTCTTCACAAACCCAATGGCTTTATAACCTTACCACAGTTGGGCAACTGTGAAAAGATGTCGCTGTCTTCCAAAGTGTCCCTCCCCCCTATTCCTGCAGTAAGCAATATCAAATCCCTGTCCTTTCCCAAACTTGACTCTGATGATAGCAATCAGAAGACAGCCAAGCTGGCAAGCACTTTCCATAGCACATCCTGCCTCCGCAATGGCACCTTCCGGAATTCCCTAAAGCCTTCCACCCAAAGCAGTGCCAGTGAGCTCAATGGGCATCATACTCTTGGGCTTTCAGCTTTGAACTTAGACAGTGGCACAGAGGTGCCAACCCTTACTCCCTCAGATCTGATCTCCCAGATGCCTTCCCTCTCTGTCTTGTCTGTGTGCACAGAAGAATCATCACCTCCAAATACAGGTCCCACGGTAAGCCTTTTAAATCCCTCTGGGGGAAAAATTTTCTTCGAATTAGAGTTCCAAAGATTTCCAAATTCTTTTTTTTCCTCAATGTTTATTTTTGAGAGGGAAGGAGAGACAGCATTAGTGGGGGAGGGGCAGAGAGAGGGAGACAGGATCAGAATTTGGCTCTGCACTGACAGCAGAGAGCCAGATGTGGGGCTCGAACTCACAAACTGCAAAATCATGCTCTGAGCTGAAGTTGGATACTCAACCGACTGAGCCACCCAGGAGTCCCTAAAGATTTCTAAATTCTACCTAACAGTTGCCACCTCACATTCTTCTATTTAAGGTTTAGGAGAAGATGGGGGCATGGCTGTATGGAGTTTGCTTATGTATGTTCTGGTTATTTTCCTGAGGTCAAAGGAGCATTAGCTTTGCACCTAGGCTGATTAATGTTCGCTTGTTCCTACTTTACTTTGAAGCTTTACTTCAGAAAGATAATGTATATCAACGCATGAATGGTGTTTTCTTTTTTTTTTTTTTAATTTTTTTTTTAATGTTTTTTATTTATTTCTAGGAGAGAGAGAGAGAGACAGCATGAGCAGGGGAGGGTCAGAGAGAGAGGGAGTCACAGACTGAAACAGGCTCCAGGCTCTGAGCTGACAGTCAGCACAGAGCCCGATGCGGGGCTCGAACCCACGAACCGCGAGATCATGACCTAAGCGAAAGTTGGACGCTTAACTGACTAAGCCACCCAGGTGCCCCCGCATGAATGGTGTTTTCTGATTAATTACTTTGTTTCTTTCTCTGCTGCCTTTTTAAAAAAGGCTTTCTTTGTAACTATTTACTTTTCCCTACTTTATTCATTTTTTGAAGGTTGCTTGGTACTCCTCATATCTTCTCCCTGCTTTCCTCTTTCTTCATCTCATTTTGCCTAGAAAGTTGGTTCTTTTGTGTACTATAATTTACCTGACTTGGGGTTATGATTCTTCAGACTGCTTGGTGACTTAGTAACTGGGACATAATTTGAATTGGAAGTCTGAGCAAAATTTGTCACTTTTAAACCTGCAGATTAAAATTTTTTTTTAATTTAGGGGTGCCTGGGTGGCTTAGTTGGTTGGGCNAATCCAGGGATCATCACCTGAGCTGAAATCAAGAGTCAGATGCTCGACTGAGCCACTCAGGTGCCCCCAAAACCTGCAGATTTAAATCCTGCAATCCCTTTTTTTTTTTCTTTTTTGGCTCACTACTGAACATTGTGCAGTTTTCTCCAAAGGGAGGGAGAGGGAAAGGTTGGAATTTGGATTAGTGTTGAAAGATGGATTAATGACAAAAGTTGCAACTTGTATTACCCTAAAGAAAATCTTGATTTTGTCATACTCAAAAAAGTTGCAAGTCCTTTGTCATAAAGTGTAGGCTTAGCTTTTGATGTGGTTTCAAGCAGCACAGAACAATACATTATTGCATTCTAGAATAGAAATCTTTAAGTCCAAGAACTTTTTGCTGTACCAGCTCACAGATGTTTTAAATGACAGCATACCAAGAGACTATATAGAGCCAGAGAGGATTGCTGATTATATTGGTGGGTTATCTAGAGATCATAATAAGCTTGGTATTAGCTGGGAGAAAGAGCCTTGGCCTGCTTTACAGTTAGTGCCTAAAGTTTTAGCAGTTGCATTCTTGGTAAATGATTGTCTCTGTGAGTGCTTCCACTGTCATAAAACTCACTATTGTTTATAAACTTCCATAGACCTTGTCTCAGATAAACTTTTTTTTTTTAAAGATTTTATTTTTTAAGTAATTCTCTGTACTCATTGTGGGGCTCGAATCCACAACCCTGAGATCGAGTCACATGCTCCACTGACAGCCTGCCAGGCATCCCCTGTTCCAGATAAACTTGTGCATGACACTCTAGTGTTAGCTCCTAGGAATGGGCTTCATCCTAATTCCTCCTGGTCAGTTTTTGGGCCCTGGTTAGCAGGATACTCTTCATGACTCAGTGTATGCTTTGGAGAAATTAAAAGCACTCTGGGAAAGATTAGGGATCATCAGCCTCAAGTCCCCCACACCCCTTAAAATTACAGTGACCATTTAGAGACCAAAGCTGATAAACTGGTTCTCAAACCAGAACACCAGTCATTCTTTGACCCACCTGATTGTGGAGTTTCTTTTGGGCCCATCCATTTCAAGGTGGGAAGGGGACCTGCTTTATGCCGGCTTTATGTTGGGATTTTCTGCCTTCAAGGGACGGATAAACAGAGCTGAAGTTCTGGTGTGTTTCTAAGGAAGTCATGGCCCTATCCCCAAGAAGCGAAGCCTGGTTTCCATCCTGGCCGTCTGTCTTATTGTGAGTTTTCAAGGCCCATGGTGGAAACTTTTCCCAGTGAACAAAGCACTTCTCTTGAAGATAGTGACTTGAGGATGGGGGGAGTGGAGGAAGGGGGTGGTTAACTGGACTGTATACACCGTTTACATAGGAACTCAGGGAAGTGTTCTTGGAATTTGGTTCTTGTTGGCTATTTTAGGCCTAATGTTTGGGTCTCACTTTTCAGATTCTGATCCATGTTTTAGTGTTTATATAAACTAATCTTAGAAGTTGAGAATCCATGGGATTGTCTCCAGAAGAAAAATCTTGTAATGTGCCCTTCTTTTGAGACCGGCACGGAACTCCCTGACCTAGCCCTAGCCATTCTTTTCTCACTGCATGTCAGCCTTTTGTGGGCCTAGCTCTGCTCATTGGTTAGTCTCACTGTGCCATTGGGGTTCTCTTTCTCCAGGTATGGATATGTTTCTTACTCTTACACAGTTGCTTCAGTAAAATATTTCTACCCTTTTCCTTATACTTTTGAGTTAATGAATTTACTAATTTGACCATTAAGCATTAAAGCAGTGCCAGTTTGCTTTGAAAGTGTATTTTATTTTATTATTTTAAAAAAATATTTGAGGGGCGCCTGGGTGGCTTAGTCGGTTGGGCGTCCGACTTTCGCTTAGGTCATGATCTCGCGGTTCGTGGGTTCGAGCCCCGCGTCGGGCTCTGTGCTGACTGCCAGCTCAGAGCCTGGAGCCTCTTTCAGAGTCTGACTCCCTCTCTCTCTGACCCTCCCCTGCTCACGCTGTCTCTCTCTCTCTCTCCTAGAAATAAATAAAACATTAAAAAAAAATATTTGAGTGTGCGAGCCAGTGGGAGTGGGGCGGAGATGGAGAAAGAGAATCCCAAGCAGGCTCTGTGCTTTCAGCAGTGTGAACTGTGAGGTCATCATCTGAGCCAAAAGCAAGAGTCAGATGCTTAACTGACTGAGCCATCTGGGTGTCCCCCAGAAATGTATTAAAATTTTTCTTGATATATAGACTCTCTTAGCTTTTATGTGTTCAAATCTGTTTATCATTTCTTCTGTTGCCATTGCTTTAATACTTACAAGTCCTTCTGTTAACTCTAGAAATTTTTTTAAATGTTTATTTTTGAGGGGGGAGGAGAGAGAGAGGGAGAGAATGAATGAACATGAGTGGGGGAGGGTCAGAGAGAGAGACGTAGACACAGAATCCGAAGCAGGCTCCAGGCTCTGAGCTGTCAGCACAGAGAACGATGTGGTGCTCGAACTCGGGAATGGCAAGATCATGACCTAGGCCGAAGTCAGATGCTCAACCAACTGAACCACCCAGGTGCCCCTAAATGAATTTATTTTTATCAAAGTAATATGAGCACATTTTAATTGAGTCACACTTATTTATTATTTTTTTAATGTTTATATTAGAGAGAGAGAGAGATGGAGTGTGAGCTTGGGAGGGACAGCGAGGGGGACCTAGAATCTGAAGCACGCTCCAGAAGCTGACGTCAGAAGCTGACGTTCTGAGCTGTCAGCACAGAACCTGATGTGGTGCTCAAACTCATGAACTGTGAGATCATGACCTGAGCTAGTCAGACGCTTAACCGACTGAGCCACCCAGGTGCCCCTCTAGGTTTTTTTTTTTTTAAGTTTGAGAAAAAGAGAGTGGGTGTGTGTGTGTGCATGAATGAGTTGGGGAAGGGCAGAGAGGAGAGTGAGAACCCCAAGCATGCTCTGCACTGTCAGTGGGGAGCCTGATGGCTTGATTTCATGAACTGTGAGATCATGCATGACGTGAGCAGAAATGAAGAGTTGGACGCTTTAATCGACTAAGCCACCCAGGTGCCCTGTTTATTTTAAATTATTTGGTTATTTATTTAGGTAATTTCTACACCCAGTGTAAGGCTGTAACGCATGACCCTAAAGTCAGTCACATGCTGTAGGAACTGAGCCAGCCAGGCACCCCAGTCAAGTCACATTGAAAAACAGTAGCTCCTCGCGTCACTGCTCCCCAACTCCAGTTTTACTTCCTTTAGTCAGGCACTTTTGACTCTTAAAGCTATTTCTGCTGGGATTTATCTATGTGTTTCTAAATAAAGTGCTTATGTTGCTTTTTCTAAATTAATTTTATTTTACTCTTTCTTTGTAAATGTTTTTGAGAGAGCATAAGTGGGGGAGGGGCAGGGAGGGAGACAGAGGATCTGAAGCTGATTCTGTGCTGAAAGCAGTGAGCCTGTTGTGGGGCTCGAATTCACAAACCACGAGATTATGACCTGAGCCAAATTTGGACACTCAGCTGACTGAGCCACCCAGGTGCCCCCTAACATTATCAATTTTAGACAGTTTTATACTTCTTGTTACAGCTGAGGATTTGGCTTTTATAGTAGCTCCTCCACCTCCTTCCTGTAGCTTCCATCATAAATACATCACAAATCTTGGTAAATTAATGGTGCTGTTCACATTATTATGATTGGGTAAATATTGTTAAGTTCAGATACTGTATTGTGATTTTTTAAAATTTTGTAGCTTTTTCTCATAAATGACCACTTAAATTCACAGTTTAGGGCAGTTGACTTGCTCAGTTGGTGAGGCATGTGACTCTTGATCTTGGGATTGTGATTTCAAGCCCACATTGGGGGTAAAGAATTAAAAAAAGTCACAGTACAAAAAAAAATTTTTTTAATGTTTATTTTTGAGAGAGAGAGCATGAGCAGGGTAGGGTCAGAGAGAGAGGGAGACACAGAATGTGAAGCAAGCTCCAGGCTCTGAGCTGTCAGCACAGAGCCCAATGTGGGGTTTGAACCCACGAACTGTGAGATCATGACCTGAGCTGAAGTCAGATGCTTAACTGACTGAGCCACCCAGGTGCCCCTCACAGTACAAAATTTTTAAGAAATAAATTTTTTTAAGTTTTCTCTACTCCCAGCCTGGGGCTCGAACTCACATGCCCTATGGACTGAGCCAGTCAGGTGCCCCTGCATAGTTTCTTTGTACTTGTTGCCAGTTTTGTCCAAATGCTCCAAGAGAACCATCGGAGACTTAATGATAATTTTCCCATTCAGACACATCCAAATATACCAGGAAACCTGTCAGTTTTGAGTCCTTGAGTATCCAGAAACGTTTTAATTTTAACCTTATGTGTGAATAATAGTTTGGATGGATTTAGATATCTTAGTTGATCATTTTCCTTTAAGAATTTTCAAGACATTGTTCCTTCTCTTTTTCAAGAAATTTTATTGAAGTATAAGCTCCATTGATTACTAGCATTCTTGTGCTTCTCTGTTTTACCAACTACCACCTGCTCAAATAGCTTTTGGGATCTTATTTCTGGAGATTTGAAGTTTACTAATGGTGTGCTGTGCCTTGTTCATTAATTGTGCTGCTAGGCTCTCCTGAATCCTTTCATAAGGCTCAGCTCAGTTTTAAAAATCCAAGATTTAAAAAAAAATTAAACCCAAGTTAATTAACATATAGTGTAATAAGGATTTCAGGAATAGAATCTAGTGATTTATCATTTATATATAACACCTGGTGGTTATCCCAACAAGTACCTTCCTTAATGCCCATAGCCCATCTAGCCTATCCCTCTACCCAACACCCCACCAGCAACTTAAGTTTGTTCTTTGTATTTAAGAGTCTCTGTGGCTTGTCTCCCTGTTTTTATCTTATTTTTGCTTCCCTTCCCCTATGTTCATCTGTTTTGTTTCTTAAATTACACATATGAGTGAAATCACATATTTGTTTTTCTCTGACTTATTTTGCTTAGCATAATACACTCTGGTTCCATCCATGTTGTTGCAGATGGTAAGAGTTCATTCCTTTTGATCGCTGAGTAATATTCCATTGAATATGTATACCACATCTTTATCTGTTCATCAGTCGATGGACATTTGGGCTCTTTCCATACTTTGGCTGTTGGTTAGTAGTGCTGCTATATTGGGGTTCGAACCAGCATTTTTGTATCCTTTGGATAAATACCTAGTAGTGCAATTGCTGGGTCATAGGGTAGTTCTACTTTTAATTTTTTTGAGAAATCTCCATACTGTTTTCCAGAGTGGATGTACCAGTTTGCATTCCCACCAGTAGTGCGGAAGAGTTTCTCTTTCTCCGCATCCTCGCCAACATCTGTTGTTTGAGATCTTTTTTCTTTTATTAATATTTTCTGTTTTCTCTTTTTCTGGAATTCCTATAACTGGATGTTGGACCTCCTTGACTGTTGTTCTAATGTAGTAGCCTTTTGTTTCCTTTTTTTTTTTTCTTTAAAAGAGTAGACTTTTTTACTTTTTATTTTTAAAGTAATCTATACCCAGTATGGTGCTCTAAGAGTCACATGCTGCTACCGCCTGAGCCAGCAGGTGCCCCTTAATCTCTTTGTCTTTATGTTTTACTTTCTGGATATATCCTTTATGATCTTTTTTTTTTTTTTTTTTTTTAATGTTTTATTTATTTTTGAGAGACAGAGCATGAGCAGGTAAGAGGCAGAGAGAGAGGGAGACAGAATCTGAAGCAGGCTTCAGGCTCTGAGCTGTCAGCACAGAGCCCGACTTCGGGCTCGAACTCACAAACTGTGAGATTGTGACCTGAGCCAAAGTCAGACGCTACCCAGGCACCCCTATTCTTGACTATCTTATGATCATTTTTTTTAAAATCTCACAATCTTTTAAATAAAATTTTACTTTATCATAGTTTAAATTTCCAACTACTTTGTCTATTCTCTTTTGGTTTGCTGTCTCTGGCTTTCTATTCACAATTAAGAGTGAGGCACTTAAAAAAATCAACGGGGGGGGGAATGTGTGTGTTGGGGTGTACTTGCCAATCACTAAGATTTGCTGTAGCTCTAAGGTTAGTAGACTTTGGGGGGCTCTGCAAAATGTCAATATATGAAGGTTTTGAGGGCTTATAGTTTCACCTGAGAATTCTCCTTGATGGTCAAGGAAGGTTGGGGAAGGCTGGTGTGTAGACTTTTTACTTAAATTCCCCTTTTGGTTCTTATAGCTCATTTTGTCACATACCATCCCTTGTATCCATAATTTAGTCCTAGAGACTGAACCTTCTACCGCCCGAAGAGGATGAGGGTCAGATGGGGAAGGTTTTATCACTCAAATCACTCACTTTGTGTCCTTACCTTATCCCAACAGTACCTGGCGCTTCCACATGCTGAACCCCCCCTCAGGAGTTTTGAAGTGCTGGTGGACTGACTCTCCTTTCTCCCACTTACTTATAACTTCATTGCTTCTGCTAGCATTCCATGTTCTAAAATTTCATTGAAATATATTGTCCACTGCTGTTTCTTCTTTCTTTGACCTTAAAGATGAAT
Organism: Crocuta crocuta; assembly: GCF_008692635.1. Taxonomy (NCBI): domain Eukaryota; kingdom Metazoa; phylum Chordata; class Mammalia; order Carnivora; family Hyaenidae; genus Crocuta; species Crocuta crocuta. The sequence goes on from NW_027529603.1 coordinate 1,490,199, forward strand.
AGTTTTTTTTTTTTATCACTGTAGTGGGTTTTGGGGAGGGAGAATCACTGTCAATTTATTGTGTTAAATAAAACTCCCCCTTTGAAATCCTAATAGACCAGGATGCCTGGGTGGCTAAGAGCCAACTCTTGATTTCAGCTCAGGTCATGTTCTCACAGTTGTGGGATGGAGCCCTACATCAGGCTCCATACGTGGAGCCTTTTTAAGATTCTCTTTCTCCCTCTCCTTCTGCCCCTCTCTCACTTGCTCTCAAAAAAAGAATCCTAATAGACCTCTGTTTATTCAACAGCTGATGAGCAGGGCCCTGTAAATGCCAAGTCTAAAGCCAGGCCCTGGGTATTCAGAAATACATGTCATGGTAGGGAGCTCGTATTAGCATACTATGATGTGATAAGTACTGTGCCAGCAGTATGACTAAACCCTATTTGGCTGTTGGTGTTCTCAAGCCCAGGTAGGCCCTGCCCCCGAAGAGCAATTATCTTGGGACCTGCAAAGTGTCCATACTGGTTTGATCCAGTCTCTGCCCTGTTGTGACTCCTATAATTTAATGATTGAACCCTATGACTAGGCTGCCAGGGGTGTGCTGTGGGTGAGATGGATAGGAGGAAACAGTGAGCTTTAAGGCCTGTAGTTTTGGCTTTTCCCAGCTGACTTTGAGGAAAGTATCTGGTTATAGCTATTAACTTTGAATGTCTTTATAGGGTAGGGTGGGGGGTTCCCTGCTTCCTAACCACACCCTCCTTCCACCTAAAGGAAGTAAAATTCTGTTGAAATACTTTTCCTAGGCTAAACGGTGACCTTGTCCCACGGTGGTTTGGTCCTGTGGCCTGGGAGTGTGAGCAGCCTTCATTCCTTGGGCCTGAGTCATCAGAAGGGGCAGGAGTTAATTATTGGAATATACCCATCAATCCGACTGAGGTTAAGAGAGTCCTAGGGCATGTAGCAGGCTGCCTGCAGAGCAGTAGAGGCAGGGCCCTAAAGTACACATTCCAGTTCTTGAGGGCCCAGCCTGGTGTGGCTAATAGTCCTTCACTATTGGCAGCTGTAGCAGGGAATTGAAGCCTTGTAGCTTGTGTTGCAGGGCAAAGGTGGAGTGCCCTCAAAGCTCTGAGCCACTGAACTGGCCACACGGGAACGCACTTGCAGTCTCTGCCCAGCCCTAGGATAGAAGTAGGGATAGAGACATTGTTGGGAGTTAGCCCCAGAGTTAGGGGTATCTGAGGTGAATGGACCTTTTAGGACTCTGAGGTACTACAACCTGAGAAAGGGATAATGGAGGCCTGGAAGAAATCATAGCAGCCATCTTGCCATCAGTCCCATGGGCAGCCTCAGAACTTCTCCAATTCAAGCCCAAGGGATTTGAACACAGAAGGGCCTTGGCTTTTATAGTATTTTCTAATTCTGCAGGCTGGGATGAAGGCAGAGGACAGCCCAATTGCAGGTGTCCTCCCAGCTTTTCCTCATCTGGTGCTCCCTTACCCATCTTTAGGATGTCTGGCCAGCATCTGGCCCTTTCTTCCAGGCCAACTGTTTGGGAGTGTGAGAAGTTCCAGAAACAAGTCCCTGGACTTGGCTACTTCGGGGACATGTCTTCTGGGGACCCATTTGTTTCTATTCCTGCCTGATCCTCTGGTTTCTCCACCACCAGGTCACACCTCCTAATTTCTCAATGTCACAAGTGCCCAACACTCCCAGCTGCCCCCAGGCCTATTCTGAACTGCAGACACTGTCCCCCAGTGAGCGGCAGTGTGTGGAGACCGTGGTCAACATGGGCTACTCTTATGAGTGTGTCCTGAGAGCCATGAAGAAGAAAGGAGAGAATATTGAGCAGGTGAGTGGTTGGTTGGCCGGGGTGGGTGGTCAGCCTGGAGAGAGGTCCTAGACCTTTGGGGCTGGAGTAATGTCGCTTGTATCCTAGAGCCCCAGCGTCTTTTCCTGTGAGTTGGCGGGACTCAGCAAATTTTGTTGGGAGAAAGTAGCAGCCTCAGCAGCAGTGTTTCTGCTTTGGGGGCTGCTCTGGGACCTAGGTTGGAGGAAAGCCTTGGGTGCATTGGAGCCATTGGATTGCTCTCTGCCCCTCCTGAGAGGGCACACTAGGCTTGAGATACGGTCTGATGTCCCTCCCAGAAATGTTTGTCCTGTCATAGCTGCCCAGGGTGTTCCAAAATAGGGTATTGGAGTCCTAAACCTTGGCATTGTCTGATTTGGGCTGTTTGTTAGAATATCCTGACCAGGCTGTGGAGTTGACATTCTGGGAGAATGTGAGTCTGCTGTGACAGGAACTCATTTGAAAAATGGCTACTCATGTTTAGAAAGGAATGCCTGCCTGTTCAGCAAATAGTCACTGAGGTCCTGCTGTGTTAGATGCAGTTCACAATACAAAATCAAGTTCTATACAGGATCTAATAGCCAGGTGGGGAGCGGACTTCACCCTTGCTGGCTTGTGCAAGACTCTTGGATAACATAGGCAAGAGTGGCAATAAGTGCTCAAACTTTTTTCTTTAAGATTCTCGACTATCTCTTTGCACATGGACAGCTCTGTGAGAAGGGATTCGACCCTCTTTTAGTGGAAGAGGCTCTGGAAATGCACCAGTGTTCAGAGGAAAAGGTAGGACCTTTGTACTTCATGGGAACCCTCTGGAAAGGAGGGACAAAGTAGTATGTCCTGGCCAAGAACCCCTTTTCCCTAAAAGTGATTACTAGCAGAAGTAGTCAAAATACATGATGTTTTAAATGTCCAGAGAGCATTTGGCTAGTTTGGGTTGTTAGGCTTAATGAAGCTATCAAGCTTCATTTTGGGTTGAAAACTCTAGTCTAGAGTCCCAGGGAATGGAAAGGCGAAATGACCTGGGCAAAAACCCGTACTTCTGGATGACTGGGGAGACTGCTAGTCACTTTGCCCAGCCTGCTCTCTGGCTGTTTCTAGGTTCAGTATCCTGCCTTGATTTGAGTGTGGATTTTGGTTAGTGGGATGCAAATGAGACAGCAGGAACTGGAACTGGGCATAGTTCCTGAAGGATGATGGGCTGTGGCATCAACCTGTCTGCCTTGGCTTCCTCTACAGCCCCCTTATGCTTGTTGGGGAACCGCAGAGAGACTCATGAGACTGACAGAAAAATGCAGACTCCCCCAAGCAGCCCACTGCATACACGTTCATTCCTCTACCTTGCTATGTGGCCAGACCTGTTTCTTCAATCTTTCTTCTCTTCTGTCCCTTAGATGATGGAGTTTCTTCAGTTAATGAGCAAATTTAAGGAAATGGGCTTTGAACTAAAAGACATTAAGGAAGTTCTGCTACTACACAACAACGACCAGGACAATGCTTTGGAAGACCTCATGGCTCGGGCAGGAGCCAGCTGAGACCAGGCACTGCCTAGGCCCTGCCATGGAACCACCCCCGCAGGAGGCCCTGAGGAGCCCATGTGTGGGGAAGGAGAAGGGACACACTTCCCGATTTTCTTTTGGGGGTGGAAGGTCAGGTGTGGAGACTGTGCTTGCCAGTCTCTGAGCTGGGGAGAAAGTAGGGAAGATTTGGGCATGTGAATGCCTCCAGAACTGCCCTGGCTCCTTCCATATTAAATGTATTTGTATTTTGAGAAGTGTCCTTCCCACCTTGGCCCTCCAGAGACTTCCCTGGTCCTTCTGGGGTCTGTACGTCCTCAGCTGAAACCTGGCCCAGCTGCCAAAAGGGGTCAGGGAGAAGGGGTGGGAGGGCCAGACTCAGTGCTGCTTTAGGGCTAGATGCTTCCCTCCCATGCACTGGTGGACTGAACTCGGATCCAGGTTGAGTGCAATTGAAAGGTTCTTCCAGGGTTTTTTTTTTCTTTTAACAAAGTCTTTTAGTGTTACACTGGTTCTGCAATGTCTCTGAGGTGCAAAGAATGCCCTTTTCCCCATGGGGCGCTGAGTTCTTCTGCCAGGCAGTTACCATGCTTCCCTGCCCCAGCCTGTTTCTTTTGGCTTGGTTTGGACCACAGTCCTCTGCTACCCAGGATTTTAGAGCCCCCTGTTCTAGGAAGCAGTTGTTGGTTTAAGAAATCATTGGCCTCTTCCCAGCACATCGAGTGGGGGAGAAACAGGCTGCAATTTAGTAGCCCAGCACTAACTCCACCTCAGTTCTCCTTGGAGAACAGCCTCTCCCTCCAGCCCCCTGCTCTAGAACGACACAATGAGTAACACCTAGTCATAGATCAGTCTCTTTTGTTTGTTTTGTATTATGTTGTTCATCATTAAAGATCTAAATACAAAGGATATACAGTCTTGATGAATCTAAAGTAATTTGCTAACTATTTTGATTCTTCAGAGAACTACTAATAAAAATCTAAAAGGTATGTCCTGCTGTGATAATTTATTGCCAAGTGCTATTTTACTTAGGGGTTGGGGTGTTGGTGATGAAGGGATTCCTGCTTAGATTTGCTGGGCATGAAACAGGAGCTAACCGTTTTCTGTCTTTTTAGTACTTTCTTCCCACTCGAGGCCTTTGGGACCCAGAAGCTGGCCCTGCAGTCTGCCCTGGGTTTTGGTTTGCAGAGGCAGGCCCAGATGAGGATCTATTACAAACCTGATATAGCTCAGTCTCTAGAACAAGGACATATTTCTTCCTGCAGGACAAGGTGAGACAGGCTGACCTTGTGGGGTAGTCACTCAGAAGTGAGGAAGTAACCTTTTCCTTTGAGAAGCATCAGGTATTTATGTGCTGTGCACCACAGGCAGGACTGGATTCGGGCTGTTTGACCTGTTCTCAGTGGTGCCATCGTAGCTGAGAAAGAACTAGATCTCTTCCTCAAATTTCCTGTGTTTATACTTCGTGCCATCCTACAGTCCCTACCTTATGCTCTTGGTTGGGAATGTACTTTTTTTAGTGATCATGTGAGGAGAGACTGCAGAGCCTTTTGGCTAGGAAGCTGGCAAGAGGCTGCCCTCTAGTGCTCAGATCAGGCAAAGGGTGGCAGGGCTGCAGACTTGTTGAAAGCCAGTTAGTGCTTCTACCCTCTTAATTAAGCTCTCCTTTTAAAATGATAAAAAGGTATCCTTTCCCTCTAAGAAACTCAAGATTCACACATTATATTAGTGTCAGGGCCAAGGCTGTGACATGAATCTCAGACCCAGGTGGCCCTAGTAAGTGACGGACCGCTTAGTATTTGTGTTTGTCTTGAGCTTCAGCAAGCAGAACTCACATGAAGGGATGTGTAAAAATTCTGCTTCAGAGTCTCAGATGATTGATTACTGACTGGAGCACTCCGTGCCAAGATACTGCTGAACACAGGCCCTTGAGAGGTAGTGGACAGCCAGGGTGATGTTAGATAAAGTTAACACTAGGAGATGGACTTGCCTGAGCTCCTCCCCTTATTCAGCTTTGCCAGGTGAGGAGTCTCAGGAGCAAGGGTGCTGTTAGGGCTTATAATAGGCCAGTCATCCCAGCATAAGGCAGAGATGGGAAAGGAATAATGCAGTGATGTGAGCACTCTCTTCTATGTCTGAATTGCAGGAAGGGAGGGGAACTGGGGCTATAACGCCTGTCCCATATACCCAACCTAAAGCCCCAAACCAGTCTCCAAGGGCTGATGGGGCAGAGCTCATCCAGCCCACAAGCCACAAGTGTTTTAGGTTTTGGCTAAGTCTTGAAGAACACAATTTAGGTAACAAAGTCCCTGAATTCAGCATGTTTTCTTCCCCAGCTTGTGACCTTTGACCTCTACATTCCCACTGACCCCATCCTCTGAGCCTCAAATTCAGAAACATTTACAAGGTTATTAGACCCAAGTGTTTCCACAGACAAGAGGTCAGTAAGACAAATTCTCTTCTAGCCCCATAGAAAAGGGAGGGGCATATTAAGTGTTTTTTAGGCTGTTCTGTCCTTCCTTACAGATGGCCTTGTGCTTGGAACTGAGGAACAGAGTCTTGGCCCTGAGAGAGGAGCTGGGGCTCAGTCAAGGCCATGTGTGGCTGGGGAAAGGGTAGCCTGAGACCAGGGAGTGGGTCTGGTATTTGCAGGTAGGACCTGGCAAAGGCCCCTTCAGTACAGGCTCCTGAGCTGCCCCCATCACCTTATACTGGGTCTTGTTCTAAGACACCATTGTCCTCTCAGGGGCTGTGGGTGGCCTGTGATAGGCCAGATAGAGCTGAAGCTGGCTCCTCAGACTCTGGATGCACTTGGATTTCAGAGCCATGATTTCATCCAGCTGGGTCACAAAATCTTCAAAATCCTGAGAAAGGAAACAAAGGACAAATGGAGCTTTTGCTTTTGCTGGCCGCCTCTCAGGATCTGCTTTTCTAGTCCCTTCTCTTGCAGGAAGTTTTCAGAGCCTAGGTCCATCCTTCAGCTGGAAAATCTGCAGGATACTCAACTATGGCACAGGGTGAGGCTCCCTTCTCGGCATTTGAGAAACTTTTTTTTTTAAGATTTTATTTTTGAGGGGCACCTGGGTGGCTCAGTCTGTTATGCATCTGGCTCTGGCTCAGGTCATGATATTAACGGTTCATGGGTTTGAGCGTCACATCCGGCTTTGCACTGACAATGCAGAGCCTGCTTGGGATTCTTTCCCCCCCCCACCCAGCTCAAGCTTGCGTTCTCTCTAAGTTAGAAAAAAAAAATTTTACTTTGTTAAAAAAAATTTTTTTAAGTGTTTATTTTTGCGAGGTGGAGGGGGTTAGGGGCAGAGACAGGGTGACATGGAATCGGAAGCCGACTCCAGGCTCTGAGCTGTCAGCACAGGGCCTGATGTGGGGCTCGAGCTCACAAACCACGAGACCATGACCTGAGCTGGTTGGATGCTTAACCTACTGAGCCACCCAGGCGCCCCCAGGATTTTATTTTAAAGTAATCTCTTCCCAATGTGGGGCTCAAACCCATAACCCCAAGATCTAGAGTTGCATGCTCCACTGACTGAACCAGGTAGGCGCCCCTGCATTTGAGCAACTTCTATGAGAGGTATTCTTTCGGACTCAGAGGTGTTTTTGTAAAAGTACCTCTGGTCTCCATGTGGTAGCTTACTTACTATCGTCACAGGGAGGGGTCCTAGCAGGTCAGTAAGAAAGCTGAATGGCAAAGGATAGAGGCTGGAAACATTTTAGCCTGGAAAGAGGGAGTGTAGTACCATCTCCCACTTGTCCTTGCACCCCCTTGAGCTATGTCAGAATGGCAAGAGGCCTAAGGCTTCTTAGAGTAGGACAGCAGACCTTTGCCCCATACATAACTGAAGCAAACAAGGATGACCATCAAACTACCCGCAGGCTAATTCCCAAGAGCCCCTGAGTGTCTAGCCAAGGCCACTTACATTAAGAGTCAACTGGCTCATTAGGGTCTCCTCCTTGAAGCCCAGTTCTGCCATTTCATCCAGCTGTTCCTGGTGTGCTCGGATGACCACCTGTCTGGGAACACCAGAGGGGACTGTGTGATCCTCTGGGCCTTCCATCTCTCCTGGACAACTTTGGAGCTGAGCCTCATTTCCAGGCTAGGAACTGCCTCTGCCCAAAGTGGTTTTGACAAGGGCCAGCTCACCACCACCTCCTCCCTGGTCACCTGTTCTTTTCAGGACTTGTTTAGACACGGAGTATACTGGGAAAGGGGTTTCTCGAGCTGTCCCGTCTCCCCAGCTACACTGAAGGACAGGGATGAGTGCTCTTCTGTACAGGAGCTGTCCATAGCTTCCCTGCCAAAAGGTTCAAGGCTGTGACCACTGGAGGTAGCACACTTTGCACAAGGTAGACCTTGCTGCCTTGCCTGCCATCATCATCTCTCCTCTGTAAAGGGAGTCCAGGGACCAAAGCAGGGGGGTTGAGCTAGAAACTAGAGGATCTACCAGCTCCTCTCACCTGTGCATCTCTGCATGTCATTTTCTTTGTCCATTGCCTTGGCCTGAGCCTAAGCAAGCAGCAGGCACACAGCCGGCCTAGATATCAAGAGCCCTAGCAAAGGGCTGTAGCCTCTGTTCTCACACCCCCACTCTGCCCTCCATCTCCCAGCCTCTAATGCTGAGAGGGGCCCTGCTTGATTCTCTTTGCCTTTTTTCCTCTGTACCTTCTGTCTCATCTCTTTCTGTTGCACCATCCACAGCATCCTTTGGGGAAAGCAACACAAATCACTAGTCCTTCTGTTTTTGACCATCACCATTTTGGAAGGTGCCCAGCCTGTCTTGGTTCTGGGGGCACAAAGCTACAGCTGTTGTGTCCCTGGGCAGCACTTCAGGAACACAGACCCGACAGAATGAAGAGGATTCTGAACTCCGCACAGGTGACAGATCCTCCCTTCTCTCACTCAAGTCCCAGACTCAGGGTTCATCCACCCTGGTGGGCCTGCTCCCATACATTTTATTCTTGCTGTTCATGTCAGGTGCATCTAGGTAGGCTCCCTTGAAAAGCTGGACAAAGCCTCTCTAGTTGTAGAATAGTTCTGACCCTGAGCCAGCAATAGCAATTCCCGGAACAGACAAAACATTAACCTGGGGTGGAAGTAGGGGTGCCAGAGGGGCTGGAGTCTTGGGGAGAGTGTCCAACTTACTGTGCATGCCCCAGAGTGAGCTGATGGACTGTTCCTGCCATCTCTGGAGAGCAGCTGGGGATCAAGGGAGAGCCTGGCCTTGCTAAGCACCTTGAGATCAGCCTGTATTTGAGCCATACGACGTCTCTATTGGAGCAGGGCAACCTGATGGGGTCTGTGGACAAACTCCGCTTCTGCCAACCAAGCCCTGTTGGATGTTTTCTTTCCTGGGTCCAGGTTTGGTCAGCCATATCACTGCTTTCTGTTTGTGAGGTGAATATAGGCCCAGGGTGGGTTCCTCCAGTATGAATGGTGGGGAAGGGCTTTACTGGGAAACCTTGGGAGCTGTTCAGCTCTGTCTCCTCAGCATCAGCATCATACTGCTGGCTACCCACATGTTCCTGGGAGAAAAGCGCAGTCTCTCGGCTCTCGCAGACCCCTCCTAGGTCAGCCTCACTTGTGGGCAGCTTGTCAGGTGGGTGCTGATGGATGGGTGATGGGGACAGAGGTGGAAGATCACCACCAGGCTTATTGTCAGGGGGAGATGATGAGAGCCACAGGTGCCCAGTTGCTGAAGAGATTGGCAGGAGTTCCTTTTGATCATCAGATGACTTTGTGTGGTCGACAGCTGAGCCCCCTGTGTCTGCCGCCACTAGACTGTGCACAGGCCCATCCTGGGCCAGCTGCTCCAAGGAAAGAGAGCCCTCATTGTCTGTGTTCTCCAGGAGGGACACAGTGAGGGGAGCCATCACTCCAGAAGCATATTCAGAGCATGGGCCTGATTCCCCTCTAGAGTCTTCTTCTTGGTAAGCATAACTGTTTCTCACTGTTGGGCTGACTTGGCTGACTTCTCTCAGAGGTGTGCTGACTATGTCTCTTTGGTCTGGAGATCCTGGAACTGCAGTGTGGGATAGTGAGAAAATGAAACCATCTTCCTCCAGGGATGGTGAAGTACCCTCGGCCTGTCCAGGAACCTCACTTTTGAAGGCATTCTGTCTGAGATCAAAGGCTGGGCTGCCACCTCTTCTCTGGCCATACACAAAGTCTACCTGTGAGCAGTAAGGCTTCTCTGCCAAGTTGTCTCTGGGAGAAGGCGCTGAGGAGGTAGAGTCCTCTCTGCTCCAGTCCAAAGGCACCTTACTTGGGCTGTGACCATGATTAACTGCTGCTTTTCTGTGGCTTGTGGGGTCCCTGGAGTACATCCAGCTCCCAGTTAGACTTTTCTCGTCGCCATCTGTCCTGGAGTTAAAAAGCAGACTTCGCTGCCTTTCAGCTACCTGCTCCTCAGGTCCTTGCTCCCTCTGATGAAGGAAGAACGAACCCTCACTATTCTCTAGGGTGTTTCTCTGCTTTGTGGTCCTCTGACTGGAAACATGTGAAAAAGAATCTTCACTGAAATCACTGTCATCAAGGTCCTCAGCTTGGGCTGCATCCTGGTTCTCAGAATAAGAGCAGAAGGGAGGAGGGGTCTCCTTCTGGAGCTGCCCCTCTAGGGGCCTGTGCTGGCATAAAAACCTTTCCAGTGGTTGGTACTTTAACTTCTGCTGGAGGAGAGGCGGCTGCTGGAACTGCTGGTGATAAAAGCGCAAATGTTCCTCCCTCTCCTTCTGATGTGGAGGGATGTCTGTCCAAGCTTCAGAGGCAGACCTGGCAGGTGTGCTCCCCTTACTGCCCTGACTGAATTCTGCTAAGTGGTGGAGGTTGCCGGCAGAGAGCTCAACTCGTGACACAAGCTGCTTCTGCACCGGCTGCACAGTCTGCACTTTCTTGCACTTGGAGGGCAGTTTGCCATGCACGGGGTCTTCTGGGCCAGGGGTCCTGCTTCCCCCCCTGTGGGCAGCTTTGTTGGTGGTTTGGTTTTTCTCAGAGCACAGTGAAGCAGACTCTTCCGCTCTTTTTTTGGCTGAATGTCCAGACCGTGTGACTGCCTTCACAGGGCCAGTCTGAATAACCCACTCTTGGGGAAGATTCCCTCTGGATCCACCCCTTTTACTGGGAACTTTAGGTACAGGAGCAAAAGGGATATTGGGTGGGTGGTTGGCCAGAGGATGGGCCTTCCCTCTCACGGAGCCAGGAGCTGCTGTGAATGACTGAAGTCCCAGCTTGACTTTTTTAGGAGAACATTTGTCCCCTGGCAGGGCCACAGGGGAGCTCTGGATTCGTTTTGGAGAAGAGTTTCCAGAGGTCCGATTTTGACTGGTAGCTGAAGCACAACATTTAATGCCTTTCTTTAGTTCTTTGACCCTGTAAATTACCATTTTACGTTAAATGTGTATTCCTGCATGCTCCTTAATTCCTTTTCTATATTTTTTCAAAAACCAAAAAGTATTACAAAAAAGATGAGTGTATTCTCTGAGGATGTAAGCATATACCCAGCATTCTATGATCAGAAGTTTTGGAAATCACCTTAGTCCAATGGGATAGGCCCGGGAAGCTAGTCTCTGAACTGCACTACATTCATGTAGGACCCATGCTGTACTTCCTGAAGGTGGGCCAACTCAGGAGACTGGGGTCTACCCACGCATCTGCTATTCCATAGCCAGAGCCCACGTTTCTTGCAGTCCATCTCCTTTCAGGCTTCTCTAAGAAAATGAGTTCCCTCAAACTTGCTAGAACTCAGGAAGCAAAACCTTCTGGAAATAGGCTTGTCCTAATTCTACTAAAGGAAAAGTGACCTGTCTTCCTAGGGTTTCTCAACCTTAGCACAGTGTTAAATGGAAAACCAGGTAATTCTTTGTTGTGGGGAGCTGTCCTATGTTGTGCCCTGTGGGATGGTTAGCAGCATCCTTGGCTTCCATCTACTAAATGCCAGAAGCACTTCTAAGTCATGATAATCAAAAATGTCTCTAGACATTGCCAAGTGTCCCATGGGAGGCAAAGTTGCCTCCGAGTTAGAGAAATATAGAACCATGCTCTATTCAGCATGGGAATTTTAGAGAAGATGGGAAAGCCAGAATTAGGTGTCTGCTAGGATTTAGTTGTTAAGATCAGTCTCTTACTCTGTGATATTTACAAACACTGTAGGGATTTAGAATTACAATGGGACATCAAGGAAAAATGTGACTCTACAGTGGTTTGTAGATTCTTCATTAAAATCTCCTAGGATGTGGGGTGCCCAGCTGGCTCAGTCCATGGAGCATGTGACTCTTGATGTCAGGGTCAGGAGTTCAATCCCCCCGTTGGGCGAGGAGCCTACTTAATTAAAAAAATATATTTAAAAATCCCCTAGAAGGAAGCAGTACTTCTGCTTAGGGGCTCCTATAAAATGTCTTTTCCATTATTTTAAGTGTATCCATTTATTTTGAGAGAGACTGAGAACATGAGCAGGGGAGGGGCAGAGACAGAGGGAGAGAGAGAATCTTTAGCAGGCTCCACACTGCCAGCAGTGCCTGATGTGGGGCTTAAATCCATGAACTGTGAGATCATGACCTGAGCCGAAACCCAAAGTCAGATGATTTAACCAACTAAGCCACCCAGTTGCCCCCCCCCCTTTTTTAGTTTATTTTGTGAGAGAGTGCATGTACGTAAGCAAGGGAGGGGCAGAAAGAGAAGGAGAGAGAGAATTCCAAGCAGGTTCCACTCTGTCAGTGCAGAGCCTGATGTGGGCTGGATCCCACAAACCAAGAGATCATGACCTGAGCCATGATTAAGAGTCAGATACTTAACCGACTGAGCCACCCAAATGCCCCTCCATTGTTTTGGTTTCAATCTAATCATTACCAGTAGCCAAATGACCCCTGGCCATTTCTGAAAACCAAGATTGTAAGTCTGATTTGATTTAAATCTATCCTTTCTGTAAGTCTGAGAGCCAAAGCAGGCAGGTAACATAGCTAAGCAAAGAGATGTAGGATGTGACTAAATATACACGAATTGTGTCCACAGGCCTTTGTTTAGGTGTTGCAGTGGGGCATACATATAAGCAATGGGCTGAGAGGTGCCACAGGATGTCTAAGTGGTTCCAAATTACGTCCCGTTACAAAAATCTCAAGTATTTTAGTTTCATTAATATAGAAACACCAATATTTCCCCCAGGAGTCACAGTAAATAACTATACAAAGCTGAGTGCCAGAAGGAATCCTACAAGTAATTTGGTCATTGATGCTAAATGCTTCCAAAGTACTCTTCCTGTCACCAAAATCAGAGCTATCACTGAGCTCTTCTGATATACTGATTAAAGGAGTCCAGCTGGAACTTTATTTTTGGACTACTTAGCAACATTCTTCTAGGCCTCATTTAAGCACATTAAACAAGTGGCTTTCATTTATTTATTTATTTATTTTGAGAGAGACAGCATGAGTGAATGAATGAGGAGTGGAGATGGGGGGGAGGGAGGGAGGGGGAGGGGGGCAGAGGGAGGGAGAGAGGGAGAGAGAATCCCAAGCCCCCTCCATGCTCTCAGCACAGAGCCCAACTCAGGGCTCAATTTTATGAAATGTGAGATCATAACCTGAGCCAAAATCAAGAGTTGGGTGCTTAACCAACTGAGCCACCCAGGTGCCCCTCATTTATTTTCAATAATGTATCAGACTACTTCAAATGAATCTATTGTACTTTTTCCATTCTTTTTAAAGCCAAAATTATTTCAAATAATTTTGCAATTATACTTAATACATCCCCTATGAGAAAGGGTTATTTTCATCTTCCTTTACTGAGTCACTGAGGAGATGGTCTTATACTCTGCTTCTAATGATGAAGTTCTTACTTTAAGCAATTGAGAACAATGTCTATGATATGGGGAGTGGGTGGGGTTATGAAACAAGTTTGGCTTACTGTTAATAACTGTTGAAGCTAGGTAATGGGTACATGGGGGTAAAGAATTTCAAGCCATATTGGGTTTTTGGAAACAAAACCCATCTCATCTTCTAGCTGATCTCAGTTCATGAAGTAGCCTTTCTCCTAGCAGTGCTAGTGTGCAGGCATTAGAAAATCATGCAATAAAAGAAACCTATTTTGGGGGACCTATTAATATGATTATTGCTTAAATTAACACATGTTGAGTAGTCACTATGTGCCCAGCACATTGCTAAGTCCTTCACATATATTATCCTCACTGGTTCCACGTAACTGTTGTATGATGTAGATGCTAATACCCTGTCAGATAAGGAAACTGAACCCAAAACTTTTGCCCAAGACCACTCAGCTGTTTTGGGGCAGAAACAAGGTATTTATTGGCCTAGATAGTCTTGACTCCAGAGCTCTTGAAACCACTGTGTAAAGTATCTCTCCTATCTAAATGAGATGGTACACAGAGTGCCTCACCCTAACACTCAGGAAGAGCTCCTCCTCTCATTCACAAATATTTATTGTGCATCTAGTAGGTACCAAGCACTGTCTGAGCAATAGATTCAGAAGAGAGAAAGATAAGGTTTCCTGTTTTTGTTGAACTTAAATGATACCTCATATTTCCTTCTCAATGAATTTCATAAAATGTCATGGATACTAAAGATTCTTCCAGGGGCGCCTGGGTGGCTTAGTCGGTTAAGCGTCCGACTTTCGCTTAGGTCATGATCTCGCGGTTCGTGGGTTTGGGCCCCGCGTCGGGCTCTGTGCTGACTGCCAGCTCAGAGCCTGGAGCCTGTTTCAGTCTGTGACTCCCTCTCTCTCTGACCCTCCCCTGCTCACGCTGTCTCTCTCTCTCTCTCTCCTAGAAATAAGTAAAACATTAAAAAAAAAATAATGTCTCCTGAAAGAAGTTTTTTTAAATTCTCTTCTGGACCTACATAGCTCTAAGTGACTCTGCCTTAACAAGTAACATTCTGTCCCTTACAATTAGGGCTGAGGCTAGCAGGAAGAAAACTTCAAAAAGAAAGATTTCATTTCCCACTAGCCATTTAAAAATCACCGATGGAGTTGTCTCCTGAACCAGGCAACGTGTCCTCATCCTCTCATCACATTCACACCTATAAATGGCAAGGCCTACTAGGTCACGACCAATTGCACATTCCCCTGGGACAAGTATCACTGCCTCAAGAACAGGCTTCTGGAGCTCAAGATCAGACCCCTATGTGTGTATGAGACCCGCACACATGACCTGCTACCTGAGAGCAACTTACCGGTCAGCGTAACGCAAGGTATTCAGAGTGTGTTCGGTGGCCATGTGGCTTGGTGAGATGTTGGCAATCATGCAGGTTTTGGCATCACCAATGAAAGAATCTTTCAGGACCTGTCCAAAACAGAAGGCAAGTAAACAAAGTCAACTAACAAGAGGCATATTGACTACTTACTGTGTGCAGGACAGTGGGCCATGGCTCCCCTCCCCCCTACAAAAAGGCAGTTTACAAAGAAGAAATACAAATGATCAAGCATGTAAAAGAGGTACTCACTTCACTACCAAAGAAGTACAAACAATCCATTAAAAGTACTAGTATTTTTCACCTATAAGATTAAGACTCATGATACCTGCCCTCGTGAGGGTCCAGTGAAATGGGTACTTATCTACATTGATACACTAGCCATGTAGCAAGTACCGTGAAATGGTATAAGCTTTTGTTTTGGGAAGGCAGTTTAGCAATATGCATAAAAACATTAAAAAAAGTGCACACTTCCGGAATGTTATCGTAAAGAGAACTGCTCAACTGATCAAAAAAAAAAAAAAAAAAAAAAAAAAAAAGTACATATAGGATATGTATTACAACATAATAAAAATTGGAGAATCTAGGAGTTTATACACAGGAAACAAATTGTTAACTGAATACAATACAACCGTTAAAAATAATTATGTGGGGAACCTGGGTGGCTCAGTCAGCTAAGCATCCTACTCTTGATTTTCTGCCCAAGTCATGATCTCACAGTTCATGAGATCAAGCCCCATGCCGGGCTCTGTGCAGTCAGCACAGAGCCTACTTGGGATTCTCTCTTCCCACCCTCAGCCTCTCTGTCCCTTCCCTGCTCATCATGCTCTCTCAAAAATAAATTAACTTTAAAAAATTATGTATAGCTATACTCAGGTACATGGGAAGATCTAAAGTCTAATCTGAGTGAAAAGGTATATTACTCCATAGCTCTAAGTAGATCTACATGTAAATATATGGGCAGAGAACTGTCTGGAAGGATGTTCACCAAAACACAGCAGTGATTATCACTGGGAGGTGGAATTTTCTGGTACTTCTTACTATCTTCTTTGTACTTGTATATATGGTCTGAATAACTATTATTATTTAAAGATTTTATTTCAAGTAATCTCTACACCAAACATGGAGCTTGACCCCACAACCCCAAGATCAAGAGTCACATGCTCCACCAACTGAGCCAGCCAGGTACCCCTGAAGTATTACTTGTTGAAATTAAATAGGAACATATTTTCTGGGGATGGTGAACCTGTCTTAAAAAATAACAAAGTCAAGGGGCACCTGGGTGACTCAGTGAGTTAAGCATCTGATTTCAGCTCAGGTTATGATCTCATAGTACCGGAGTCCAAGCCCCATCTTGGGCTCTGTGTTGACAGCTCGGAGCCTGGAGCCTACTTCAGATTCTGTGTCCCCCTCTCTCTCTGTCCCTCCCCTGCTCACACTGTCTTTTTCTCTCTCTCTCTCAAAAATAAACATTAAAAAAAATAACAGAACCAATGTCAGAATCAGGACTAACCACCTATTAGAAGGGTTTTCTAAGTTTCTGGTTGAAATGTTTGAGAAGACTTATATAATCTAACCAGTTCTGACTAGTAAGTAGTTATGTTATTATAGGTTCTGCCACAGGCCCTGTAGAGCATTAGGATAGCTGCACAGAGTGAAAGCCTCTCCCCAAATACAAAGATTCTCAGAGACTGCCCCCTACCCTGGTCCATCCTCCTCTGGGCACAGGACTTGGTGCAGAATCAGAAGCACTGCCTTCACAGCAGTTTGTATGTAGGTAGACCCCTCCCTGGGCCATTGTTCAGTAGCCATTATAATGCGGACTTACTGGCATTTTCTGTTAATAAAGCACAGTTTCATGACAGAAAAATGGAGGAAAAAACTTGCCTATAGTTTTACCACTCAGAATAATCAGTTAACACATGCAGAATTTTTTTTGTGTAGGCTTTTTCCCTTATTACGTATTTTTATACTATAGATCTTGGTCATCTTTCCTATCAGTACACATCAAAAATCTAGCTCATCCAGGGCACCTGGCTGGCTCAGTAGACAAAGCATGTGACTCTTGATTTCAGGGTTTTAAGTTCAAGTCCCATGTTGGGTGTAGACATTACTTAAAAATAATTTTTTGGTTTTTTGTTGTTGTGGAGAGAGAGAGAGAGAGAGAGAGAGAGAGAGAGTGTGATGCAGCAGGGAAGAGGGGCAGAAGGAGAGAGAGAATCTTAAACAGGCTTCACACTCAGTGCAGAGCCTGATGCAGGGCTCGATCCCACAACCCTGGGATCATGACCTGAGCCGAAATCAAGAGTTGTCAGATGCTCAACTGACTGAGCCACCCAGGTGCTCCAGAAATAAACTTTTAAAAAATACATCTATCTCATTCTTTTTAATGCTAGCTGTTATTTTTTATCTTGAAACACTAGTCTAAGTCTTATAGCTAAGAAAGTACTTAGTACAGCTACACCAGGCCCCCTTCAAAGGCTTAGAGACTCCACTAAATAAAAAATGTTTCTTTGCCTCCCACTGAAGGCATCTCTGCCCAAGAATGTCCCTCTCTGCCTTGAATGAGCTCTTGGAAAGAACATGACTCTTTCCTTCCCTGGACCCCCAAGCTTAGCATCATGTATTTCTGGCAGTGGATGCTTTGCTGAATGAACAAATGAATGCAAGAACGAATGAATCAAACAGAACAAACTCAAAGCTCACATTTAACTTTACCTGAGTTAATTTGCTTTGCCTGAAGGGAGTGTGGCTGTGGTCCTGATCCAGAGCTCGGATACATTCCTTCAGCTGCAGAGTGGTAGAATAAGTAACAAGCACATCAAATATCACATGCAGAGTTAACAGATCAGACTTGTCTTAAGCCACATTCAGGCAATCCTCCAAAAGGAAGTCAAATGCCCTGGTAGTTTCTTGTCCAACAAGAAATATCAAGCTAGACTGGGAAACATCATCCTGTGCTACCTGTGTCTAGTTAAGGGCCCCCCGACACAGTTAGCCCTGGTAGTGGGGAACAGACAAACTAGGGAATTTCCCACAGACCCCAGAACCCAAGTGTAAGTGGTGGCAGATCTGGCTTGCCAGCTCCCTTTTTCTCACCTCCTCTCGTACTATTATCAGCTACGGATGTGCTAAAGAAGAGAGAGTATCTACACCACTCCCCCAACCTCCCTGCTCCCACATGCACACCTATACGTGTAGATTCCAATTAGACTCAGATAAAAATTTTTCTGAATGGGACAGAAGGAATTCTAGAGTCACAGCTGGAAAGGAACTGGGACATCACCTAAATCTACCTTCTCATTTTATTTTTTGCCGCCCTCTATTAAAAAGGCAGGGACTGTGTCCCAAAGGCAAGGGCGTTTCACTTGCTCCTGGACATAAGCCCCCTCAAAAAAGTACACATTTGAACATCACTAGTGCTCAGAGATCCAGGTATGTAGACCTCCAGGGGCAACAAGCTCATCAGAAAAAACAGGAACAGCGGGGTGGGGGGAACAGGATGAGGGAGAAGAGATCTATTTCGGAGTCCTGCATCTAGGTTAAAAGAAAGTAAATGTAAGGGAAGGGAGGAAATAGGATGGAAGGAATCCTCGGAAGTACTCGTGCTGGGGCTCACCAAGAAGAGGTAATTAGCCTTGAGAGTTTGCTATGGCTGTTCTTAGCTGTGGGCATCAATATTTGCCACTAACTCCTTTCTATCCAAAAAGCTGCAGTGAATAGGAGGGAACACTTACCCTCCATTTTTTGAAAGTTCATGTTATGCTTTTTCACTTTTACAAAAGGCCTACATTAGTACCTGTCTGTGCTAACTGAAAGAAATTTAAAGATTTTCACTTTTATTTAAAAAGGTGAAAAGTAGGGGTGCCTGGATGGCTCAGTCGGTTGAGTGTCTGACTTTGGCTCAAATCACGATCTCACGGTTTGTGAGTTTGAGCCCCACATCAGACTCTGTGCAGACAGCTCAGGGATTGGAGCCTGCTTCAGATTCTGCGTCTCCCTCTCTGCCCCTCTCCCACCCATGCTCGCTCTCTCTAAAATAAACATTAAAAAAAGTTTTAAAAAAAAAGATGAAAAGTAAAAATAGTATTCAGTGTTTATTTTGCAGCAAGCCTTGACAGGTGCAGTGTGTACCCAGAGTGGCGAGAGTGGCACCATCTAGCTCCTTCCCAGGGAAATACATTCAGCATCTCAGCACAACTATGTCTGCATCTGTGACTGACTGATTTTATTTAGTTTTGAGAGAGGGAGAGTGAGCAGGGGAGGGGCAGAGATGGGGAGAAAGAGAATCCCATGCAGGCTCCGTGCTGTCAGCTCAGAAACCAACACAGGGCTGGAATTCACAAACCGTGAGATCATGACCTGATCCAAAATCAAGAGTTGGGCACTTAACCAACTGAGGCACCTAGACACCCTTTATCTTTTTTTTAAACAGCTTTTTTAATGTAAACTCTATGCCCAATGGGGGCCTTGAACTCATGACCCTAAGATCAAGAGTCACATGCTCCACTGACTAAGCCACTAGGCTCCTCCATCTGTGCTTTATCTTGATTTAGTACACCCATTAGCAAGATGTATCCTAAGGTATCAGAAAAGCCTAAGGTTATTTTTGGTGTTTTGGGAATGCTCACATTTTTCCCATATAAATTAATGGTAATCACTTCTTTGCCTTATGCTATTTTGGCTTATGAAAGGTTTCATGGGAAAATTCTATTTTCAGATGGTGGGAGAAACCTGTATAAGGGAATTTCCCCTTTTATTACAAATATCCCCAAACTTGAACACCAGGGCAATTCTCCAAAAGGTACTACACCTGCCCCTTACATACTCAAAACCAAGTATGGCCACCAATCCCAATGACCCTTGAGTCCCATTTGCCCTGCTGAATCAAAACAAAGTATACTTTATTAAACATTAAGGGAGAACTAAGGGGAATACTCAAAAAGGAAACAAGGGGAAACTTTGTGCACCTTACAAAGGACAAGATATTTTAAAAAAATTTTTTTAATGTTTATTTTTGAAAGAGAGAAAGAAAGAGAATGCAAGAGGGGGAAGGGCAGAGAGAGGGAGACACAGAATCTGAAGCAGGTTCCAGGTTCTGAACTGTCCGACATGGGGCTTGAACCCACAGGCCACGAGATCATTACCTGAGCCCAAAGTCGGATGTTGGACTGAGCCTCCCAGGTGCCCCAAGGTTTTTTTTAATAAAGATTTTAATTTTAATTTTTTAAAAATCTTTTTTATTTTTTAGAGAAAGCAAGAGATCATGACCAGGAGAGAGGGGCTGAGGGAGAGAAAGCCTCAAGTCAGGCACCATGCCCAGTGCAGAGCCTGATGCGGGGCTTGATCCCACAACTGTGGGATCATCATTTGAGTTGAAAACAAGAGTCAGATGCTCAACTGAGCCACCCAGGTGCCCCATAAAGCATGAGATAATGATGCTGTTCTAGAAGGCTTGTTTTTAGGCTCCTTTGCATAGTCCAGCCTCAAGAGGCTGCATGACTTCCCATGGACTTCTTCCCAGGTTTTATATTTGACTTTTGGACATGAGAATCACAGATTTGTAGCTAGAGGATGTGGATCCCTGGCCAATTCACTTAATCCATCTGGGTCTTAGAATCTTAACCTGTAAATGCTATTGGTTTTGGGCCTCCTTGGAGAAATGGCTGATTCCAGGGATAGGGCAGGGAAAGCATAAAGATAAGTGTGTGACATCTTACAATGCCAAAAGGCAAGGATACGCTCAAAAATGATGGAGGATGAGGCGCCTGGGTGGCTCAATCAGTTAAGCATCTGACTTCAACTCAGGTCATGATCTCACAGTTTGTGAGTTCAAGCCCCGTGTCAAGCTCTCTGCTGTCAGCACAGAGCCCACTTCAGATCCTCTGTCCCCATCTCTCTCTGCCCCTCCCCTGCTTGTACTCACTCTTGCTCTCTCTCTCAAATTATATAAAGAAAAAAAAATGATGGGGGCATATCAAAATGATACCAGAGCCAACTTGAAAGAGCTGCCAATGGCCAAATCTGGGACAATCTGAGCAATAAAATAATAATAGAAATGTATTATAATCTAGCAAATAAAAGAAATATCCACTTGCTGTTATAAATAACCTAATAAATAAATTGGAGAAAAGGAACATCTCTTTCTTACAGAATTCCAACTAATTAATGTAAAAAGAATGATAGGAACAGGAAATCCCACCAGGTAAACACCACAGTAATAACTGCTGCAGATTAA
The DNA here is from genome assembly GCF_008692635.1 of Crocuta crocuta. Lineage (NCBI taxonomy): Eukaryota > Metazoa > Chordata > Mammalia > Carnivora > Hyaenidae > Crocuta > Crocuta crocuta. The sequence continues at coordinate 1,510,987 of NW_027529603.1, forward strand.
GAATCATCAGTGGATGCCAAAATTAGGCAGCAAAAGTGTGATGTAAATAGGATATGTGCATAGTTTCAAAGTATCTTCCCATAAGATATTTATTAATTACAAAGGAAAGAATGGTAATATTACAGTGGAGAAACCTAGCACAAACCACCTTAAGTGATCAAAATTAACATCACCAGTAATAAGACTTACTGACTTCATGCACCACCTGATATGATCCACCAAGAAGGACAGAACTTCTGTGGTGTTCTTGCTAAAAATTCTTTGCCTTAATATAATCTGAGAAAACAGATAAACCCAAATTCACAATTGGTAAAATAAAAGGCCAGCACTTTTCAAAGATGTTAAAGTCACAGACAACAAAAACCAAGAAGACGATGAAAACAGGACTACTAAATGTAATATAGGATCCTAGACCCAGAAAGGACATCAGTGGGACTACTGGTGAAATTCAAACAAGGTCTGTAGATTAGTTAATAGTATTGTATTATTTTTATTATTTGAAACTATTTTATTTTAGTTTAGAGAAAGAAAGTGGGAGACAGGGGGGTGGAGGAGAGAGGGAGAGAAGTAATTTCAAGCAGGCTCCATGCTCAGCGTGGAGTCTGACACAGGGCTCGATCCCATGACTCTGGGATCATGACCTGAGCTGAAATCAACAGTTGGACACTCAACTAAGCCACTAGGCACCCCTTTAAAATTTTCTTTTTTCAGTTAATAGGATTATAACCAATGTTAATTTCCTGATTTAGATCATTTTATTATGGTTACATATGGTTAATACTCTGGATGCTGTGCATTTATTTTGCATTTTTGTAAAACTTAAAATTGTTCAAAAATTAAAAAGGTAAAAACAGATGCTGAGGGTCTCCCTCACCTTTCTAGCCTTGCAATTTATCCTTCATGAGGCCTGGAAATAAAGTACCTAGCTAGAGACTTCAGTTCTGGTCAAAAGGACTTAGATAATATTGAGGGGCACAGGCAGCACTGTGCAGCTGCAAAAAGGAACAAGGAAGGTCTCTATACACAACTGTATAGTGAGCCCCAGAATCCTGGTCAGGGAAAAAAGCAAAGTGTTTACAGTATGCCACCCTTTTTCTTCTTCTTCTGACAATAGGGTGGAATACAAATATATATATATATATATACACACACAAATATATATATGTGTATGTGTGTGTGTGTGTATAAAGTAACTTTGCAAACAGTATTAGGACTATACATCCCTAGTGGGACAACTTAAGAGTGAAAAGGAAACTGCAAAGAAATCTTAATTTGAATTCAATAATCACATTATGAGTAGTGTTAGCATTATTTTGAAATAGATATATAATGAAGCAGAGCAAATAAATTAATGTTAGCAACCAAGAATTCTAGCGTAAGAGAAAAGGGAAATATAAATTCAAAAAAGTTAACCAAAACCCTTGTAATCTTAATTTTGATTTATTAGTATGAATCCCTGATCTACCTTCCCCTTTCAAAAAAAAATCTATTTCCTAGCTCTGTCCACTAACCTAGTGGTATTAAGCACCTCTAGCACCCCTTAATGGTCTCTAAATTCCATTTCCTTCTAAAACCAAGACTTGTTGAAGAATTGGCTGATTTAAGGTCTGGAAAAGGAAATGTACAAGAGGAAATGTACAAGATGAACCTAGATTATCTTGTCATGCCAAAAGCCAGGAAGCTATTCAAGACTAAGAGGGCTGGTCAAAAAGACACAGGAACATACTTGAAAATGCTCCCGCTGGCCAAATATGTTCAATTTAAATAGCAAAAACTGATTATAATGAGTTTATAATAACACAGAAAAATAAACAAAAGTAAATAACAAATTCATTGGTCATGTTTACATTACTAGGACACCAATCATTCTGAAAAATAGTAAAGGCAAAGAATCAAGAATTTATCCTGTCTCTACTGTATGAACTATATTTCAGAATAATCAGTTGAGGAAAAGTTCTTTCCAGCTAATAAAGGAGTATTAGAATATCACCATTTGGAATCTCTAATAAAACAACAGATACAGGTGATGCTCATCAATAGCTGCTAAAGCGATTCAATGAAAAAGTCTGATAGGAAGCTATTCTGGACAAATTAAGTTGACAACACTGGAATTTTTCTCAATTCTTAAAAAATCACAAAAAGAGACAACCAGACATTCTGTACCTCCTGATGTGCTGCTATAGGAAGTCTAAAAACTACCCATGAATTCTTGCCAAGAAAACAGAACCTCAATCACATCAAGCTTCTAGAACAGTGCTTTCCCAATAGAAATGTTAGGCACAAGTACAAACCATACATGTAATTTGTTTTTTAAAATATGAAATTATTTTTTATTTATTAAAAAAATGTTTTTAATGTTTATTTTTGAGAGCGAGAGAAATAGAGTACAAGTGGGGAAGGGCAGAGAGAGAGAGACAGAGGGAGACACAGAATCCAAAGCAGGCTCAGGGCCTGATGCGGAGCTTAAACCCACAAACTGAGATCGTGACCTGAGCCAAAGTCGGACGTTCAACCAACTGGGCCACCCAGGCGCCCTGAAATTATTTAAGTTTATTTATTTTGACAGGGAGAGAAAGAGAGAGTGAGTGAGCACTCACAAGTGGGAAAGGGGCAGAGAGAATCCCAAACAGGCTCCACACTGCCAGTGCAGAGCCCAACATAGGGCTCAATCCCATAAAGCGAGATCATGACCTGAGCTGAAATCAAGAGTCAGATGCTTGACTTACTGAGCCACTCAGGCACTCCAGATTAATCTTAATTATATGTTATATAATTCAGTACACCCAAAATATTATTTCAGCGTGTAATCAATAGGAAAAAATATTAATGAGATATTATGCCTGCTTCAAGATCCAGGGTGATCCAGAGTCTTACACTTAGAGCATATCTCAATTCAGACTGGCTACCTTTGAAGTGCTCAATAGCCACATGTGGCATAGTGGCTACTATATTGCACAAATACAGACCTTAACCACTTTACAGAAAATATATAGAGAACAGAGTACCATGTTAAACATCAACATGGGGATGCAGTCAACCTAATCCAGAATGCAGGAAATCTTATAGGACAAGTACTCAGTTTTTCTTGAACAAATACATGGATTTTAAAGAGAGAGAGAGAATGGAAGAACTGATATGGAATAAAAGAGACTATGAGAAGTGATCCAAGGGTCCTGTTTGCATCTTGAATTGAACAAACCAATTGTGAAAACACATTTATGGGACAACTGGAGGAAGGATAATATTTACTAGATAATAGATAATATTACATGATTATTTCTTTAGGTGTGATAATGGCATTGCAGGTATATTAAAAAAAAATAAGAGCCCTCTTCTCCTTGAGATAATGAAATGTTTGTGGAAGAAGTGACAGGATGACAGAATTTGCTTTACAATAATCCAACCAGGGGAAGGAAAGGGTTGGTTAGATTTTTCACATGTTGAAGCCAGGTGCAAGTATTTGGGGGGTCATTATATGATTTGTTCTACTTTCATATGTTTGAGAATACAATCTAAAAATTTGATGAGAGGGAGAAAGCTTACTTAAGTTAACCTTTCAGCAGCTGTAGAAATACTGGTCAGTTCCTTTGCTGAGAATCTGACTGGACAGGCTCCATCTCCAACCTTGGAATTCCACTGCCAGACTCTAAGATCACGCCCTTACTCTGCGGATTCCACCCACACCACCCTCACCCACTCTGGCTGCATGTAAAGAGGGGCAAAATCTCTCAAGACGGATTTTTAAAGAATTATTTTAATGTTTATTTTTGAGAAAGAAGGCAGAGGGGAGAGCCAGAGAGAGAAGGAGATACAGAATCCGAAGCAGGCTTCAAGCTCTGGGCTGTCAGCACAGGGCCTGACGTAGGGTTTGAACTCATGGACTACAAGATCATAACCTGAACCACAGTCAGAAACTTAACCAACTGAGCCACCCAGGTCCCCCTCAAGAAGGATTTTTAGATTTTTTCAAACAACTTACAGCCAGAAGACTCTGGTTTATTTCTGCGCCTTCCATCTTTGTCTGTCTATCTGAGTCTCGGGCATCTGCTGCTCTTTCACTGCCAGCCAAGTCAATAAAAGAGATCCTAGAGAAAAGACACAGCAGGGATAACTTCATTGGGGCTTTGGTTTATTTTTACAACAGTCAGCATTTTGTGGCGGCAGGAAGAAATCAACACTGGCCCATCCTCAGGAAAGAAAAGACATTACTGTCAGCTTTCCAAAAGTATTGTAAGATTCTGATATGTCAGCTGTTGCTGGCACTTGTTCACTCAGACACTTCCGTTGGTTTTAATCATTTGTCAGAAAGTATGACTAAAATTAATAAAACATTCTTCCCATAAAGCTAAATGACTACAATCCAAGTCACGTATGTGACCACTTAGGCAATTAAATAGAAACTTCTGTGGGCTGCTTTCCAGCCAAAAAAGAAAAAAGAAAAGAAAAAGAAAGGAGAAAAAAAGAAAAGAAAGAAAAGTTTAAAAAAAAAAAGAAAGAAAAAGACTCATTACTTGGAGGTGAGATGGGCTCATCCATCAGTGTGGCACAGGTTGCTAAGATAGCACCAGAGAAGCAATGAATGTACTCAATTGTCTTATGCCTTCTTTCAAGAAGGATAGATTAATTTTCTCTACCCCCCCCTTTTTTTTTTGGCCTGTAAGCTGAGATGCATTTCCTACTATTCCTTTGCTGATGCTGTGTTTCATGTTAGAAGCAATCAATGTCCCTTTTAATAACTTAGGCTTGACCAACAATAGGTCATTACTTCATGGTTAATCAACTGATGGCACTTTAATACAATGATTTATTTCAGTGCTAACAACTCTACTCTGTATCTCTGATATTTATTAAAAACTCCACGGTGGCGGAGTGTTCTGTTGTTGGTAACACATATTTCAAAGTCACATTAGGGAAAGGCAGACAATGCAGTTCCTTGCATATTTCCAGCTCACCTGCCAAATGTCCTCTTGGCTGAATCTTTGATCTGAATTTGGATGATAGCATGGGAGCGGGAGGAGTCTGCATTAACTCCAGTGGCCCCGGTGCTGCGCTCCTTGCTGCCTTTCAAAATCACCTGAAAATCAAATCCACAGAGTGAAATATTTCTTATTTCCCTAAGAAATAAAAAAGCCCTCCGGTTTCTAAGAATTGGCTGAGAGCAATAGAGACCAGGCATATACCTTTGTCCATACACTGCAGTTCCCTTGTATGCAGAAATCTGCCTAAACATTAAAACATACAGAGTAAGTACCCAACAGCAGTGCAAACAATGTGGAATACTAACCTTGGGGGAGAACATTTAATAGCTGAAGAGCTAATTTACTTCTTGATCTCATAAACTCTTTTTTATATCTTTGATAGATTTAGCCTGACTACAATCTCCAGGGCATGACTTGTCTCCAAAGCAAGGTCCCATAATACCCATCTATCTTAGTAACTAAAGCAAAGGACAAAAATGTGTTATCACAGAATGACTAATACACAGAGCAGAAAAAGAGGGAGAAAGAGGCAGAATCCCAAGCAGGCTCCGCACTGTTAGCCCGTCAGCTCAAAGCCTGATGTGGTGCTTAAACTCACAAACTTCGAGGTCATGACCCGAAATCCAGAGTTGGCTGCTTACCTGACTGAGCCACCCAGCTGCCCCTAGAATTGTATTTTAGAATCAAATTTAGAATCGTATTTTAGATACACTCATTTTGTAAACAGCTTGCTAAAAGTGTAACAGGTCTATCTGATGAATATTTTTATAAAGAGAAGAACCTATTAACTTATAACACTGGATTACCAACTGCAGAGCTAGTATGTTATTGCTAATTAGAATCATAAGAGGAGAGCAGAGCCCCTTACACTGGGTGTGGCAGATGCCCCTTCCCCGCACTGCTAACGAAGCTCGAATGCTGGCCAGGCCACTTACAGCACGTCTGTAACTGAACCACCTAGTGCCACTTACAGCACGTCTGTAACTGAACCACCTAGTTCAAATGTACTTCATCCTGACCTCTCTCCTGTCACTGACTTAATGTGTACATATACTATAATGCCAGGATGATGTGTAATGTTCTTTTTATCAAATTTTTCTTTTTTCTCTATTAGAAAAGGACAACATGCTTACTGTGGGAAACTTGGAAAATGTAGGAAAAGTATCAAGAAGAAGATATATACCTCGCATAATCCCAGAGTTAAGATTCTGGTGTATTTCCCTTTAGTTTTAGGGCTCTCATACCTCTTTTTGTTTTTTTGCTTATTGTTTTTGGTCTTTTACAAGCCCCATGAGGAGACAGTTGAGATCTTTTAAATCTCTACGTTTATATAAACAATATGCTTGATAAGGGAAGAAATACAGGGAAGATAGTGACTTATCTGAGGTCACATAGGTCAAATATGGTCAGGCTAGGGATAGAAGCCAGGTGGCCTCCAACACGTGTGAGAGTAATGATGACAAAGAGCTGAGAAAGGCCACAAGGCCAAACCAGCTAGACACAGTGGATATGGACAGACGCTCAGAGGATGGTTTGTGGTTCACCCCAGGGGAGTGAAGAAAGATTGGCTTCTGGGGTTCTGTTATAGTTTTACACTTGGTTATTCATGCACCTTGTCCACCTTATCCATCATGATCCTTTAGGTACCTGTGAGTAGGTCTCAGAAAACCTAATGTGTTGAGGATACCTTTCCTCACTAATGCCTTTTAGGGAAGGCCTGAAGGGATTTCTGGTTCTGGTCCGGTTTCCTCAGCTACAGAATCACCATGCCTTTCAGAAACTGAAATAAAGCATCTGAGCTCTGAGGAGTAGAAATGACTCAGTTTGTGAAGATCATAAAACTTTTTTAAATGTTTTTATTTATTTAAAAAAATTTTTTAAGTTTATTTTTTGAGAGAGACAGCACAAGCAGGGGAGGGGCAGAGAGGTAGAGAGAGAATCCCGAGCAGGCTCTGTGCTGCCAGCATATAGCCCAACACAGGGCTCGAACTCACGAAACTGTGAGATCATGACCGAAGCCAAAACCAACAGTCAGATTCTTAACCAACTGAGCCATCCATGCACCCCAATGTTTGTTTATTCTTGAGAGAATGGGAATGAGGGAGGTGCAGAAAAGGGGGACAGAGGATCAGAAGCAGGCTTCATGCTGATAGCAGAGAGCCTGATGTGGGGCTCAAACTCACAACCTCGAGATCAAGATTCGCATGCTCCACTGACTGAGCCACCAGCCAGGTGCCCCAAGAACGAACATCTTTGTGTAAACTTCCAAAACTTTTATTTCTTTTCACAAATGTAAAACAATCAGAGTTTCATGGTGAAATAGACTTTACAGATCAACATGAGACTCCATGGGCTCCCGAGTACAAGTGAACCAAAAAAGAAAAAGGAGAAGAAAAGGGGAAAACAGAATATTTGGGGGGAAAGTGCAAGTATAGGAGCCAAGCAAAAAAAATGCAATCAACTTAAAAATCACTAGGCTTCCTTTTCCTCTACTACCTCCTCCTCCTCAAATTCTTCCTTCCATAACTAAAGTCTATTGGGCAAATTTCTAAATCTAGGTCCTTTAGACAAAACGTGTTATAGGAGTAGCGAAATGGGGACCTGACACCAAAGAAACTAAAGACAACTGCTGAATTCTGTTGCCTGGAAAACATTCAGGGACATTATTAATAAACATTATTGATAAGAACAGATGTGGCACATTGAGCGAGTGTCACACCAACCATTTTCTGTATGTTATCTCATTTCCTCCTCTATCATCCAACCCAGTCATCTACTATCATCTGCATGTTTCAGGCTCAGAAAGGGAAAGGACATGCTGAAGGATATATGGCACCAGGACCTGCTCTGTATGATTATAAGGCTTTAATTACTATGGTTTCTGCGCCTACACCGAAGGAGGGCTAGGAGCACATTAGCAGCATAGGCGCTGTGTGCCGAGTAAGTCTCTATCACTGGCATACAACTGAGGCTCATCTAGGGGAAGCTTTTGCCATGTGGGCCTCTGCTACCAATTACAGGCAGGGCAAAGATAAAACATGAAACAGGTTTATGAGAAGTTTGAGAATGGATGCCCATAAGCACATAAAACGGCTATCGAAATGACTTAAAAATCTGTAAATCTCTACAACTGAAAAAATACTCATCAATTCCCTGACAGAAGAAATCTTGATTCCACAACTGAGTACTGTGAGGAGTCAGCGTGTCCTCTGTAAAGGCAGGGAGGACGTGGTGTCTGCATTGTTAAGACCAGGTAATAAAATATACTTGAAGGAGATAGTTCCTGAAGGAAGGACAATCCTGCGGGGAAAATACGGCTGCTAGTTGTGCAGGCAGGCACGTGGCCACATCTGAGGGAACCTGAGGGTGATTTGTGAGGGTGACACTCAAAGATGACACTTGTGGGTGACACTTGAGCAAACACATGGGTGACACCCGAGTGAGCATGGTAAAACCTGAGAAAGTGCAACACCTGAGTTAGCAAGTGCTGTTGTTTCAATAAATGTTTATGAGGGTATCCATAATTTATATCAACTTTCCACCTTGATCTCAGCTGATTTCTTGTACACCATCATATATGTTACAGACTGAAAGTACTGATGGTGATAATGAGATAACACACTAACAAGAAATTTCTTTCTGCGATTTTTTTCTTTTTTTTTCGTTTTTAAGAGAGAGAGAAAATTCGAGGGGCAGTGGGGTTTTGGGGGGAGCATCCCAAGCAGGCTGGCAGTCAGCACATAGCCCAATATGGGGCTCAAACTCATGAACCATGAGATCATGACCTGAGCCTAAATCAAGGGTCGGACGCACAATCAACTAAGCCCCTTCTTTCTGCTTTTCTTAGGAAAGATTTTTTTTACTCCAACCAGCTTTTTTCTTTTTTTTTTTTTAATTNGAGAACAAACTGAGGACTGATGGGGCGGGGGGCGGGGGGGTAGATGGGCATGGAGGAAAGATATCTTAAGATAGAGCAGTACCATAAACTCTTCCAAAGGTAGAGGGGGTGATGGGACACCAGACTGCCCATTAACACAATTATGGCCCATACCTAAGGAAAAGGGACTTCCTCCTAAACGTTTGCTCCTTTCGCATTCAGTTGGTTTAATCTTCAGGGATAAAGGCATCATGGGCAGCAACTCTCCTGTCAAATGAAGGAAAGGCTGGGGGATGTGGGGGCAAGAGAACCAGAGTGAACAGGAGTATAAGAAACAATTTCCTTAGGACTCCACAATGGAGGGTGCTCTGGACAGGTTAAGAATGGTCACAATCGGGGCACCTGGGTGGCTTAGTCGGCTAAGCATCCGACTTTCGCTCAGGTCATGATCTCGCGGTTCGTGGGTTCGAGCCCCGCATCGGGCTCTGTGCTGACTGCCAGCTCGGAGCCTGGAGCCTGTTTCAGTCTGTGACTCCCTCTCTCTCTGACCCTCCCCTGCTCACGCTGTCTCTCTCTCTCTCTCTCTCCTAGAAATAAATAAAACATTAAAAAAAAAAAAAGAATGGTCACAATCTCAGGGTGCCTCGGTGTTTCAGTCGGTTAAGTATCTGACTTTGGCTCAGGTTGTGATCTCATGGTTCATGAGTTTGAGCCTGACATCAGGCTTTCTGCCGTCAGTGTAGCATCCACTTCAGATCCTCTGTCTCCCTCTCTCTTTTCCCTGCCCTGCTCATGCCCTCTCTCTCAAAAATAAATAAACATTACAAAAAAAAAGAATGGTCACAATCTCAGGGAAGCCCCTTCAACACATCCCACAAACTTGATTTTACAATTCCTAGAAAGGGGCCCTTGGCTCTTAAGTAACTGTAAAATAGCCACACTCATGTGCTATCCTCAGATTTTTTTTATCCGAGGACTCAAGAATATAATAGTCACACAAATATGAGGTCTCAGCCCTTAAGCAAAATTTACTTATTTGTCCTAGGAAAAGAAACTGTCAGAAAAAGACATCAATGGTGGGCCACCCTGCCATTTCACACACCCAAGTCTTTGGTGTATGTTGTGAAGTTGTTTTAAAGTTAGGTCTTGCCAAATACCTGGCCTGTCCTTCTAGCTTTCTCTCTATGACTCTAGCCAGGCTTGCTACTAAAAGAATAAGAATGATTACAATGGCTGCAGACTGCATGTTAGAATCACATGAAGAGCATTTAAAATAACATCTACTTTCATACATTGCTACTGGGAATGTAAAATGGTGCAGCCACTTTGGAAAACAATTTGGCAGTTCCTCAAAAAAGTATGACCCAACAATTCCATTTCTAGCCATAGACTCAAGAAAACTGAAGACATATGTCCACACAAAAACTTGTACATGAATAATGCTCACAGCAGCATTATTCATAATAGTGGTTTCTATAAAAGTGAAAACAACCTATGTGTCTATTAACTGATGAATGGATGAATAAAATATTAATAAGGGCAACTAGGTAGCTCAGTCGATTGAACACCTGACTCAAGATTTCAGCTCAGGTCATGATCCCAGGGTGGTGGGATCAAGCCCTGTGCAGGGCTCTGAGTTAAGCATGNTATTTAGCCATAACAAGGAATGAAGTACTTATCTGTGCTACAACATGGGTGAGCTTTGAAAATATGCTTAGTGAAAGAAGCCAGAGACAAAAGGTTGCATACTGTAGGATTCCATCTATATGATATGGCCAAAATGGTCAAATCTATAGAGATAGAAATTAGTGGCTGTGAGGCCTGGAGGCAAAGGAAGTATGGAGCATCTGCTAATGGTACAGGGTTTCATTCTGAAGTGATGAAAATGTTCTGGAATTAGATAGTGGAGATGGCTGCACAACTTTCTGAATATACTTTAAAAACCACTTAATTGTGTATTTTAAAAGGGTGATTATTATATGTGGATATTTTAATTAAAAAAATTATGTAACACTGAAGCATTCACTTTAAAAAGGTGAACATTATGGTATGTGACCAATATTTCAGTTCAGGATAACAATATCTACATGTGGGCCTGACCCCAAGAGATTCTCATTTAATTGGCCTCAGAGGGACTCAAGTAAGCAATAAGACACTGTGGTGAAACTAAAGACAAGCCACAGAATAAGACAACATGTTTATGACACAAATAACTGACAAATGACTCATATCCATATATACACATCAGTAAGAAAAAGACAGACAACCCCAAAATAAGGGAATGACCCTAACTGGCATCCCCCAAAGAGGAAACCCATAAGATAAATTAAAAATATGAAAACCTATTCAGTTGAATTCTCAATCAGCAAAATGCAAAATAAAACTACAATGAGACATAATTAAACAATTCCAGACTGGCATAAATTTGAAAAACAGGAAGTGTTGGCAAGCATGGAGAACAATGGGATTGTGCTCACGCACCACCTGTAGCGTACATAGCTTTGGAAAGCTAGTGAAGTGGAATATGTGCACATCTTTACAACAAGAACTGTACTGGATTACATGTACAAGGACATTCATAGTTACGATGTTCAGAATAGTCGCCAAATAGAAACAACCCCAACTGTCCATTAACAGAATGGTTAAGTTATGGTATAGTCATATGATTGAATACTATATAGGAAATAAAAACAAAACTACAGCCATATGCAAAAACATAGACTGAACTCAAAAGCATAATGGTGAGCAAAAGAAGACAATACGGTGTGATTCTATTCATTCAAAGTTAAAAAAACAGCTGCACACTAAGTAATATAGTTAATGGATGAATACATAAGTGGTAAAACTATAACGAAGAACAAGAAAGTGATTAGCATAAATGTCAGGAGTATAGGGGACTGTGACTGGCAAGTTGTACAGGGGTGTAAGGGGTGCTGAAATGTTCCATTTCTTAATCTGGGTAACTGATTATGAAGGTGTTTGTTTCTTTATACTATATTATACAATACACATTTAGACTTTGTGCATATTTCTGTACAGGCTATTTTTCACAATAAAATGATCTAATGTAAAGCCAGGTTGAGGACCACTGCACTGAAGGAAGATTCAACAAAAATATATTTGTAAAAAAAAAAAAAAAACTATTTGTAAAAAAAAAATACTTNATTATTTTATTTCATTTTATTTTATGTTTATTTTTTTGAGAGAGAAAGAGAGACAGCACCAGTGGGAGAAGAGCAGAGACAGAAAGAGACACAGAATCCGAAGCAGGCTTCAGGCTCTGACAGCTCAGAGCCTGACACGGGGCTCGATCCCACAAACCGTGGGATCATGACCTGAGCCAAAGTTGGACGCCTAACCAACTGAGCCACCAGGTGCCCCCCAAAATTAATTATTTTAAACCATTAACACTGGATATCTCAGTAGGGAGTGGGGAGCTGTATATAGTAAGTTGGGGGTGGCCTTTATTCTTCTATCTTCTTACATATTTTTGCAAGGTTTATATCTAATAATGACCAAGTATTAAGAGATAGTTTTAAAAAAATTTTTTTAGCTTATTTATTGTAAAAGAGAGAGAGAGAGAGAGAGACAGTGCTCCTAAAAGATAACTTTTAATAAAAGATTTCGAAATGCCTTTGGAAGGATATACAAAAAAACTAATAAAACTAGTTGCCTCAATTTGAAAAGGGAATGGTAGGGGTATTTTTGTTGTATATCTTGAATTCTGAACCCATGTGAAAGTATTAGCTGTTAAAAAAATTTTTTAGGGGTGCATGGGTGGCTCAGACGGTTAAGCGTCCAACTTCGGCTCAGGTCATGATCTCACGGTTCATGGGTTCGAGCCCCACGTCGGGCTCTGTGCTGACAGCTAGCTCAGAGCCTGGAGCCTGCTTCAGATTCTGTATCTCCCCCTTCTCTCCGACCCTCCCCTGCTCACACTGTCTCTCTCTCAGAAATAAATTTAAAAAGTTAAAAATTTTTTAATTCTAAGTAATTTCTATACCCAATTTGGGGCTCAAACTCATGACCCAGAGATCAAGAATCACATGCTCTACTGACTGAGTCAGCCAAGTGCTCCTTACCCATTAAAATTTTTACTTAAAAGTAAGAATTTTTCAGGCTGCCTGGGTAGCTCAGTTGGTTAAGCATCCAACTCTTGATTTCAGCTCAGGTCATGATCTCACGGTTTATTAAGTTCAAGTCCCCATATTAGGTTCTGTGCTGATAGTGTGGACCCTGCTTGGGACTCTCTCCCTCTCCCTGTCCCTCCCCTGCAGTATCTATCTGTCTGTCTGTCTCTCTCTCTCTCAATATAAATAAATAAACTTAAAAAAAGAATATTTCTCTCCAGCAGCTTTTCCTACTACCATAGAAATACACATTAGCAGTCTGTCAAAGTAGCACAAGAGTAGCCTCTCATGCACGAGGTTCCCCCTCACACTCCATGGCACTGAGACAACAGCCCTGTAGAAAAAGGAGCTGTATCCTCTTAGAGGACTCACATTTTACAAATGTGAAGTAGCATGCTTGTCATGGCCCTCTGGCTAAATTTAAGTCCATTACTCTTGCAAGATAGCAAAATGAATTCTTTCCCTGTACTCAGGTTGCTACCGTGGGGTAATAAGAAGAGTTACCTCCAAGAGGAGCTCCACACTGTCCACCTGAAGCTCTTGCAGTCCCACTATCTGTACCACGTGCTTGCTATCTTCTCTTGCAAAGAGCCTGCAGATAAAAGAACAACGTTGGTATGGCAGACCTGCTATAATGGACTATGTTCTTGCCTCCCCAGAAACATTCCATCATTTCCCTGTTAGGTAGCAGTTCTGTTACTTGAGCGAAATTGATGCGTATCCTCCCCAACCGCTCGTTCACACACCTCCTGACCACAGCCCTGGGTTTCAGAGATGGTCCTTGACTATTGTAAACAAATCAACATCTTTGGCTACAATTAAAAGAATGAACATATAATCCAGACCTATGCCAATCAACAGATGGTATATTCCTGGCTTCAGTGATTGGTTCAGGAGCGGATATGGGATCTCTGCTGGTCCAATCAAAATAAAGTCCTTGTCTCTGGCTGTTACGTGCCTGGGGGTGAGGTGGTGATGCTGGCTCTTTCTGGAAGTCAAAGTATGTGGCTCTGGGAGCAGTGGCAGCCACTCTGTATCCACTAGAGGGACTGTTTTGAAAGCTAACATCATAGAATGTAGAGCAGAGAGATGCACAGAAACTAGGTCCCTTATAATATCCCTGAGCTGCTAGAGAAAACAGGCCCTAAAGCCTGATTCTTCTCCAGGCTTTCTAGTTATAGGAGCCAATGACTCTCCTAAATACTTAAGCTAGTGGAAGTGGAGTTCTACTCTATTTCCAACATAAGGAGTCTTCATATATCTTCAAAGGGAGGAAGGAAGAGCTGGTGCTGTAACTGAATTTCTCAGGCCCATGTATAAGGCTATGGTTTATCATCATTACTAAATCAGACATATCAAGGGGCATGTATTGAATCTATCAAAGAATCTAAGATTATTTTTCTTTCTTAATAAGATACTGATTAAGGTTCAGAATGGAATTCCACTTTATAGCCAAAAACGGAAATGATTCTCTCAAAAATTTTTTCTTAGTTTTTATTTCACCCCAAGTTTCCAAATTTTTACAGAAGGATGGGAGGAAAACAGCTTCACCAATCCCCATGACCTATCAGAAAATAACTCTATTAGAACAGTTAGGCCTCTGGAATAAAAGAAGGATCAAGCTTTCAGAGCTCTCAGGTCATTCCTAAACATACTTTGCTAGGTCCTATGCCCTGAGCTCACCCCAGAAAAGTTCCTAATGGACAGCCCAAAATGTACTGCTAGATTTTTAAATCCTATCAGCCAGAAACGTATTTCTATCACTTTCTACGCAAGGGTATAAAAACAATTTATCCTCTACTTTAAGAGTTAATTTGGGCTGGGGGGGAGCTAGGTGGCTCAGTTGGTTGGTTCGGCTTCCCACCTTGATTTCAGCTCAGATCATGATCTCACTGTTTGCAAGTTCAAGCCCAGAGTCGGGCTCTGTGCTGACAGTGCAGAGCCTGCTTGGGATTCTCTCTCTCCCTCTCTTTCTGCCCCTCCCCTACCTCTCAAAACAAATAAACTGAAAAAGAATGCAAATATACAGGGCAATATATCTGAGTAATTCACTAAAGAACCACACTCACAAATAACTAGATATCCTGACTGTCCCTTGACCCAAAGAAACCAACCAACAAACCAGACAGACACACATACACACACAGCACAACAACAGCTTTTATCCTCATGCCAACTGTTCTTTAAACAAAGAAGACTTCAACTACCTGCATTTTGACCTCAAACTTTCTAAAAGATTTTCATTCCAGTGTATCATACTCTTAAATTTGGGAAAAGATCCTGCAGGCAAAGCATCCCAAGAAGGGAACCCAAACCACACTCTCAAGCAATAAAGGACTGCCCTGAGCCAGCAAGACCTTGCCCATGATTGGCCTTAAGTCAATGATCAACTTGACTTTACTGCCCACCTGCACGAACCCATGGAACTTTGTCCCACATTCTCTTTATATAAACCTGGAAGTATTTTCAGCACTTTGGAGGCAGTCTTTGAAATGTTAGTCCACTGTTTTCCTGGTGTTGGTCCCACTGAACTCAATTCCTTTCTTATTTCACCACTACTTGTTTCTCTGCCTTTTCTTTGAATTTTGTCAGTGGCCACTGGTTGAACCTTGTCTGTTTGGGATTTGGGACCCTCAGAGCCAGAAGCTCTTGCATCTCAGTGCCTGGTTACCTTCTGACTGGAAAGGACTCCTAAGTAAGAGTGTTGGGGTCCGGAAGAGAAGCTGTGACTGAGCTAACATGAAGCTTCAAAACAACAAAGAGAGGGTAATAAAGAAAAGCAACTCTTCTCCAAAGCAAACTCAGAGCAGAACCCTCCTTTATCTGGCAGTTGCTGTGGCAGGACCAAATCCTGAACACCTGTACATTCTCTGAATTGTGGCATACCCGAAGGTCCCCTTTTCTTTGGAATAGTCCACAGATGGTGGTCTGCCTAAGCCCAGTTGATGGCCTCTCCAGTTTCACTACTCAATACTCATGTGGGAAACAAAGGCAAGCTGAGGGCAAAGTACAAGCTAACACTGGTGGCTCATCCTGCCCCCCCACCAAGGTGGGATTTGTCAGACATTCCTCAGGCACTCCTGGCTGCCCAAGAACAAAGGAAAGGGAAAAACAAATGGTTAACTGATAGAGATCACTGTCATGCAGGACAAGAGTTTCCATCAGTTTGCAACTGTCTTAATGATTTACAAGAAAAAAGGCAATCTCTAGAAACCTATAGACTCAATTTCCTGGAGCCCTAACATCATTCTCCCCTCCACAGGATAGAAAATCATATATAATCAGTCAGTCTTTGCAAGGCCAGTGAAGCTCTGACCATGGGTGGTGTCCTCATGCTTTAATAAAACCACCTTTTTGCACCAAACACGTCTCAAGAATTCATTCTTGGCCATCTTGACTCTGGACCCCAACACTTTAAACCTCATCACTGCTAGCATGGGGGCCTGCCCTATCACGCTCTCTCCACTGGACTCAGCTGCTCTTCTAGCCCAACCTCCGTTCCAGTGCTCGCCTGGAATTTGCACATCCTTTTGGACAGCTCTGTAGGGGCTTGGATACCTTTGCTAGGGGCTAGTTTCTGTCACTGACTTGGCTTCCCTAGCCTTCCACCATGCTCTGCCCCAACTCCATTCTCTCCATTAGTGGCTGCTCCCAATACGTCACAGGTCTGGTTAATTCCGTATGACACCCTTTCATCCTTCCACCTCCCCTATTCCATCTCTCCTCAGTCTCCCAGTCAGTCGGTACCTTCATGACTTCATTGTTTCCTGCTCAGTTAAAGTCAGCTGTTTCAACCTAAACAAAACTTTAGGCCAGAAAAATACAATAGGGATTTAAAGTCAGAGTTATTGAATCCATTTCTAAATTACTGTATCATGTTGCAAGGGCAACAGTTTAAGACTTACAAGAGCTAAAAAAAATCTAACGTGAAGAAGAGAGATGTATTTCTTTAACTGATCTCAGAAAACTATCAAGTTTAACCTAAGATTTCTGAGAGGAAAAAAAATAACAGAAAGCAGGAAATATTATTTATAGTTCTTCCAGTGTAATAATAAGCACAAGAATGGGAAGGCATTTAAGGACATGTTGATATCCTGACTTCCTGAAATCATCACCCTTTTCACAGATCAAAGTAAAAGGGATAGTCTTTTGATGAACATAAGGATATAGATCACTTTAAAAAAATACTAATGGAAAGTTAATTTGCATTTTTCTCCAGTCGAACTGATTTAAAAAATATTCATCTAATTCAGGAAACTCATCTCACAAAAGGGCACTAATATAACAAGGCCTTGCATTATATCCCATGATTCAGCAATTCTGTGGGACCCTGGCTTAAAACAATGATGAACAGATTTGTAGTTTCCCACTCATAACCAGTACCTTTTTCTTCTATTTAAGAGGTCATAAAGCTGTCCACAGTAGATTTCATAGAAGCTGATCCACACAAAGAGGTGCCTTCTTGGCTGGGACACTTCTAGTTGCCTGAAGATATCTTTGGCAGCCAGAGCATAGAGTCCTGGGTTCTGATGAGTTCCTATCATGGTGTAGGTCTTCCCAGCACCTGTCTGTCCATATGCGAAGCAAGTGGCATTCCCTCTAGGGGGGAACAATCATTTGTATAACATATATACTAAGAGAAATGTTCATCTACACACAGATTTTTCATGACCAAAGTCAGGTAGAAATAGAGTCCTGTTTATAGCTGATAAAATTCAGCTATAAGCATACAATCCTTTAGGGAGACTAGAACTTTACATTATAAAAATATAGGAAGAGGAAAAAACATGAGGTTTTTTAATGGGAATTTTTTGTGGAACTGGTTATGCCATAAGACAACTCTGGAAGATAAGGAAACAAGGACCCATGCTAGATGCCCCAGAGAATCTAGGAGAAGATGATTTTGTCTTAATCAGAAAAGGTTTGATGAAAGAATAAGAATTAAATACAAAAATAATAGAAGACCATATGATGAACAAGGTGGTAGCGACTAATATAAATATTAATGAAGTTTAGGGGTGAAATCAGTGTAAGCAAGATATTTGAGAAAGGACTCACAGAAGGGTTTTTCTAAGAGCCTCAGTTTTCACTTTCATTAATAAATTAATTAGTTATTTGATTTCTATCTAAGATCCCTTCTAGCCCTGACACCATGTGGCTCTAAGTGAGAATCACTCTTCTTGCATGTGGGTGGGTATGTGTGTGGGTACGAATGTGAAGAACTGGAGAATGAAAGGTGCAGAGGAGAGTTGGGAGACTACTCTGCCGATCACTGCATGTTTTTGGAGGAGCTAGAGGCCAAGGTTATCTGAGTATTGGAGACTCAACTATGTAGTACAGAGTAGGAAGTGAACATGTTAAGTAATAAGCAGCTATTGCAGACTCTTGAACAGGAAATTGCATGGATTAATGACAAAAGTAGCTACCTGCATTAAGAAAAAAATGTCTGTGTATAGACACAGAAGTAGGGGAATATTGGAAGTGGGCAGAGAGAAGAATATGAAGAAAGGGGCCTGAAGCCAGAAAGAACCCCAAAAACAAGTAATAGGACAAAAGCAAAGGAACCATGGAAGTGTGAGAATCAAGAGATGACAGCTAATCAGATTTAAGATGTTTGAGCAAAGACCAGTTAACTCTTTGTCTTTTGAATCCAGGCTCCCAGCATTGTGGGCACTTGCATACCCTGCCAGGGGCACAGCTAGGAAAGGATTAAAGGAGGAAAATGTAAACACATCACAGAGGATTTAACAGAATGAGGGGCACCTGGGTGGCTCAGTGGGTTGAGCGGCTGACTCTTGATTTCTGTTGAAGTCATCCCAGGATCCTGGGATCAAGCCCTGTGCTGGGGTCTACACTGAGCATGGAACCTACTTAAGATTTTCTCTCTCTCTCTCTCTCTCTCTCTCTCTTTCTCTCTCTCTCTCTCCCCCCCCCACTCATGCTCTCTCTAAAATATAAAATGACTTGGCAAAATGAGAGTAAAGACTAATATCTACCTTATCTTCTGAACATTTTAGTGATGATCTTTTCGAAAAACAACAATATGGGCATGAAAAAATCTCTCATTACGCTTGGCAGAATGGATGCACTTAACCTGTACCTCTCTTATTTTTTAACTGGTAGTGCCCTAACATTCAAATTCTAACTTTAGAAATTTGCCCTCTTAAAAAATACTCCCTAAGATACATAAGAAATCCAACCTGAAAGGTATTTCCTTTTTTCTTTTTTTTTAATTTTTTTTTTTAATGTTTTATTTATTTCTAGGAGAGAGAGAGAGAGAGACAGTTTGAGCAGGGGAGGGTCAGAGAGAGAGGGAGTCACAGACTGAAACAGGCTCCAGGCTCTGAGCTGGCAGTCAGCACAGAGCCTGACGCGGGGCTCGAACCCACGAACCGCGAGATCATGACCTAAGCGAAAGTCGGACGCTTAACCGACTAAGCCACCCAGGCGCCCCAGGTATTTCCTTTTTTCAGCCTGCTCAGAATTAAAAAAAATTTAATGACTTCTATGAAACAACAATAAAAAGAAAACAGGCAAACAAATGTGGGGGCAAATGAAGGTATCTGAATGGCTTCTCAATAAGCACATGAAAAGATTCTCAGTATCATTAGGCATTTTGGAAACTCAGATTCAAAGCACAATGAGATAAAGTTACATACCCATTAGCTTGGCTAAAATAAAGAAGACTGACAATACCAAATACGATGAGGATGTAGAAATGCAATTCACACACTCTGCTCTTGGGAATATAAAATGATGTGAGGAAAAGTGTTTGACACTTTCTTATAAACACACACGTATCCTAAGACCCAGAAATTCCATTTCTAGGTTTCACCCAAGATGAATGAAAACATGTCCAAGAACCAAAGACTTGTACAAGAATGTTCATATAGCTTTACTCACAAGAGTCCAAAACTGAAAACCCCCCAAATGTCCAACAACAGGAGAATGGACAAATTGTGGTATATTCATAGAAAGGAATATTACTCAATAATAAAACTCCAGATACATGTACTAATATCAAAAAACAATATGCTGAGCCAAAGAAGCCAAGCATAAAAGTACATGGGAATAATTCTATTCCTGTGACATTCTAGAAAAGGCAAAACGAATCTATAGTGACAGAAAGCAGGTCACTGGTTATATAAGACCTGGGGGTGGAGGTGGAGATTAACCAAAAGGGGACACAAGAGAACTTTCTGGGGTAATGGAAATGTTCTGTATCTTGTTCAAGGTATTGGTTATTTGGATATATGCAACTACTAAAACTCATCAAACTTGAATACTTCTTAAGATCTGAGAATCTAACTGTATGTGAATTATACTTCACTATTTTTAAAGTTATAAAAATCATTTTTTAGGGGCACCTGGGTGGCTCAGTCGGACAGGTATCTGACTTCGGCTCAGGTCATGATCTCGCGGTTCCTGGGTTTGAGCCCCGCATCGGGCTTTGTGCTGACTGCAAGCTCAGAGCCTGGAGCCTGTTTCAGATTCTGTGCCTCCCTCTCTCTCTGACCCTCCCCTGCTCATGCTGCTTCTCTGTCTCTCTCTCTCAGAAATAAATAAGACATTAAAATTTTTTAAAAATATTTCTTAAAAAGTCAAGGGGCACCTGGGTGGCTCAGTCGGTTAAGCGTCCAACTTCAGCTTGGGTCATGATCTCATGGTTCATGGGTTTGAGCCCCACTTTGGGCTCTGTGCTGACAGCTTGGAGCCTGCTTCAGATTCTGTGTTTCCCTCTCTCTTTGCCCTTCTCCTGCTTGCACTCTCTCTTCTGTCTCTCAAACGTGAATAAATGTTAAAACAAAAAAATTTTTTTAAGTCAAAATACTCTGGGGCACCTAGGGGCTAGGTCGGTTAAGTGTCGGACTCTTGGTTTTGGTTCAGGTCATAATCTCATCATTTGTGAGTTCAAGCCCCACATCAGGCTCCATGCTGGCAGTGTGGAGCCTGCTTAGGATTCTCTCTCTCCCACTCTCTCTGCCCCTCCCCAGCTTGTGTGCACTTTCTCTCTCACTCTCTCAAAACAAACAAAAGAAACCTTAAAAGAGGTCAACTCATTTAAAATATAAATAAATAAAATTAAGAAGTCAAAATACTCTGGAATCAGTGATTATAGCAGACTGTTTGGCATTTTCTATCTATACATGCCTATATTCCGAATATACAACAGAGCTCTCTAATGCCTTTTCTATCCCATTTATATGTTTATTAAGTGTGAATAATTATTTCAATAATTTAAAAAAATACATCTATAAAGAACAGATATTCACTTATCTATCCCACTCCAATGAAAAAGGTAACTGAACCATATAGCCAGAATACATAATTCCTATTATCAAAAGTTCAAACTAGAACCTCTTAAACCTTTTTATTCTGAGGACTTTGATAAAATTATATTGTTGAAACTTACATTTTTGCTGAAAATTTCTGAATGCTTGGTAAATCCTATAGAGACAAGCCACTCTTTAGCAGAGTCTAAATTCATCAAATTAGGACACAAATTCATGTTTAATTCAAAAACTGAAAAATGTAAGTGATGTTTATAAAGAAATAGGATTATGGAAAATAGAAAATACGAAGAGAAACAAATAATTACTATCATACCCATTGAAAATATGCTGAATGAGTGGGTGAGTAGTCTTCATGTACACATCCCGATTGGTGCATGCTTCACCAAAGACTTCATCAAAATAAAAAACATGCTGAAAAAGAAATGTGATGTTTATACAGACATTTTCTGGATTTTCTTCACCATGATTCTAGGTAACACATAAAAAAGCACGAATATTTTTTTTTTTTAACTAACTACGGACTATGACAAATTTAGAGATAAATAAGCAATCAATAACTGTCAAATGACAGGGCCTTCTTTTACTTGAGATCTCTGTAGACATGTCCTTATAATGTAAAAACTAAGGCACCCAATTTTTTGTTCTCTCTTAAGTGAAGTAAACTGATGAGCATAAGAGTGAGCCAATCCTCCTTAGGTCCAGGAGAACTGAATTCTATGGGGATTATCCTCACAGTCCAGGTAGGCCCGGCATATTTGAAATTTGGGGGAATTCTAGAGGAAGGTTTCCATTTCACAGATTATATAGCTGAGGTTTTAATTCCATAAACAGGTATTGCTCAGCTGGTAACATGTACAACTGCAGTAGGCACTTCAAAGGGCCCAAAGATATTGATATTATGCTACCATTATCCCACCCCACCACCTAACGGTGTGAATCCAGACAAGTACACACGTAACTCTAAGCTAGAAAAAATGTGAGAGATAAAGGGCATGTAGAATTCAAAAGAAAAACATATTCCTTCTAATTAGAAAAGAGATTATGAAAAAGGTTGTACACAGAAAGGGCTATGGGGGAAGAAGAGGAATTTGAGAGAAGAGATGGGGCAGGGGAGACAGTCCAGGTACAGGGAAAACATGAGCAAATAGTCAAAGCAGGAAAACACAAGGAACATTTAGGGAACAGGGAAGATTCAATGTTGAAATATAGGGTTTAGTAGGTATAAAGGTGAAATAGAAGGCTAGAATAATGAGTTAGGACTATGTTGTATGGGTATTGGGACACTAGCCTTAAAGTCAGAATGTTCATATATAATTTAGCAAATAGTGGGAAGCCCAAAAATTTTGCAAAGGGAAGGGATGATCAGAACGATTTTACTGGAAGACTAACCTTGCTTCACACTGTGAATGGACTAAGAACAGGGACACGGGTAATCCAGTGGTGAGGTAAGATAGGTCTAAATTAGATGATGTCAATAAAAATAAAGAGAAGACAGATACATGAGAAATTTGGCAACTGCCTGGATTTGGTGGGGAGAGAAAGTAGTCCAAGATGATCTCCAAATGAAAAACCATGATAATCTGGAAAAGGATAGACGACCCTATGAAAATGGGTCTGGAAAGCATTAATACAGCAGCCATAATCACTTGCAAAATTTAGAGGCTTATTATGTTGGCAGGCCAGCCATCTCTGAGTAAAAGTCCTAATCTCAAGCCTAACTGTAGTGTAATAATGGCAGTCCATATACAACAAGGGGGACATGAGGCCCTATCTTCTGCTACCTCTTGGGCCTGCTCTAAATATCCAGTTAAGGAAAAATTGCATGGGAAAAACCCAGCAAGGTAAATTGGGCCAATTTATTGTAGGTCACTCTACCTATGTTTGATTCTGTTTTGTGTGCCATTACATTAGAATGGAAATTTGTTAGGTCACCTGAGGAGAAATTGGGGCCACAAAGATGAATTTATCAGTTAGAAAGTATCTCCAAAAGTTAGGAGGTGAGAAAATAAGGAATCTGTGTAGCATGATAAAGAAATCTGTGAACATTTAGTGACATAAAATATGTGATGTTTTTAAGAATAAAATATCTCTAACTGTTGAATCTGGGTGATAGGCACATAGGGGTTCATTATACTTTTGAATAAACTTAAAAATGGCAATAATAAAAAGTAAAATATATTTCTAAAATATATTTTTTGGTATTTCTCAGGAAAGTAAGAAACAAGTGAAAACAAGTAAATGTGGGAGTTTTTAAAATTTTTCTTTTGCTTCATTGAATATATGGCTATTCTTCGTTTCCTTCTATAAGTGTTCATGAATAACTTTAGCTCCTGAGTAAACACCTTAGAAAACATTTATTGATTAAAGCCATTAGTATCTTTCCTTCCAAGAGGATTTACATATTGATTTTTCCAGTACTTCTGTAAGTATCCTTAATGAAAGATACATGAACATACAAAATTATTCTAATTAACATATATATAATTATATATATAATAATATGTTATATATTTAATTATATGTTAATTATAATCATGCTATTATATAATAAGTGCTAGTACAACATATAAATACATATATAATCCATAATGCCCTTTGCATCACAGATAATTTCATTTGGTCACACTTTATCAATTAGGTTGGATTAATACTTACTTTGGCCTTGGTATGATCAGAGTTCCATAATTTATTTTTTAAATAAGTTTTTTCAGATTATAAAAGTAATATGTATTTATAGAATATCTCTGGAAAGATAGGACAAGTAATAGTGGTTGCCTGCACGGAAGAAATGGGATTAGCAGGACACTTCACTGCATACCTTTTTGTAGGTTTTGATTTTGAAATAGGTGACTCTATCTTACTCAAAAGTTTTTACTTTTTATATAAAAGTAACACGCTGATTATAGAAAACCTTAAAACATGGAAAATAACAGAGAACAAATTACCTATATATCTAACGGCACAAAAAGCCACTATTGACTTTTTGATATATTTCAGTATCATCTCTTTTTACTATATACATTTAAGAAATTGGAATGAGACATATACAAATTTGTTTCCTTGTCCTTTGACACGTTATATTGATACAAAATTTAATGGTAAGACAGCACACTACATGTATATAATCATACATACTAAGTAACAAAAGATTTGAAAGGATAGGATATTTAATTAAATGGATACACAAACCTATTGTTTGAATTCCTAAAGAAGTTTAAAAATAAGACCCAAAGAATCTAGGATCAATATTTATTTGCCATGTGTGTTATGAACCTCCCTTTATTTCTTTCCACTTCTGAAGGAAAGAAAAGGGGGTAAAAGCCCTCCCAATACTTATATTATGGCATTGATAGGTAAAGATTTTGACCTATGAGAGCAAAGGTCCAAAGTTCAAACTGCAGAGAAAGTGCTATGAAAACTATGGGTATTCAATAAGTATTGACTAATGGTAATGACAAAGAAGGAAGGTTATTGTGTTTGGGGATAATGGAAAAATACAAAAGATAAGAGATGCTTCTTTGAGGGAATTACTGTGACAAAAGCATCATTAAGGATGTCTTGGGTAGATGATGACTGGACAGGGCTATTACTATGGTTATAAGTAGGCATGGAACTAGATAACATTATAACAAATTGTTATTTAGACCGTCTTCAAAATAAATATCTCTCACCTAGACCTAATAGATTGTGCATTGATTAGCAGTCAATAAGGCTGTTAAAGTGATTGGGTTGGTTAAACAGTGACCTACTAATTTAGTGCCCATACAAAGACTCAGTGGATTACTTTGAATGTTGCTGTGAAACTCAATTTTGATAACCAAAGAAAAAGATGAACAATGCATATGGAAAAGTGGGGGA
Source organism: Crocuta crocuta (assembly GCF_008692635.1). Taxonomy (NCBI): domain Eukaryota; kingdom Metazoa; phylum Chordata; class Mammalia; order Carnivora; family Hyaenidae; genus Crocuta; species Crocuta crocuta. The sequence goes on from NW_027529603.1 coordinate 1,536,125, forward strand.
AAGTGTTAATTTGACTTCAGTGTTAACATATTTATTTCAGGAGGGTAAAATCTCAGCTGACTAAAGTGAAATGCTAGCACAAGAGATTACTCACCACTTTTTGCTTTCTACCAGTCACTGGGTTTTGAGGCAAGAGAGAGAGAGAAGAATGAATATAACATGAATGTTTAGGGAGGCAGATTCAGAGAAAGAGACCCGAATCCCAAATCTTAACATCTGGTGGATTATCCTCTGTTTTATTTACAATTGCGTCATCATTTTAAGAGTACCTAAATTATGGTGTCTTCCATCTATGGGTTTGCTGCTTCCATAGGAGACTGAAGAATTACTACAAGGGAGTATCTAACTACTTTAAGTAAGTTCCCTTCAATACCAAACCTTTCTCCTTGGACTCCTTGTAACCCTTCTGGCACGGAGTGAGTATTTTTTATGTGTCTACTAGTATTTCATTTAAATCCTTTTAAGTTATATGTAAAAATCTTATCCCTGGATTACATTTACTCACTCTATAATCTAACCTACACCAAGTGGTCTGCTCAAGAGTCCAATTTCCACCAAGTTCAATCCTAACACAAAGACAGTTGAGAATTGAAATAAGCAGTTGAGTGGCAATCTGGAACCTTGTTGCTCAAAAACATATCCTCCATCATTAAACTCCAGACACACTCAGCAGAATAAGTTCACATTGTGAGACACAGGCAAGACTTGAGACTGACTATGCAATCATCTCAGAGTCACTCTGGGGCATACCTCAGTGACCTGTCCTATCTACCACCAATTCATTACATTCTTTTTATCTCCTCAGGCCCGACTTTTTGCCAAACAGGTATAATTAAATTCACATAAAAGGTGTTAAGTGAATGTATGATGGAACTCTATTGATCTGGAGTGCAGAAATTATGTTATTGTTCCCCCCACTGCACTACAATTTTTTTTTTTTAATGAAAGCCCAGGGTATTAATGATTTACATCAAGAATGAATGCAGGGCACCAGGATGGCTCAGTCAACTGAGTGTCCGACTCTTGACTTCGGCTCAGGTCATGATCTTAGGGTTTTTGAGTTTGAGCCCCACATCAGGCTCTGCATGGGCAATGTGGAGCCTGCCTGGGATTCTTTGTCTCTCCCTCTCCCTGCCCTTTCCCTGCTCTCTCTCCCTCTCTCAAAATAAAAAAAAAATAAATGAATGCCAATACCCAAAGCAAAAACTGGATTTTAGAATTCGCATGCTGCTATTCAAATAAAAGCAACAAATTGACACACTTGATAATATTAGTTCCAAACACAAAAGAAAGCATCATACCTGCAGAATATATTGTGTGAGGTCAACTGCTTCTTTCTTCTCGTGAACAAGTAGAGTTTCTTTGTCTTCTACAGTAATAATATTAATTTCTCCACGACGTACCTCCCTCATGCCCAGAGGGCGTTTTCGAACACAAACTCTGATTTTCTCCATCTCAGTCCAAGGATTCTCTTTCTCTGAGGTGTTCTGTCTAATATATATTTATAAGTGGGCTTTAATTTTTAGTAATAGGATGACTACTTAAGAGGTCAAAGTATGAGCACATTTTGTTATTTTGTATATACATTACCCCTAATATATATACACGCCATGTTTGTGTGTGTGTGTATATGTATATATACACACATCATACATATATATATATATTTTTTTTTTTTTAAACCTTTCTCAGGTTAAAAACTATTTTTTTTAGATTTTTAATGTTTATTTTTCAGAGAGAGAGAGAGAAAGCATGAGTGGGGGAAGGGCTGAGAGAGAGGGGGGCACAGAATCTGAAGCAGGGTCCAGGCTCTGAGCTGTCAGCACAGAGCCTGACGCAGGGCTCGAACTCACAGACCCCAAGGTCATGACCTGAGTCAAAGTCGGATGCTTAACCACTGAGCCACCCAGGCACCCCGTCACTTATATATATAACATTATACGGGGTGCCTGGATGGCTTAGTGGGTTAAGCAGCCAACTCTTGGTTTCAATCAGGTCATGATCTCATAATTTGTGAGTTCGAGCCCCACTTTAAGCTCTGTACTCAAAGCATGAAACCTGCTTCAAATCCTGTCTCCCTCTCTCTGCCCCCCCCCAACAAATAAATTTTAAAAATACGTGTAATTTTATACATACTATATGTATAGAAAGTTTTTATTAATTAAATCCTCCTGAATTTTGTAACCCTAACTCAAGGAGTATTTCATCATCTCTATCCTAGAGACAGGATACTATCTCTATCCTTACTCCACCCCATCCTTTGTCCTGCCAAAAACAAACAACAAAAAGCCCCAAAACCTTGAGAGTTGCTATAGCTCTAAGACTTGTGTTTTGGGCTTCCAGATGTGGTCTTCCAAGAACTTCTAATGACGGATGTTCTTTATGTGTCCCCAGATCAGTCCGGTTAATCCTCAAAATCAAACACAGTATGTTGCTACCAACCCTCCAAGGCCTTTATGAGACCTAAACCCATGTCTCTTATTTCCTCTCAATCCAATTCTTCTTACACATTTTTTTTTAATCATACCTGGGTTTACTAAATACCTTGAATTAGGTAGTATGTTTCAATGTACTTTTTCTCTGTTCCTCCCAGGTATATTCTAGACCTTCCTTTGTCTTGCTCTCTTACTTCCTCTTTTTGTCCATCTGATATGTATTTGTTTGTTAGAACACAATTTTTAGGATAATTTTTGTTAGGACAGTTTTATGACTGGTGCTACCCACCCCTATCACCCTTCTATTCAGACACATTTCTTTTCTGGCTCTGGCTTCAGTGAACATATCAACCTTAACAGCTAGAATATTTGATGAAATACTCCTTGAGTTAGGGATACAAAATTCATCATTTTACTTGCTGAGACTAATTGGGGAATATATGCATATCTCTTAGAACTGACCATTCACCTGTATAGAAATTCCTCTTAACCTAAGTAACAATAGAACTCTTGAAAGCAGTTTACCAGAATCAATGCCTTTGTTCTATATACTTAGAATGTGTAGGCAAGACAAATTATTCCCTTCCTTTATACTTTAGAATTTAATTAATAGCTCCTAAGAAGCCTTTTATAATTGATTTTACACAGGATATTTCACTATATAATTGTTTCATATCAATTTCAATTTTTTGAGCCCTCCAACTGGCTGGAAAATTATTTTTTTTGTCAGGATCTAAATTAATAAAAAGGAACAAATAAAATTTCTAATATTGTGCATAAAGGACTGCTCCAGGCTTTTAACCAACATAGAGCAGACTTCTAAAACTGTACCATTTGGGGGCACATGAGTGGCTCATTCAGTTGAGTGACTGACTCTTGGTTTTGGCTCCTGTCATGATCTCACAGCCCCGCATCAGGCTCTGAGCTGACAGCACTGAGCCTGCTTGGGATTCTCTTTCTCCCTCTCTCTTTGCCCCTCTGTCACTTGTGCTCTCTCAAAATAAACAAACTTAAAGTAAAATAAAATAAAATAATATAAAATAGAACAAAAATGTGCCATTTTGAGATTAAGTGTGGCAAAATCCTGACAATTAAAAGTGGACGATGGGCATATGGGGGATTCATTGTTCTGTTCTCCCGTCTTCTGCATACGTTCAATTTTTCTTTACAAGAAAAAAATTTTAGTGCATTATTTTAACAAGGGCTTTCTGTCAAAAGGGCCTGTTGTTGGGGAGTATTAAAAGCCAAATCATAGAAAGCTAATCAAGAGGGACAGAAAATGTCTTTTTCAAAACTGACTAGGGATTCTAGATGGGTCATGTGGTCAAAAGGACTGTAGTTTTCAAGTTCAAGGGGCAAGAACAAATGACTGCTTTTCTAAAAGGCTCTGTGTTTTTTGTTTTTTTTTTAATGTTTATTTGTTTTTGAGAGAGAGACAGACAGACAGAGCTCAAGCAGGGGAGGGGTAGAGAGAAAGAGAGGGAGACACAGAATTCAAAGCAGGTTCCAGGCTCTGAGCCGTCAGCACAGAGCCCAATGCAGGGCTTGAACTCATGAAATGTGAGATCATGACCTGAGCCAAAGTCGGATGCTCAACTGAGCCACCCATGCACCCCTAAAAGGCTCTGGTTTTAATGTCCAGTGTTCCCTAGAAGAAATAAGCTGTATCTGTCTGACATGAAAAGAGTTCAGGTAGCTGGAGTTAGGTCTATTTAAAATTTTAAATAAGTCGGGACAACTAGTTCTCTAAATGCATTAGACTTTTATTAAAATTCTGAGACCAGGGGCACCTGGGTGGCTCAGTTGGTTTAGCATCCGACTTTTGATCTTGGATCAGGTCAGGTCAAGATCTCACAGTTCATGAGTTCGATCCCTGCATCAGGCTCTATGCTAACAGTACAGGGCCTGCTTGGGATTCTCTTTCTCCCTCTCTTTCTCTGTCCCTCCTCCAAGTGCACACTTTTCTCTCTCACTCTCAAAATAAATAAATAAGCGTAAAAAAAATCCGAGACCAGTAATTTATTCTGAGCTTACTTGACCTGACGCACCTGAAGAGAATGCTCTTTGGACAAGATGACTCCTAACAGCAAGCCTTAAGTTTGTGACAGTTTCTCAGGGTTCTAAAACCCTGACCTCCACTTAGAAACATTTGGATGAGAAGACAATATGAAGATTATTGGGGAAAATGTACTTTTTAAAATCTCTACTTCTCTAATATAATAAAGAGTGGGATGAGTAATAAAATGATATAAAAAGTAAGAAAACTCTGGGGCGCCTGGGTGGCTTAGTCAGTTGGGCGTCCGACTTTCACTTAGGTCATGATCTCGCGGTTCGTGGGTTCAAGCCCCGCATCAGGCTCTGTGCTGACGGCTAGCTCAGAGCCTAGAGCCTGTCTTTGGAGTCTGTGTCTCCCCTTCTCTGACCCTGCTCACGCTGTCTGTCTCTCTCTCTCTCAAAAATAAACAATACATCAAAAATTAAAAAAAAAAAAAAAGAAAGAAAGAAAGAAAGCTCAATGGTATAGCTTTTGCTCTGGGTCTGTCATGTATAAACCTCTATAAGAGCACTTATCTCCCTGTATGGTTATCTTCCAACTCACCCTGACCCCTACGAGTCTCACAGCCTCCATATATCCCAATTATCTTCATATCTAGAATCAGGCCTGGAAGAGATGGTACTTAATATGTGCCAAATAAATGAAATAGCATATTTAAACTAAAATATTCATTTTGTCCAAATAATGCAAAGCAGTATCTTTATTTATAAATAATTCCAATTTAGATCTTTATGTATGCTCAAAAAACGACTGCAACATTCAAGAAAATATCTGTTCTTTCACCACAGAGCTAACCAATAGGGCAGCAATAATCCTGGCTTTGATAGTCATGGAACAATCTAGTTCTCTAACAATTAAAAGAAAAGAGGAATGCCTGGGTGGCTCCATCAGTTAAGTGTGGACTCTTGGTTTCGGCTCAGGTAATGATCTCACAGTTTGTGAAATAGAGCCCTGCACCGGGCTCCATGCTGAGTGTGGAGCCTGGTTGGGATTCTCTCTCCCTCACTCTCTGTCCCTCCCCTGCTTGTGCATACACACATGTGCATGCAAGTTCTCTCTCTCAAAATAAACCTTAAAAATAATTACAAAAAAGAGTTCTATGTTACTCTGTGCGCTGCTAAACCAAATAAAGTTTTCAGAAACACTATAAAATTCACTATGTATTTCAAATTACTAAAAGTACTTTCACCTGTAAAATTGGGTCTATTTTCTGAATAAAAGAACTGGTTGGTTATGAGATCCTCTGAAACCTTAGCCAATATAAGGCCAGGTGTAAATATATACCTTGTTTTTTAGGTATGAATAATCACTTTTTTAAAATGTGGCTAAAGAATGAATTTTGTTGGGGCGCCTAGGTGGCTCAATCAGTTGGGCGTCTGACTTTGGCTTGTGTATGATGTCACCATTTCACGGGTTCGAGCCCTTTGTCAGGCTCTGTGCTGACAGCTCAGAGCCCGGAGCCTGCTTTAGATTTTGTGTCTCCCTGTCTCTCTGCTCCTCCCCAACTCTCACTCTCTCTTCAAAATAAATAAACATTTAAAAAAGTGTATTTTCTTTCTCTATAACTCACCATGTGTAACTTTTACAGTAACAAAACAACCAATTCATGTTATTTTTAAAAGAACAGGTTCTTGGGGTGCCTGGGTGGCTCAGTTGGTTAAGCTTCCGGCTTTGACTCAGGTCATGGTCTCACGGTTCGTGGGTTCGAGCCTCACGTCGGGCTCTGTGCTGAAAGCTAGCCCTGAGCCTGGAGCTTGCTTCATGTTCTGTGTCTCCCTCTCTCTCTGACCCTCCCCTGCTCACACTGTCTCTCTCTCTCAGAAATAAATTAAAAACATTAAAAAAAAAAAAAAAAGAACAGGTTCTATTATACCAATGCTGGTATTGGGAATTATTCAATATTTTAACTCTTAGGGACATTATTTCAACATTTAACTTAAATCACTATGTGAAAAATAACTTATTGCCACCTTATTGCCTCTCAGAGTCTCAACTACATCAAAAGTGTCTTACTCTTTTGTAATCACCAAAATCATATATCCTTCCATGGCTGGAACTGAAGAAAGCACTCAAAATCAGGACCATATTTCAATGTGTGTAGGTGAGCTAACTGCACCTGAGATCTACTTAATCCAACTACATGCTATTTATTTTTAACTAAGCTTTAGGTCTCTTGGTTAAAGTGAATTTGATAGCCTTAAAAAAAAATCCTGTGGAATACACACACACCCACACACATACCCACACACTTTTTCCATCGTAGAATGCTAGTTAACTATTTTACCTTCAAGGATGCACTAGATGTATCATGCTACACTATAATAAATAATAGAAATAGGTCTGCTAATGGAATAATGGCAGATCCTGGCAAGTAGCAGCTGTTTGACATACATGAACAGTATCATTTTTCTCCCATCTGTAAAGTCTTAATTCCTCATGAACTTCCTCCCATCAAGGTACTTCTATTATTACTGCAGAAGCTGTTCACTAGAACTTTCTATAAATAAGGAGCAGTTGCTCTCAGTCATGGAGAGGCTTGCCCTTGCCTGAGGCTATGCTCTCCCCCACCCCTCAAAAAAAAATGATAAATTATTACCTGATACAGGACTGAGGGATTCCATAGTTATACCCTGAAACATGAGAGACTCTTTGAGTAATGGGAATATCATAATTCCCCAGTATTGGAGAAAAGTGATTTGATGAAAAGAGTGAAGTGTTAGTTTCTGTTTGCACATAGGAACCAGCAGCTGTGGCGTTCTGAATTCTCGTTTTTGTGTGGTGCTGGGAATCATCCGGCAGCATGTGGTCCAGCACTTTTAGGTAACTAGACTTCTGTTTGTTTGTAGAAGAATCTGATAAACTGCACATTTCAAACCCATTGTTGCTGGTACTTCTGCCTTTGTTGTCAGCAGGAGAATCAAAATGCAGTTGCCTGCGAGGGCCAGATCTGGATTCCTGAGGCTTAATATACAGGCTGTTTGTCTCAAGAGGATGCTCTGGGCTACTGACTGCTTTATCTTCTTCCTGCATAATCTTAATGATTTTGATAAGTTGGAAGAGACGTTTGCGGTCGTTCATGTCATGGACTCCCAATTTGGAATAGTCCTTCATTGTAACCTTGGCCAATTCATCTATTTTCTGAAGGCCAAGGGCAGTAAAATGAGGATAATACCGTGCAAGTTCAGCTTCACAAAGACATTCATACAACCAAGATGTCATTTTTGTGAATGAGTTTCTGTAACTTCTGAAGAGGAAAAAAAAAAAAAGCCATTTACTTGAAATATTCCCTTCAAAAATGAAAATCCTAAAACATACAGAAAAATCCATTCTAACATACCAAGCTTTCAATAAATATAAATTTTCTCCTGAAATAATTAAACAACATAATGCACAAGCAAAGACGTTTATGATGCATTTGTAGTAACAGATGTAATTTGTTCATCAAAAGGAACTTCAATGGTATATATACATAAGTCCATACGCACACACACACAAGTCACTTACTTTTTTTCTAGGAGTTCCTTCCGATCTTGCAATGTCTGTCTACTTAACACATGTCACAAACTACTGAAACGTTGTTCCCAGCCACTGATTGTAGCAGGACTAATTTTAGATGTTCAAGTTAATGTCAAAGCATGTTGCACAACTGTTTCCTATGATTAATGAACAAAGGCTAAGAAGCCCTTCAGAATGGAAAGCAGAATTAAATAGCAAACCACAGAGAATTACAAACTAACATACCTCAGAGGAAATCACATTTGTATCTGCTGAGTACTGGTAAAAGTTAGTTGAATAAAGAGGTAAAAACATCATTAATTCAGATTCTAATTCAGGGTCTCAGATCATTTTAAAAGGTAAGTGAAGGTAGGTGGTTATAGATGTTAACTTGTTCAGAATACAAATAAAATAATTTACCTGAGATTTTAAAAATTGGTCAAGATCTTACAGGGGCATCTGGCTGGCTCAGGTGGTAGAGCACATGACTCACGATCTCAGGGTTGTGGGTTCAAGCCCCATGTTGTGTATAGATATTACTTTAAAAAACAATAATTTAAAAATTGAGAAAATCAACATTGCTTAAAAAAATGATTTTATATGGTTGCTGGGACACCTGGCTGGCTCAGTAGGAAGAGCATGTGACTCATGATCTCAGGCTCGTAAATTCATGCCCCACGTTGGGTGTAGGAATTACTAAAAAAAAAAAAAGAAACTTTAAAAAACAGATTTTATATGATAAAACATTAAAATACTTAAAAATTTTTAACACAGAGGTATTTAATTAAATACTAACAATGTGTTTGTTAATAACACATAATCCACATAATCCTGGTATATTACTAAAATCAGGACCCTGAGGAATTCTCCACATCACTGTTAGAGAAACAGAGCTTAGGGCCAGGTAATAAAGGTGATTAATGTACCTTGTATAATTAACTTTGGAGGAAATGCTACTTAGGCTCTGGAAAAGGCCAAAGAAACTAGTAATATATCCTAAACTCATCCTGACCTTTTCCATTTGTGTTAGATTTGGGGGAGTCAGGGGAGGCCACAAATTCTTTGCAGGTCTTTTCACATCAAGAGGCAGTGTCTGGGGTGCCTGGATGGTTCAGTCAGTTAAGGGTCTAACTTCGGCTCAGATCATGATCTCACAGTTCATGGGTTCAAGCTCATGTTGGGCTCTGTGCTAACAGCTCAGAGCCTGGAGCCTGCTTCAGATTCTGTATCTCTCTCTCTGCCCCTCCCTCACTAGTGGTCTGTCATTCTCTTTCAAAACTAAATCAATGTTAAAAAACAAACAAACAAAAATGAGGCAGTGTCTTTTCCCTCCCATTGCATCTAGGCTGGCCTTGTGACTTGTTTTACCTGACAGAATATGGTGGGAGTGACACTGTGTGACTTCCATGCCGAGGCCTCAAGAACCCATGCAGCTTCCCCTGTTGTGTTACAACTGGTATGCTGCCATGGGAAGCCCAGCCAATAGCCATCTTAGACTATTCTGCCCCAGTGGCACCATGAAATGACTGCAGCCACATGCGTGACTGCCCAGTGAGACCAGAATTACCTACCTAAGCCTCGTCCAAACATAGGACTCAAAAAACTGTGGGCAAATAAAATAGTAATTGTTTTTAAACCACTTAATTTTGGGGTAGTTTACTGCATAGCACTAGATAACTATAACTTCTATGTCTTTTTACATGTTTTATCTTTGCTTGAAACGTTCCCAACCCCCTCTGCCTCCTAAAATGAGTTACGCCCATCCTTTCAAAATAGCTCATTAGCCCTCTGCCCCACCCTCCCATGATGCCTTCTTTCATTTCTCATCCTCTTCTACCATTTTACCACCAAGTACATTATGCAGTACCCTAATCAGGCTACCAATCCCCTTACAACGGTTTCTTCTAGCTGGAATATCTGACTTTCCAAAGAAAAATTCTATTTATATATTCCTTCTGTAATATATGCCCTAGGCAAGGGATAACTGGTATTTCCTCTGTACTTTACCACTACTACTACTAGCAATATTTTTGAGCATTTATTATGTACCAGGCACGTTCTAAATATGTTAACCTTCAAACAATCTTATGAAGTAGACACATTTGTGATCTTTGGCAAGTTACTTATTTAACATCTGTGAAACTCATTTTTCTCAACTGTTAATTTTTTTCAAGTTTATTTGAGAGAGAGAGAGAGAGAGAGAGAGAGAGAAGCACATGCATGAGTGGGGGAGGGGCAGAGAGAGAATCCCAAAATGGCTCCATGCTGTCAGTGCAGAGTCCAATGTGGGGCTTGAACTTACCACCCGTGAGATGATGACCTGAGCCGAAATCAAGAGTCAAACACTTAACTGACTGAGCCACTCGGTGCCCCATCTCAACTGTTAAATGGGAATGTAATAGCCCCCACAGTTCCTAGGATTAGGATTCAATGAGGAAATACTTGGGGCACCTATGGTTCAGTCAGTTTAGTGGCCAACTCTTGATTTCTGTTCAGGTCATGATCCAAGGGTCGAAGGATCAAGCCCCACATCAAGCTCTTTGCTGAGTATGAAGCCTACTTAAAATTATCTCTCTCTCTCCCCCACCTGTTCCTGTCCCCTGCTCACACGTGAGCACACACTCTCAAATAAATAAATGAGAAAATACTTGTAAAATTCTCAGCATAATGCCTAGTACATACTCAGTGTCCAATAAGTGTTGGTAGTTATTACTATGATTTATTTCTATATTACTATCTTCACTTAGCACAGAAGCTAGAACAGAATAAGCCTTCAATGTTTTGGTTTGTTAGAAGTTAATTCTAAGCAGTTATATTTCCTACTTGGCTCAGCCTAACCCAGAGCAACAGATTAAGTGCTATCCAGTCTTTTCAATTTCTACAGGCTGCACAAAATCCTGTATTTCACACACTCATTCTCTTGGTGACATACTAAACTCTGATAACCATGACCCTTTGGGTATCCCTTAATCCATACCTGAAATACTAATATATTCATCTTACAATGCTTTGATATCCCATAATATCATGGGAGGGGAAGATGCTGGAGATAGCAGTAATCTGGACATGCAGATTAAAGCAGCCACTGGCATGCTTCTGCATTAACTGGCAGCATGCTGCCTTTCTGAGCCCTACAGTTAGCCTACATTCTTTTATTTTTTTGTGTGTGTGTTCTCTTTTTTTGAAGCAAAAAGGTGTTTTCATTAAAGGATAGGGATAGGACCCATGGGCAGAAAGAGCTGCTTTTTTCTTTTAAAATTAGATATGCTTTTCTGTACCACATTCCATTTCATAGAGATCCAACCTCCTCCTCCTTCTGGGATAAACATCAGAATCACCCTAGGAGCTTAAAAGTATAAGAATACCCAAACTCCATCCCAGACACATAGAAAATTTAAAAAACCAAAAAGAAAAAACCTCCCAGGCACTGAGGGGGACATACATAACAACACTGACAAAGTTCCTCAGGTGATTATGATTTTAGTTCACTGATCTATATTCATCAAAATTACAAATGTAAATACACTGATCCAGCAATTCTTTTAGGAACCTAACCTACAGATATTGTGTAGAAGTACAAAGTGACATAGATACAAAGTTTTTCATTGCGGCACTTATATAATAACAAAGAATTAGTATAGGAACTGGTTAAATAATAGCAGCCCCTTAAATGGGATGCTGTGAAGCAATTACAGAGCATAAGTAAACTCTCAATATATGATTATTAAATATTTATTTATTTAAACATTATTTAATGGAGAGCACAAGCAGGGGGAGAGGCAGACAGAGAGGAGAAAGAGAGAATCCTAAGCAGGTTCCTGCTGTCAGCTCAGAGCCTGATGCGGGGCTTGATCTTCCAAACCGAACTGTGAGATCATGACCTGAGCCAAAATCAAAAGCTGTTACATAACAGTCTTCTTCCAACACTTGCCCTCTACCAACTAGTTCCCCTCCCCAAAGAGGAGACAATTATGTACCAATAAATGCTGGTAGCTATTACCTTTCCTATTGTTATTTCTATTTCATTGCTGTCTCTATCATCCAGCGGAGGACCTAGAACAGCTGTTTTTAAAACTTAGAAACAATGCCACTATATCTTATTTAAAGAATATATTTCTAAATTCATCTACATTCCTCCCTCCCAGCCTTCTGAAATTGGCCTGATAGACCTACCTGTTACTATTTTGGTGTTTTTCCCCCCTGGCCTTTTTTTTAACGGATTTTTTTTTAACATTGTATATAACATTGTACTCATAACTATATTAAAATCTACTTTTAAAATCTATTTTACATAAGCATTTTCATATGCTGTTTGTTATAGCCAAACAATTCACACGGGGTGCCTGGGTGGCTCAGTTGATTAAGTCTCTGACTTTGGCTCAGGTCATGATCTCAGGATTCGTGAGTTCGAGCCCTACATCGGGCTCTGTGCTGACAGCTCAGCCTGCTTTGGATTTTGTGTTTCCCTCTCTCTCTGCCCCTCCCATGCTCACACTCTGTCTCTCTCTCTCTCTCAGAAATAAACATTTAAAATTTTTTTTAATTAAAAACAATTCACACAATTATAAATAATGTTTGCTGAATAAATGAATTACCCCACGGAGATGTGATGTCTCTTTCCAAACTCCTATAGTGTTTTGACTATAAAACTGATAGGGCACTTTACAAACTCATATATTTTTTTAAATTTATTGTCAGCCTTGTTCCAGAGATGATGTAAAGTGGCTCTACCTTATACTATAAAGTGAATTCTCCAAGAGAGAAGCAGTATGATCTGCTCAGGTTCGCATCTGAGCTACAAAGGTGTGTAACAAGTATTTGTTAAATGAACACAATCTGCTTAGACAGAACAAAGAACAAAAAGTTCTGCCATTTCTACTTTTTAACCAAGGCAACTAAATGATTACAAGATTGTATGGGAGCACCTGGGTGGCTCAGTCAGTTAAGCATACAACTTCAGGTCATGATCTCACAGTTTGTGGGTTCCGGCCTGCTGATAGCATGGAGCCTGAAGCCTGCTTCAGATTCTGTTTCCTCTCTCTCTGTCCCTCCCCCACTCAAGCGCTGTCTCTCTCTTTAAAAAATAAATAACACATTTTTAAAAAAGAATGCATGAAACTTGCTTATGTGACTACAGAGCCATTTTCTCTCAGTTTCCTAACTCTACAAGTCCCATCACCCAAAATAACGGAGACAATCTCAGAGTCTTTAAAACCTAGAAGAGCCTGATACACACAATATCTTTACCAGTGTCACCTTTAACACTTCATACAGTTCAAAAAAACATTTTATATAATAAGGCTAATCACATTTTTTTCAGCAGATAGTGAATAGTCATACTGCTCTGATGATCTGATTAAACTAAAATTTATTGAGTTATATTTTATGCCAAGAATTATGCCTAAATCCTTTACATAAACTATTTTATTCATCTGGCTAAATCAGAATTTCACTTAAAATTTAAAAAATTTTAATGTTTGTTTATTTTTGAAAGAGACACAGAGTGCGAGTGGGGGAGGGGCAGAGAGAAAGGGAAACAGAATCTGAAGCAGGCTTCAGGCTCTGAGCCCCATCTGCACAGAGCCAGATGTGGGGCTTGAATTCACAAACTGTGAGATCATGACCTGAGCCAAAGTCGGACGCTTAACTGACTGAGCCACCCAGGTGCCCTCAGAATTTCATTTTTAAAAGCCTGTTGGAGGGGTTCCTGTGTGGCTCAGTTGGTTAAGCATCTAACTCTTAATTTCAAATCAGGTCATGATCTCATAGTTTAGGAGATCGAGCCCTGTGTTGGACTCTCTGCTGACAGCAGGGAGCCTGCTTGGTATCCTCACTCTTCCTCTCTCTCTGCCCCCTCCCCTGCTTGCATGCTAGCTCTCTTTCAAAATAAATAAGTAAAACATTTTTAAAAACCTGTTGGAGTGAACCCCTAAAATAATGTTTATTCGTTGTCATTTTATTTTTAAGTTTATTTATTTTGAGAGAGAGAGAGCTGGGGAGGGGCAGTGAGAGAGAAAGGGAGAGAGAGAGTACCAAGCAGGGTCTGCGCTGTCAGCGCAGGGCTCAATCATGAGCTGAGCCAAGATCAAGAACTGGACACCTACCCAACTGAGCCACCGAGGGACCCCAGTTGTCATCTTAAATTGACAATACTAATGCAAATGTAAATTACTCTTAAAATCATGTTTTATCCAAATTGTATTACTGGGTTTATCTTTCAGTGGTTAAATAAGATGGGAACAAAGGACCATTTTAAAAGTACCTTCTTCAGTACCAAGAAGCCTGATTAGATAATTAAGGGAGAACAAAAAAAAAGTCCAACACTGGTGGTCTGTTAACAGGATAACCTGAACTGTAAGTTTTAGCAGTTTTCCCGACAAAGACTGTAACCTATGAGTAGCAATAGGTCTCCCTTGAGAAGGGGTGGAGGGTTGGGGGGAAGAAACTACGCTAAACTAAAATCATTTTTCTACAAATTTATTTAAGTATGTTGGGATTCAAGCTACCAAAATATCACTGTAATAAACTTTATTTTTCTGTACCTCAGGATTTTTGCTCTAGATCTCCTTAGGCAGGTTTACCAGGATAATGACCCTTCTCCTTACATCTAAAATGCATGCTTTTGGGGCGCCTGGGTGGCTTAGTCGGTTAAGCGTCCGACTTTTGCTTAGGTCATGATCTCGCGGTTTGTGGGGTCGAGCCCCGCGTCGGGCTCTGTGCTGACTGCCAGCTCAGAGCCTGGAGCCTGTTTCAGAGTCTATGACTCCCTCTCTCTGACCCTCCCCTACTCACGCTGTCTCTCTCTCTCTCCTAGAAATAAATAAAACATTTAAAAAATTCATGCTTTTACTTTCATGTTTTCTCCGTAGTTAGGTTATTTTATTGTAGAACATCCCTTCATCCTTCTTAGAAATGTTAGCTATAATAAAATACTGATATGCCCAGTTTATCAGTGGATTTAGAAGGAACTAATGCTAAAGCACTGGTATAACACATCATGGATATCCAATAAACATAGATCCTTAAAACTACTACTATTATCACCAAACATATTTTTATCCTGTAGGAAGGGAGAAAACTGAACAGAGAACAAAACATTCACATTGTTTCTTCTTTTCTATTTTAAGATGTCAAATAAGATTTTTATTTTATTTTTTTTTTAATTTTTTTTTTTAATGTTTTTATTTATTTCTAGGAGAGAGAGAGAGAGACAGCGTGAGCAGGGGAGGGTCAGAGAGAGAGGGAGTCACAGACTGAAACAAGCTCCAGGCTCTGAGCTGGCAGTCAGCACAGAGCCCGACGCGGGGCTCGAACCCACGAACCGCGAGATCATGACCTAAGCGAAAGTTGGACGCTTAACCGACTAAGCCACCCAGGCACCCCAAGATTTTTATTTTAAATAGGCCAGTAGACCACCAAAGAATTTGTTTAGTAGTAACTAATATATCAGAAAATAACTGGATTAAGCGTCAAAAAAATCCAGGATCCAGTCAAGCTCTGCCAAGAATCAGATGTGACATGTGATCAAATTATTTAATGTCTCTGGGCCTCAGCTTCTTCAACTAAAATGATAATTTCTACAGGTACTGACAGTAGAATTAGATATATTAAAATACTCTATACATGTATTGATTATATATTAAACAGATTCTGTAAAGCACCTACTAACTGCTTGGCAAATGGCAAGCACAGTAATCTACCCACAGCATTTTAAAATATTATTAAAAATTTCTAACATCACAAAGTAAATAGAATTGTACCATAAGCCCTCATATTAACTACCCCTAGATTTTCTTCAATTATCAAAATTTGCCATACTTGCTTCCTCTATCCTTTCTTTCCTTTGCTAAAATATCTTTTAAAAATATTTTTTTTACTTAAAATTTTTTTAAATGTTTATTTATTTTTGAGAGAAGGGAGAGAGAGGGGGAGAGAGCGAGCAAGAGATGGGAAGAGAGAGAGGGGGAGACAGAATCCAAAGCAGGCTCCAGGCTCCAAGCTGTCAGCACAGAGCCCGACGCAGGGGCTTGAACTCATGGACCGCAAGATCATGCAATGAGCCGAAGTCAGATACTTAATCTACTGAGCCACCCAGGTGCCCCCCAAAATATTTTTTATGTTTATTTTTTGAGAGAGAGTGAGTGAGCTTAACCAGCAGAGGGGCAAAGAGAGAGACACAGAGAGAGAGGGGGAGGGAGGGAGAATCTGAAGCAGGATCCAGGTTCAGAGCTGTCAGCACAGAGCACAGAGCTGTCAGCACAGAGCCCAATGCTAGACCTCACAAACTGAGAGATCATGACCTACGCCAAAGTTGGAAGCTTAATCGACTAAGCCACCCCAGGTGCCCACCACTGTGGTTTTTATTTGTATTTTCCTGATGATGAGTGATGCTGAACATCTTTTCATGTACCTGTTGGCCATCTGTAGGTCTTTGGAAAAATGACCGTTCAGATCCTCTGCTCATTCTTATTTTCAGACTATTTGTTTTGCTATTGAATTGTAGGATTTCTTTATATAATCTAGGTATCAACCCTTCATCAGATGTACGAATTGCAAATATTTTCTCCCATTCGGTAGGCTGCCTTTTCATTTTATTGATGGTTTCTTTTGTTGTACAGAAGCTTTTTAGTTTGATGTAGTTCTGCTTTATTTTTGCTTTTGTTGCCTTTGCTTTTGGTGTCAAATCCAAAAAATCATTGCCAGAACTGATGTCAAAGAGCTTACCACTTATGTTTTCTTCTAGAAGTTCTATGGTTTCAGGTCTTATATTCAGACTTTAATCCATTTTGAGTTAATTTTAGTGTATTTGCATGTTGCTGTACAGTATTCCCAATAAAATATTTGAGCATTTTTAAAAATATCTTTTTACAAGAATATTTTTAACTCAGAATCCAATTAAAGTGCACACATTTGGTTGTCATGTCTCTTAAATCTTTTTTCTTACAAAGCAATACCCCATCATTTTTTTCCCCTTTCTATTCAAATGACTTGCTGCAGAAACCAAATATGTTCCAAGTATGAGACATCCTTATACTAAAAAACAAAACAAAACTCACTCATTGTTCATCTGCAATTCAAATTTAACTACATGTCCTGTCGTATTTTGGCCTAATCTCACAACCCGTTATTAGAATCAAGTTCTACATTTTGGGCAAAAATATTTCATAGGTGTTACTATGTGCTTTGAAATATATCATATCAGAATATATGCAAATGTTTGCTAGAGTTGTAGGCCAATTCCTTCATTGTCAAGTTTTCTCATCAGCCAATCAATCCAATGGTTTCATCCAATGATTGCTACATGCCTCAATTATTTCATTGAGGCAATAGCAAAATGCTAATTTTCAGAATATATCATTGTTGGTAGAATTTTCTTATAAAGAAAAACTTTCGGTCAACAACTAGGGCTATTTGATCATCCAAAGTAGAGTTTGTATATGAAGGCAGCAATAAAGGTATTCTTTCCTTTTAATTTCCAATTTTCAGAGTAAGCAGTAGTGCCCTATTTTGTTTTGTTTTTAATGTTTATTTATTTTGAGAAAGAGAAGGATAGAGAGCGAGCAAGGGAGGGACAGAGAGAGAGGGAGACAGAGAATCCGAAGCAGGCTCCACAGTGTCAGCATGGAGCCTGATGCAGGGCTCCAACCCACGAACTATGAGATTATGACCTGAGCCTAAACCAACAGTTGGACACTTAACTGACTGAGCACCCCTGCCCTAGTTATTTTGGATGGTATCTAATGAGTTCCTTTAGGATTTGGGTTTTGCTTTTTAAGGGGAGGGTAGGTTGGTTTTTTTTTTTTTATTTTTTTTAATGTTTTTATTTATTTCTAGGAGAGAGAGAGAGACAGTGCGAGCAGGGGAGGGTCAGAGAGAGAGGGAGTCACAGACTGAAACAGGCTCCAGGCTCTGAGCTGGCAGTCAGCACAGAGCCCGACGCGGGGCTCGACCCCACGAACCGCGAGATCATGACCTAAGCGAAAGTCGGACGCTTAACCGACTAAGCCACCCAGGCGCCCCATTTTTTTTTTATTCATATTAACTCATGTTTTGATTTTTTAAATATATATTCTATGTGTTTCAATTACCTTAGTCTCTGACAGCTTTATCTTATTCCCTGACCAAAACCTAAAATCGGCTTTCCTCCAAAAAACATGTCTCAGTTTAGGGGCGCCTGGGAGGCTTAGTCGGTTAAGCGTCCGACTTTCGCTTAGGTCATGATCTCGCGGTTCGTGGGGTCGAGCCCCGCGTCGGGCTCTGTGCTGACTGCCAGCTCAGAGCCTGGAGCCTGTTTCAGAGTCTGTGCCTCCCTCTCTCTGTGCCCCCCCCCTGCTCCCGCTGTCTCTCTCTCTCTCTCNCCTCCCCTGCTCACGCTGTCTCTCTCTCTCCTAGAAATAAATAAAACATTTAAATAAATCAATAAATAAACATTTGAAAACAAAAAAATCAACAAAAAACAGAAAAACAAAAAAGACAGATTTCGAGCATTTAAAACCATTAATAGAGGGACATCTGGATGGCTCAGTTGGTTAAACATCCAGCTTCAGCTCAGGTCATGATCTCGCAGTTTATGGGTTCGAGCCCCACGTCGGGCTCTGTGCTGACAGCTAGCTCAGAGCCTGGAGACTGTTTCAGATTCTGTGTCTCCCTCTCTCTCTGACCCTCCCCTACTCACACTCTCTCTCTCTCTCTCTCTCTCAGAAATAAATGAAACATTAAAAAAATTTTTTTAAAATAAAACCATTAATAGAACACAGGATGAAAACTGGAGTAGGGGATGGTGTTAAGCCATTTCCATTTTGTTTCTTGTGCTCCTCATATATTGGACTTAAGAATTTGCCACTGACACCTTTGTCACACTGTGACTACAAGGATGTAAACAAAGGTGGCAGGATATAACCACCACTAATGAAGCAAAACAATCAAACAAATGGAATATAAGACCAAAATCTGGGTAAATTAAGTATTTCAAATATTTTAAGAAATTTGTCTGGGCACTTGGTCGGTTAAGCACCCAACTCTTGATTTTGGCTCAGGTCATGATCTCACAGTTCAGTTTGAGCCCCACAATGGGCTCTGCACTGATGGTGCAAAGCCTGCTTAGGATTCTGTCTCCTCTCTCTGCCCCTACCCTGCTCACTCTCTCTTTCTCTCTTTCAATATAAATAAAAGTAAACTTAAAAAACAAATAATGCAGAACGTTTTTATTACTCTCAAAAGCTTCCTCATGCTTCTTTGCATTCCTTCCTTTTCTCTGCCCCTGGCCCTAGGCAACCACTGATCTTCTGTCATTATATATTAGTTTGCATTTTCTGAAGTCTTCTATAAGTGGAATAATACAATATAGTCTTTTTTCTATCTGGCTTTTTAAATTTAGCATAATGATTTTGAAATTTATCTGTGATGCACATATCACTCTCTAATTTTACTTAGAAGAAGGAAGACTAGAATGATTCAGAGAGTGGCCCGATCTAATACAGCTCTCAAGTAACAGTTCTAAGATTGGAATGTAGGTCTTCTCATGGCTAGTCCCATGTTCCTTCCACTATTCCATGCTTCCTCCTTCACAAGTAGTAGCAAAGACAGCCACACTGCCCTCCCCCCAATGACAGGCCCACTATCTACACTGCTCAGCAGACTGGCAGCCTCCCGCATCTGTCCTGCAGCACGGCACAGCTCAGTTCACAGCTGCCACCACCATGAAAATGCCCTGCAAATCAGCAAAATCAATATGGGGCCAGATGGCAGGGTTTTATATGCAGGGCCCACTCACATTCAATGCCACAAGTATGCAGAGTTCTCCTTTGTGATAATCAGGATCTACTGGGTCTCAGCTGTTGGGGTAACAATCAGAAATAGCTCTGGAAGAAATCCAAGCAATTTAAACTTTCTTATCCTGGTGTTAGAAAAAAATCAACTGGAAGGGGAATACATGTAACTTTATATACAATTAAGAAAGTTTATTCATATTCCAGGATGTGGATAAGATCCAACTATTTAACATACTCTCTCAAACTCTCCATTCATCTATCTAAACTATGTAACTTTATCCCTCTGAATTGCCTGAAACTGAACTTGGAATCAGATTAGTTCTCAGTCATCTAGCTGCATAAACTTGGGCAAAGCCAAGTTTCTCTGGAGTTTCATTCCCCTCTAAGGATGCAGTAAGATGTTTATGTAAAACTAATTTGAAAATATAAAGTACTCCATAAAGATGGGACCATGCTCTCTTACTCAGCACCGGATCACTATGCCTGAGTTAGATACAAATAGATGCACCACATGAAGACTTTTAACATTGTTAAAAGATAATTTCTATTATTTGTTGAAAAGCTGAATATATAACATAGAATCAAAAGGTAAGGAATTCAAGTTACTAAGGTAGACATACTATACTTGCAAAATATACTAATTAATAGTAATACTATGTGTAGGCTTCTATTCAAACTATTTCATCAACGACAATTGTACAAGTATTTTGCTCTCCTTCATGGACTGGCATAAAATAATTAACATAAATGTCTGATTACATACGCAATATATATTAGATGATGCTATATATTAAAAGATCAACACTTGATACAAATAAAAGTCATGTGTATGTGTGGTCTTTTTTTTTTTTTTTTTTAATTTATTTCTAGGAGAGAGAGAGACAGCATGAGCAGGGGAGGGTCAGAGAGAGAGGAAGTCACAGACTGAAACAGGCTCCAGGCCCTGAGCTGGCAGTCAGCACAGAGCCCGACGCGGAGCTCGAACCCACAAACGGTGAGATCATGACCGAAATGAAAGTTGGACGCTTAGCCGACTAAGCCACCCAGGCGCCCCTGTATGTGTGGTCTTATCTGATTTTTCTTTTCATCAACTTTACTTATAATAAATTAGACCCATTTTAGAAGTATAGTTCTATGAATTTTGACAAATATATATCGCTGTAACCACCACATCAGTCAAAATACAATCAATACAATCCCATCAATCACCTCTAAAAATTCCTAATACACCCTTGGCAGTCAATCCTCTCCTTCACCGTGGGCCCAAGGTAATCATTAACCTGCTTTCTGTCTCTATAGATGAGTTGTATTTTCTAGAATTTCACAGAAAATAAAATCATATAGTGCTGTTATTTTAAATCCATGTAATATACAGAGACAAGAGATTTTCAACTCTGATTTTTATTTCTTAGGCCTTTGGAATAAAGTTAAAATACTGGTTTTTATAACTTTTTCACTGACCTAGATAACATCTACTAATAAAAGAAGAAATTTCTTAAATGAGTCTGATTTTTTTTTAAAGTTTATTTTGAGAGAGAGCATGCACACATGCAAGCAAGGGAAGGGCAGAAAGAAAGGAGAGAGGGGATCCCAAGCAGGGTCTGCACAGTCAGCAAGTAGCCCCAGAGCCTTATGTGGGGCCTGATCTCACAAACCATGAGATCATGACCTAAGCCAAAACCAAGAATCAGACACCTTACCAACTGAGCCACACAGGCACCCTCATCACTCTAATTTTTTAAAGTCAACCTGAGAAAAAGTTGGTGAAACAAATATACATATAGTGTCAATGACTTGGGGAAAAAATTACTTATAAAAAATACTCTGAAACAATCCCATGGGTAAATAGAATATTTATACTTAAAGAGTTCTGTCTTCCACGCCTAGGGGAAGACAACTGAGTAACATTAACCCAGGGGCAGGTATTATAATTTCAAAAAACTTGAACATATCAGAATCCACTGTTATGTTTGTAGAATTGTCAAGATTATTCGATAGGTCTAATAAAAGTTTTGATCACTGGGGCGCCAGCATGGTTCGGCTGGTTTGGCATCCAACTTGGGCTCAGGTCATGATCTCATGGTTTGTGGTTGTGGGTTCAAGCCCCACATTGGGTTCTGTGGTGACAGCTCAGAGCCTGGAGCCTGCTTCAGATTCTGTGTCTCTCTCCCTCTCTGCCCCTCCTCCGGTTGTGTTCGGTCTCTGTCTCAAAAACACATAAACATTAAAAAACTGCTCTTAAATTTTGATCACTATAAAAAAGTAGAAACCCTAAACGTAATGTCTATGTATTCCCTGACAATTAGAAAAACTAGTGAAAAATGACCTAAGTTCAAAAGCATCCAAATTATTTTTAGTTTCTCAAATTCATGTGACATCCCAAATACCTGATTATCAAAGAAGAAAACAGGAAAAAAGTGTCAATAAATCCCTCCAGGACATCATTAAATTCAAACAACTTTATTGAGATATAATTAATATACCATAAAACTCACCCACTTAAAATATATAATTCAATAGTTTTTAGTATATTTAGAGTGGTGCAACCATCATCACAATCCAATTTTAGAACATTTTTATCACTTTAAAAAGAAATTTCATACCATTAAATTTTAGATGTTACACTAAGATATAAAAGGGAAAAAGCAGGGCACCTGAATGGCTCAGTTGGTTAAGCATCCATTTCTTGGTTTCAGCTCAGGTCATAATCTCACAACTCCTGATATCGAGCCCCACATCTGGCTCTGCGCTAATGGTGCAGAGCCTGCCTGGGATTCTGTCTCCCTCTCTCTCTGCCCCTCCCCCTGCTCATGCTGTCTCACTCTCAAAAATAAATAAACATTTAAAAATAAATAAATAAAAGGGAATAGCTCCTCCCCTAAAGCATTCATTTCTATAATTATCAAAACCAAAATTAACAGTGGAAGAAAATGATAAAATGTATTGAAATTTTCTATAGAAATTTGAGCTGTGGGGGTACCTGGCTGGCTTAGAGAGTAGAGCGTGTGACTCTTGATCTTGAGGTCATGAATTAGAACCCCATATTGAGTAGAGAGTTTACTTAAAAATAAAACTAAATTAAATTTTAAAAATTTGAGCTGTGGTTAAGAGTGGTCAAGAATGCACATGCTGGAGGTGCCTGGCTGGCTCAATTGGTACAGCATGTGACTCTCAATCTCAGGGTCATGAGTTCAAGCCCTACGTTGGGCATAAAGCCTACTTTGAAAAAAAATACACATAGTGAACACTCTTTTAGACTCTTCAAGCAGAGAATAAAAATCTCAAGCGCTTTACTTGGATAAATTAGAAAGGCATAACACGGGGCACCTGGGTTGCTTAGTCAGTTGAGCATCCAACTGCAGCTCAGGTCTTGCTCTCACAATTGGGGAATTTGAGCCCCTCATTGAGATAGTGCTGTTAGTTCAGAGCCCGCTTCAGATCCTCTGTCCCCCTCTCTCTGACCCTCCCCTGCTCACACTCTCTCAAAAATAAATAAAACATTTAAAAATTTAAACAAAAAAAAAGGGGGCATAAAGAACACGTTCTAGGGTGTGGTGGCCATAGTTTTTAAAAAGTAATTAAAGTGGCATCTGGGTAGCTCAGTCAATAGAACATGTGACTCTTGAGCTCAGGGTTGTAAGTTTGAGCCCCATGTGGGTGTAGAGATTATTTAAAAATAAAATATATTTTTGGGGCGCCTGGGTGGCTTAGTCGGTTAAGCGTCCGACTTTCGCTTAGGTCATGATCTCGCNATAAAAATAAAATATATTTTTAAAAGATTAATTCAATATAAGCTTAATAATGGATAAACCAAAACCTACCTCATTTTATTAAAATCCTTAGGAACCCTATCCTTATTTATTTTAAACATAATAAACCTGCCTGTGTAGAAGTCTGACTCACTTGTACATGGACTCCATAGCATCAAATAATATTTGTTACTTTGATACTGGTTAATAAAATAATAATAATAATTTATTTCTATTATAAAAATACAGTGAAGGGGCACCCGGGTGACTCAGTTGGTTAAGCATCTGACCCTTGATGTTGCTCAGGTCATGATCTCACAGTTAGTGGGAACGAGTCCTGAGTCAGGCTCAGTGCTGACAGCGTGGAGCCTGCTTGGGACTCTCTTGCTCTCCCTCCTCTCCTTCTACCCCTCTTCCCTTCTTGCACTCTCTTTCTCTCTCTCAAAATAAATAAATAAACCAAAAAAGTACAGTGAAGAGGAAAATAAAATGTGCCTTTGGGTAGCTTTTATAGTAGCTGAAAACATTTGTGTATTCACAGCCTTTTTAGAAGAAAAATATTCAAATTGATTACAGAAAAATTCATGTTCCCAAATTAAAAAAAAACCTCTCCAACAATAAAATTTCAAATTATTTATGCTGAGCAATTCCTGAAACAACTAAGAGTTCATAAATGCCAGAAATATCCAGATCATTTGTGAGGTAATTAAAAAAACACAACCACACAGTAAACAGAACTTAAATGTAATCCTATACATGAACCTGACAAACACAATTCACAAAGTTCCTTAAATGACCATTAAAGTTTTAAAAATGTTTATTACTTTTGAGAGAGAGAGAGAAACAGTGAGAAAGGCCAAGAATCCCAAGCAGCCTCCATACTGTCAACACAGAGCCCAACACAGGGCTCAATTCCATGAACAGTGAGACCTTGACCTGAGCCGAAACCAGGAGTCGGACATTTACCTGGGCCACCCAGGTGCCTAAATGACCATTAAATTATCAATAAATATTTCTGTAAGGAAACACTTTTAAAAAGGCCCCTTTAGCAGATTACATGTATAAAATGTGAAAAGATAATATTTCTAAATATGATTCTATTCTATTAAAGTCTTTTTTTAAAAAATTTAATGTTTCTTTATTTTTGAGAGACAGAGCATAAGCAGAGGAAGGGAAGAGAGTGGGAGACACAGAATCTGAAGCAGGCTCCAGGCTCTGAGCTGTCAGCACAGAACCTGATGTGGGGCTCAAACTCAAGAACAAGGAGATCATGACCTGAGCTGAAGTTGGATGCTCAACTGACTAAGCCACTCAGGTGCCCCAGTCCTTTTTCTAAAATTATTATTATTAGAGAAAAAATTCTTAAAGGAAATGGCAGAGAACATATAGTTCTTGAGAAAAAGAAAACAGAGGGACAGTGAAGCAGGTTATCGTCACCAAAAGAAAAAAAAAGTGTGGAAGAAGAGAATACAATAAATTAGAGAAGGCAGAGCTATGGAGAACTTTCAGAGTCAAAAATCAGGGGGCTAAGTCAGTAATACTGAAAAATAGTTTGGCATTTTCTTATGAAGTTGAGTCTTCATATATCATACAACCAAACAATCCAACTCCTTGGTATACACCGTACAAAACTTTTGCACATGCTTCAGGAGGCACATACAAATATGTTCATAGCAGCACTCTTCACGAGAGCCAAAAGCTGAAAATAACCTGAATGTTTGCTGGCTGGAGACTAGATAAATACACTTGGATATAGTCATATAATTGAATATTATACAACAGTGATAAAAGAACAAACTATAGCTACACTCAATTTATCAAATCTCAGAGCATCATTAGAAGAGCAAATCCTAGAAAACTATGTTGTTTTTAAGGCTTGAACAAAAGCAGGCAAATCCAACGTATTATTTAAGCATCTAATCCCAAAATGTAGAATAGTGGTTATTACCTCAGAAGAGTGAGCAGGGAAATGTGGAACAGGAGGGGAACAAAAGGAGATGATGTGTTAGGTCTAGGACATTTATTACTTTTCTATTATGCTTTATAACCCACATATATGTTTCACACATATTCTGTGGTATACACCACAGTGCATTTCTGTAAGATTTAAAAAAAAAAAAAAAAAAAAAAAGGAAATCCTATGGCTAGCCAGGTCAAAAGAGGTCATCTAATCAACAGATAATATAATCTAGAACATTTGGCCTATGAAGGATTCCTTCATCCTTCATACCTTGCAGTTTGGCCTGCATAGAGTTTTAAAAAATTGTTTTTTAATGTTTATTTATTTTTGAGAGAGAGGGAGAGACACAGCATGGGACAGGGGAGGTGCAGAGAGAGCGAGTGCGAGACACGGAATCTGAAGCAGGCTTCAGGCTCCGAGCTGTCAGCACAGAGTCTGATGCGGGACTCAAACTCACAAACTGTGAGATCATGACCTGAGATGAAAAGTCAGACACTCAACCGACTGAGCCACCCAGCCGCCCCTAAATTTTTTTTAGGGTTAGTTGCACTATTTAAAAATCAAGAGCAATTAAAAATCCAGTTTTTATTTTTCTTGAGAATCAAAAGACAGTTACATTAAGCCTACAATAAGATAAGGCAACAGGCCAAAATGGAGCTGTGGCTGCTCTCTTAAGAAGAGCATATACTGCTCACGTGCTCTCTCTCAAAACAAATAAATAAACAAATAAAAATAAATAAACATTAGAAGAGCATATACTATCCTATACACCATAGTCTCTCTGCTCCTGGTTCCTTTATGCCAACCAACCAATTTTATTCATTTACATTAACAGGTTAGCCCTGTGGGCATTTGAGTTCAAGAGCTAGGATGTGGTCCAACATCTTCATTTTATGTAGGAACTAAAGCTAGCTCTGAATAATTAAGTGACTTCCCCAATGGTCACATAGCTTTCAAAGGCTAATGACCGTGGCCTCTTTAAACATTTGTTTTTCCCTCTCTACATACTCAATTGTGTATGTTTTAAATGAATATTCTGTTTCTGAATGTAAGGGAACTACATAGGAAGGTCAGCAGGTATTAGAGCATATTATACACTCTAATTATTATTCAAGTAGTATGAGAATAAAAGGACTAAAATAGCTTGATTGCCAAGAAATACTTCATCTGAGTTCCCCTAAATTGTGACAATGACCACTTTTAAAAATATATAAAACAGCTTTACTGAGATCAATTCACATAGCACACAACTCACCCACTTAGAGTGAATTCAGTGGCTTTTAGTATGTTCACATACTAAACTCCCAACCCATCCAGTTCTAGGACACACTAACAATGATCTCTTTTTAAGGGACTGTTAACAAAGTCCCTGGACCCACCATACTATTAAATATACAAGACAAATCCAATATTCTCAATTTTCATTAAAATGTTTCAGTACCCTATGTTAGGCATAAGTTCCCTCCCTAATTAAGAACATAAAAAATTCAGTATTATCACTGGAAGATTAAAAGGCGGACAACATAGTACCCCTCCCTCAACAAGGGAGTTAGACTCTAGGGATTATGCTATCTATAGACTAGTGATCTCAAGAGAAGACAAGTGATACTAAACAACTGCTCAAAACAACAGCTGCAAAGGAATGAGAATATATGACACTTGAAGGAATTCTTAAGGCTAGATGTGGAATTTGGGATACCAATCATGTGAGTTATACCCAAAAGCAGTTTTTGAGAGACTCTTTTTTCAGTGGAAAAAGATAAAAGTTTCAAGTTTTCGATTAGGTAGCCAATACTTTGCAATTACCGTAATTCCTTTCAAAAGCCCCACTATGAGCTTATTAAGTTTCTAAGTTTGGTGAAAAGCATGGGAGCAATCACCTAAAAATAAAGATAACAAAATTGTTGAACCCAGTTAGCTTAAAACAGTAAAAGTATTACTCTTTTTAAATATAGAGGCTTAATTTTTAATATTTTTTTATTTTGGGGAGAAGGCAAGCAGAGAAGGGGCACAGAGATGGGGACACAGGCTCTGTGCTGACAGGCTGACCGCAGTGAGCCCGATGTGGGGCTCAAACTCACAAACCATGAGATCATGAGCTGAAGTCGGACACTCAACCAACTGACCCACCTAGGTGCCCATAGAGGCTTAATTTTTAAAGAACTCCCAGGAATAGATGGTAGCCAATGCTAGGTTTAAATTCAGTGCTTTAATTTTAAAATCCTGATCTAATCCAATTGTAAGTTGTCATTCACAGATTTTTGCCATTGTGCAGTTATAAAATACTTTCACGAAGATACATCTTCATGTGTTTCACTGGAAAAATAATTATTATCAGTTTTTATAAATTACTAACATGATATAGATTCTTTTACTGAAGGTTAGATCCTTTTGGGAACTGTTGCCATATTGGCACCTGGAATTATTTCTAAAGGAATGATGCTGAGAAAGCAAAGGAAAATTCAAACAATAATTCTATTCACTGGGATCTAAATTATTAATATGTAACTAATTGTACTACTTGCTTCTTCCCAGACTTTTTGTGATAAATGGTAATTATCATCACCTCCCTTTTTAAAAATGAAGAAATGAAGACTTAGATAATTAACGACAACTATATGGATTTGTTTGTTATGTTGGCTATATGATTCCATGCCACTAGTTCTAACCAATCAAATCTCAACACAAGCAGGCAATTAACTTAAAAGACTGCTCCTCATTGCTCATAACACTTATCACTATATAAAATTATCTTGTTTGATATTATCTCCTCCCACTAGAATAATTGACCTAAGGCAGTGACCTTTGATGAGAGTGGGAGGAGGCCATTTAAGAGTGGAATGTTAATAAATGCACAGAAAAATAAAAGTCTAAAAAATGGACTAAACTGGAAAGAGGAAAAGGCTAGACTATAGGGGGATTGTAGGACATGCTAAGTAAGGAGCTTGGACTTTGTCCTTTAGATAGATGACAGGATGACACTGAAGGATTTTAGATAAGGGAGCAGCATGGTCATAACTGTGGTTCGTAAGAATAACTTCATAAGAATGTTTGGCTCTGTAGTGTGGAACATTGTTTGGAGGGGGCAAAACTGGAGGCAGGCAGGGCAGTTAAGAGACATGTAATTATCTAGGTGAAAGATACTAGGACAAAACCACCAAGGCTTTGATGGTTGGAATGAGGATAGAGGGGGAAATGTGACAAATATTTACTCTATTAAATTGATTGGACCTGTTGATTAGGTTTGGGATTAAAGAAGAGGAAAGGAATCTAGGATGCTTTCCAGTTAAGCTCTGAGTCACTGGTGGATGATATTGTCACTCACGTACCCCTACCCCCTCACCAAGGACAAGAAAGGTGGAGGGGCAGTTTTGTGCGGAGGTCACAAGTTTGGTTATTGACAAGTAGTTCAGATGCTTAATCATGGAAACATATTGATAATGATCCCTGCATGATTTTTCTGCAACTAAAATTACACTGGAATTCTAGAAGTACCAATTAATAATACTGTACAGTATTTAGGCAAAAAAGACTCTAGGTGAGGTTTCATTGGATCACTACAGAAGACCTCACTCAGAAGGGAACATTTGAGATGAAATCTGAACTACTACAAAGGAATCATTCATGTAAAGATCATGAGGAAGAGCATTCCAGGTGTGTACGTTGGCCTTAAGTGGACATGAGCATGGCATGATCAAGCAATCAAGAGAACAACAGTTTGGCTCTAGCTGAGTTGGTGACAAGAATAGTAGGAGAAAGGTAGGGACCAGATTATGAGGGTCTATTGGGCCAAGCAGTCTGGATTTTAATTTAAAATGAAACAGGAAGTCACTGAAGGGTTTTAAGAGAGGAAAGGACAAGATCTTTAGAGATCACTCTGCCAATTCTGTGGGAAATGGATTGTAGGGATGGGCAAAAATGGAAGGAAGGATCTCATTTAGAAAGCTGCCTACTGATG
>NW_027529603.1:1565564-1706016 GCF_008692635.1 Crocuta crocuta
GTGAATAAAAAAAAAAAAAAAAAAAAAATAGTGACTTGGGAAAGATGTTAGTTATGTAAGAATTGGGATAATGTAAATAAAATGCTACAGTGTCTAATACATAGGTAGCCAACAATAAAATGGTGTAAGATAATATAAAATATATATTGATCTCTGCCCATGGTTCCTGGCACAGAGCTCCTAGGACTCTGGTAAGTTCCTAAATGATAAGAGCACTTGGAGTATCTTTTGTTCTGAGGAGGTAACGGTGGGTGGGGTTTGACCACCAAAAAGATCAAGCCATAAGCTTGACAAAGTTTTCGTAAATATACCAAAAGTATGGAGTTCAGAGAGTTTCCAGGTTGGTGAACACATTCACACCAGGAGAGTGACACATCCCAACTCCACAGGAACAGAAGCTCCTATGCTCAGGACCCTCCCAGACCTTGCCCTATGTATCTCTTCTTCTGGCTGTTCATCTACATGCTTTATCATAACTTTTAATTAACTGGTAAACTTTTTTTAAAGTTTATTTTTATTTATTTTGAGGGAGAGAGAGAATCCCAAGGAAGCTCCACACTATCAGTGCAGACCCTGATATGGGGCTCAAACCCCACAAACCATGAGATCATGACCTGAGTGGAAATCAAGAGTTGGATGCTTAGCCCACTGAGCCACCCAAGCACCCGCAACCTGTAAACTTAAGTGTTTCCCTCAGTTCTCTGAGCCACTCTAGCAAGTTAATTGAGTCTATGGAGGGGTCATGGGAACTTCCAATTTGTAGCCAAATCTGACAGAAGTTGTGGGTAACCTTGGGATGCACGACTTACAGTAGGCATCTGAAGTGGGGTGTGAGCAGTTTTGTCACACTGAGCCCTTAACTTGTGGGATCAGACACTATCTCCAAATAGGTAGAGCTAGATTGAGTTAAATTATAGGACACCCAGCTGGTGTCACAAAGAACTGCTTGGTGGGGGAAAAGTCCCCACGCATTTGGCTAGAAGTGTCAGAAGTGAAGTCTTCTATATGAGTGGTAAAGAAGACAGACAGGAGGGAAAGAAATGAGATCCTTCGTACACCGGAAAAGACATATAGGTAGAAAATGGAATTTTCCCAATATAAATCGTACCTATTGTTATTAGTTTATGCCTATGGAAAAGTATTTTGTTCAATAAGATATGAACATCAAAATCATTGAGACATTAACTACGGAAGTATACAGTGACTACAACACTCATAGTATAAGTAGAACTCTATTGCTCATTTAACAAAATTTGTTGAGGATTTTCTCTGTACAAATTACAAACAGGTTTGCTAAGCCAGTACAAAAAACTGGTGGGGCGCCTGGGTGACTTAGTCGGTTAAGGTCCGACTTTCGCTTAGGTCATGATCTCGCGGTTCGTGGATTCGAGCCCCGCGTCGGGCTCTGTGCTGACTGCCAGCTCAGAGCCTGGAGCCTGTTTCAGAGTCTGTCACTGCCTCTGTCTCTGACCCTCCCCTGCTCACGCTGTCTCTCTCTCTCTCTCCTAGAAATAAATAAAACATTAAAAAAATAAAATAAAAAAAAAAACAAAACCAAAAAAACTGGTTTAATTGATGAATTAATCTGTAAGGGACTGAGAAGACTTCAATCTCTTACTTTACAAAGAATAAAATGACAGCCCAAATAAACTATTTCTCCTAAACTGGAAGATGAGAGGATCATGCCCTAGTTTGCCCCAAGGACTATTGCACTAGGACATACCACACCTAAAGATTTATATTAACAACATAAACCAGAAACTTTTACCGAAATGCTCTGTAGGCAGTACACTGATGTACTATGGTAAGAAAAATGTAATGTTTATATAAAGCCTTTGATATAGTGCTTTAAATGCTCAATAAATGGCAGCTATCAGTTTCAGCAGTATAGTTCTTGGAAGGCTGAACATGTGATGTTTACCTGATATCAATAACCAGTTGCTTGGGGTACCCGGATGGCTCAGTCGGTTAAGCATCCACCTTTGGCTCAGGTCATAATCTAGCAGTACAAGTTAGAGTCCTGCATCAGGCTCTGTGCTGACAGCTCAGAGCCTGGAGCTTGCTTCAGATTCTGTGTCTCCCTCTCTCTGTGTCCCTTCCCTGCTCATGCTCTCTTTCTCACACACAAAAATAAACAAACATTAAGATATTTAAAAAAAAAAAAAAAACAACTACTAGAACTGATATAGAATTTTAAAAAAGAATGAAATCTTGCCATCTGCAGCAACATGGATGGATCCAGAGGTAAAATGCTAAGTGAAATAAGTCAATCAGAGAAAGATAAATACCATATGACTTTGTCCATATGTGGAATTTAAGAAACAAAACAAATGAACAAAGGAAAAAAAGAGACAAACCAAAAAACAGATTCTTAACTATAGAGAACGAATGTTAACTTATACTGGAATTAAAAAAACAATCAGCTGTTTGACTAAATTGATAGTAGAGCCACAGGAATTCTAATTCAACACTCTGATTTTCTACATGGAAAAAGTGAAATCTAAAAGGGCTAAATATAAAGCCAGCCACAGTAAGTAAGCAGAGACAGAGCCAAGGCCAAACCCTGAATCCCCAATTCGGTTTCCATTAACATGTCACAGATCTGGTATTTAGCTATACAGTTGTGTTCAAACTTTTATAAGAGAATAATAATAGCACTGCTACTGTACTGGACTTTTTCAATCTTTTTATTAAAACCATCACTGAGCTATGACTTGGACATGAGAATCATCAACAATCCGGATTGGCAATATTCTAGTTTTATGAATTGACATAACAGCAGTCTTTTTTTTTTTTTAACCTATTATTTTGAGAGAGTGTGTGTGTAAGCAGGGGAAGGACAGAGAGAGGGAGAAAGAGAACCCCAAGCAGGCTCCATGCTGTCAGTACAGCACTGATGCAGGACTCAGTCCCACAAAATGAAAGGTCACGACCTGGGCAGAAACCAAGAGTCAAATGCTTAACTGACTGAGCCACCCAGGTGCCCCAGACAACAGTCTTTTTGTTGTTGTTGTTGTTGTCGTTTTTAACATTCAGCGATCTTCAGTGCCTTTAACAGGTAAGGTTAAAGCTATTTAACCTGGCTCTCCAACATCTGATTCGTTTTCAAACTCCTCTTTCATTAGCCCCAAACTCCACAACAGTCTTGGTAATGCAGTTCTATCATGGCCACCTGATGATTGAATAGCTTAGCTACAAGAGCAGCTGTTACATGCACTTGAAGCAGAGAGATTGCAAGTAAAATACAAAGGAGAAAATGGTTTAAAACAGTTTCCTAAGCACTCTTAATATGTGACAATAGTTGTAGGTCACTAAGAAACTGAGACATTCTTGGCATACAGTAATTTGTTTTAAGCAAATACTCACAAGGAGTTTAATAAAAGTATTGGGAGAACAAGACTAAAAGCCACAATGCCAAAAGAGTTGCAGCAAGCATTCAAAAAGAAAAAAAAAGTTTCCTTTCACAAACAGTGGAAAAGCCAACCGTGGACTTTCAGGTTTTTCTGAATATGAATTAGGGTGCCCTCGCTCTACTCCCGTAAAAATAGAAAATAACCTCCAAACACGAGGGAAAACAGGACAGGGCATAGAAGGGAATCCAATCCTTTGGTGGTGAATTAAATTCAACAAATAATTCCTGAAAACCCTACTGTTTTCTTCTTGCTCTGCCTCAAAGACCTCTAAACTAAATGAAAGGAAGGAGAATCAGGTTCACGGAAGTACACAAATAATCCAAGGCCTAATAGAAGTGCTTTCTAAGAAAGGTTCCAGTTAGGGCTACAGGTTCAAAGGCATGAAGATTTCAAGAGTCAGAGAAGGCTTCATGGGAGAAATAGCGCTCGAGATAGTCACAGGGAAAAAAGAAAAAAATAAAAAAGGCGGAGATATTGGGATGACGAGGAGAGCAGGTGAGCGTTCGAACAACCAAGACAGGCCAACTCCCGGTTTCCTTGCAACCGCCGCCTCCTCACGCGCTCAGCGGGCGTCCTGATTGCCATCTCCCGCGGGGCAGAGGCCTGCCCCTCTCCTCCCCGGTTGTCCCCCGCCATTTCTCACCTCAGAGGCTTCCAAGTTCCCCCTCCGTCAACCCAGTCTGAGGACAGAAGGCAACGCAGACCGGAGAGAGCCCCAAAGCTGGCAGGCGTGCTGTCAACTCACCAGCTTTTGCTGCACCGGCCAGGCCGCATCGCCATGGTAACGCCGCCAACCACGGGTTCGAATGCCCGCGCCGGCTCCCGCGCGCTAACAGGGCCGCATCATCTACCAATGGGCATTCGCGGAACCGTTGACGTTCGATCCGTTCTCCTCCAAAAGTCCAATCAGTACCGAGGAAACAGTGGGCGTAACTCTCACTTTGCGTCTTTCAACCAATCGTACAGCTTGGGTGAAGATCTCGCGACGTTCTAAGTGAAAAAAAGGCAAAGAGGCGGGTGGAGGAGTCTTCTCCCTATACTGTTGGTTGCTCTAAGCGCAACCGAGCCTTCCGGATTGGTCGACGTAGTCGCCCTTTCTGTTCAAGGCGCGCCTCCTACCTCCCTCGGCTTTAGGTGAGTAGTCTTAAAGAATGGCTCAGTGTAGTATTCTTTGCTAAGGAACTGAGGTTGGAACAGTAGGGATCTGCAGCCGAATAACCTCCCGTCGGTGCACCGTCAAAGGTGGACGCACTCTCCTCCAGGCTGGCAGTGAGGCGTGGGCAGGCCAGGCCTCTCCCCCGCCTTCCCCCGCCTCAGGACCTCCGTTTTCCTCTGTGCTCAGGGAGAGAGAAGGATTCAATGGCCCTGAGCCTTGCTGGCCCGCACGCGGATGGTGATGGGGTGCGGCCTCGGAATCCCAGAGTTCCCGTTTAGGGCCCAGCGGCAAGAGCGCCATACTTCCCCTCTCTTGGCCTCAGTTTCACTTTGTTTTTGCCCTTTAAACCCTGCCTGCTTTCCAGAAGAAATTTTGTTTTCTAATTGTTTCATCTATTGAATGAATAATATCGTGGCAATTATAGCAGAAATAAAGAAAAAAAAATAACAGGAGAGTCCCACCACCTAAAACATAACTTCCTTGTTCTTTGCTATGGTCTGATTTGGGCTCTATGTGTTTGTTATTTGTTGTTCTATTTCTTTAAGCAAGCAAATGTGTGTGTGTATATATATATACACACACACAGTAAAACCTTGGATTGTGAGTGTTCTGCAAGAAGAGCAAACATTTCTAATAAATTTTAACTTGATAAATGAGCAATGTTTTGCAATATAAGTAGTATCTGACGTCAAATGTCACATGATCACAACTGAGCCAATGGTTCTTGAAATTTGCTTTGATATGCAAGTGCTTTGGGTTATGAGCATATTTCTGGAACGAATTATGCTTGCAAACTAAAGTTTTACTAAACAGCGATCGTATAACCAAATGTACAGAGTCGAAGTTAGGAGCAATGTTGTTGGGAGTCAGGCAGACCTACTTTTGAGTCTACCCAGACACATCTTCCTTTTTTTTTTTTCCCCCCCTCTTGAAAAATCATGCTAAAGGCTCAGAGGGTTGTTGTGAAGATAAAATGAGATGATGAAAGTAATGCACTTGGCACAATGCCTGGCAAGCAGTAACTCCAAAAAATGGACCTCTTACCTTCATAATAGAAACAAACAAATATACTAGCTAACAAGGCCAGTAGATTTACTGCGAGCACCCAGTTTTGCTCAAAACTTGTCCGAGAAATAACGCAAAAAAGGAAACCATTATTCAAAAGAGTGAAATTTCTTCCTAGTACCTATATTGAAAGGAATTTATCTTGTGGTACTTTATACATAGGAATACAGATGGTGTAGTGAACTGTGTTCACCAGCAGTTTTGCTAGAAATATGAAAAGCCATTTCTTGATTCAGCTAGCAATAGAAGCTAAGAGCATGCTATTAGAACATAACACTGAAGCTTTCTGATGACCTTTTAGGACAGTAGATAAAAATAACTCATATATATTCAGTACTTCTGATATTTCCGATCTTATGTATACATTATTTTAAACTCTACATTAACCATGTAAAATAGAGGTTACCCTCATTTTACGGATAAGGAAAGTGAGGCCTAAGGAAGTATTTTGCTAAAGTAATACAGCTGTTGAATTAGGGAGTTGGGTCTTTCTCACTGCAAAGCCAGCCATGCTTTTCCATGCTTTTTCTGACTGAAAGAGGATAAAATGCTTTGAATATCAGATGCACAGGCAGATTTACCCATGTGGAGGAGATGGCCTGCAGAGGTACCTATAGTGGAAGTGAAATCTTTCTCCAATAGGAAATTTTCACCTTGGGAAATGAAGAGGTGGGGTGAGGTGATCAGATCACTGAACACAGTTCCATCTGTTCATTTACCTTGTGAGTAATCTATAGCACTTCAAATTCATCTTGTCCCAAGCAAATCATTATTTTACATTCTACTCCCTATTCCACTGTCACCCAAACCAAACAATCTCTCTCTCCCCCACTCTCTCTCTTGAACAATGAAACATCAAATACCATTGGTTTTCTTTTCTAAACATTTCTCAAAATCATCCTTTCTCCTTTTTCAGGATCTCTGCCTTAATTTAATGCTATCATTTGTCAT
This sequence comes from Crocuta crocuta, assembly GCF_008692635.1. Classification (NCBI taxonomy): domain Eukaryota; kingdom Metazoa; phylum Chordata; class Mammalia; order Carnivora; family Hyaenidae; genus Crocuta; species Crocuta crocuta. The sequence continues at coordinate 1,572,150 of NW_027529603.1, forward strand.
CTGGACTGTTGGTGACAAGCTTGGAACTCGTTGATCTCCCTGCCTTCAATCCTAATTCATTCTCCACCTTCCTTGCTGCCAGACTGTCTTTGTAAAATGTCCATCTGACCATATTGCCAGCCCTGCCTAAAATCAGTCAAAGGCTCCTCATTGCCTACAAAATATAAACTAAGTTGTTTATCAGTGGAATGCCATTTTGTGATTAAGGGTCTTTGCCCACACTCCTCTGCCTGGAATGCCCCTTGCCTCTACCTTTATTCTGCCTGGGGAATTCCTAGCCATCCTTCAGAATCCTTATGGCGTACCTCTTCGACTTAAAGATAATCACTCCCTCTTCTTTGCTTCCTTTCCGTTTTATACACACCCCAATGATGCACCAAACACACTGGCAACTTGTCTAAGGACCTTCCACTTTGATGAGACTGTGAACCCTTAGAAAGCTGGGGCTTTATAATATTCAGCTTTATATCCACTCTTCAATTATTTCACACTGCTTGTCGAGTAGGACACACTCAACAGATGTTAGATGAGTCAGTAAATCCCTCCAGGCCCTAATATTAGAATTCCCCATGTTTGCTTTCTAGAATTGGACAGCAGATGGCACTAACAGGCCACTTAACAGATCCCCTTTACTAGGAATGATTTTTGTCCCAACCTTGTCTGACTTTGGCCCCATCCTAGAAGCCAATACTCATGTCATTACAGGTGAAATCTCCTGTTTCCACGCTCAACCAAATAGCAAAGATAGCAAGATGACTCAGCAGCTTGATCTCTGTGAGAGAAGAGAGTGGCATATGCCCAAGGAAAGGTGCAATTAAGGGAACATTTTCTTTGTCTCAATTTATTCACAGTAGTTGGGAACTTTTTTCTTTCTTTTCTTTTTTTCTTTTTCTTTTCTTTCTGTTGTTGTTGTTGTTACGAGAGAGAGCTTTATTCACTGATGGGCACCTCATGTCTGTTCAATTCTTTGAAAGGGAGGAGGGGAGTTGAAGAATCAGAAAAGACCATTATGGGAAGAGCAGGAAAGCGGAGCAGTCAGAGTTGCTTGTAGGCAGGCAGGCAGAATTGACCTTCCTCCTCACAGCGGAATGGCCTGGGCAACTTTGCTGGATACCAGTGCCCTTCCTAAGTTAGGTGTTTGTGTGCTTATCCAAGGCTAGCATTAAGAGTATTCCCAACATTTGGTGTTTAGGAACCCCTCAGGCTACTGGCTATGGATTTGAATGTGTGGTTTAACTTTTTACTTCCCAGAGAAAAAGCAGAGGACTCATAGAAAGGCAAAGTTTAGGGGCCTAAGACTACACTTTACCTCTCCAGGCCTTCCTTGGGCACCAGGACCTTCATCTCCACTCCCAGTCCCCCAACTAAAACCTATTCTATGGAAAGGATTCCAGCTAGGCACGTTAAAAATCCACCATGTATGGGGCGCCTAGGTGGCTCAGTCATTTAAGCATCGGACTTCAGCTCAGGCCATGATCTCACAGTTCGTGGGTTTGAGCCCCACATTGGGCTTTATGCTGACAGCTCAGAGCCTGGAGCTGCTTCAGATTCTGTGTCTCCTAAACATTAAAAACAATTTTTTTTAACTCTCCATATGAATATAGATCAAAGACTGGGAATTTTGGAACTGGCAGTAATTTTATAAATTATATGCATGTCCTCTCTCAGGGCCATTTGTGCCCTAAGCCCTTTCTTTCATGGTAAGCAGAGCTGTATAAGGGGTAAATATACTTTGGAGTTAGACTTACTTGAATTCAAATCTTGCCTTTCACAGACCAACTATGCCTTTGGGCAAGTATTTTCACCTTCTTGAATCTTAGTTCCTCATCCAAAACTGGAGACACTCATGCTTATCATGAAGATTTGTCTTGAGCATTAGAAAAAATACATGTAAAGAACTTTGCACAGTACAGCTGGCACAGTGCAGATGCTTAATTGATAACATGGTGGCATCAAACAGTTTCTGCTAAAGGGATTTTAGATTATAAGGAACAAGTTGAGGAGAGGATTTGGGGAGCTCTTTCTGTATCTAAAGGTATATTTGTGAGGGCTTTTGGGGTTGGCTATGCTTGCAATTGCGCTCTGATTAATTTGATGAAAACACTGGAACACAATACATCAGAACAGCCATTTATCTGTGAATTATTTTTTGGCACCTAGGTTCTGAACCTCCTGAGGTGTAAGGGAAATGTATATATAGAGAAAGGCAAGAGCACTTTTCTTTCCTTAGCTTCTGGAACCTTCTCATGACATTGAGGATTTTTTATTCAGGTTTTTTTAACCTCCTAAGGCACCTTGCCACTTTTCTGAAGTGTGAATTGCCTGCTGTCAGCCTGGAGTTCTCATCTCTGTATCCTGGCTGCAAGCACATTTGCATATTGGATGCTGTGTTCTTTAACCCCCTGAGGTTTGAATCTACTTGGAGTCTGGTGTGTGTGTATGTGCGTGTGCGTGCGTGTGCATGCGTGTGCGTGTGTGTGTATGTGTGTCTTTCTCTGTAAGCTGACAACTTTCAAACCCCAGGACAGTTTCCCTTCATGGTCTCCAGAAAAACAGAAAACCTACAACAATAGCTCCATTGACTTTTATGTAAATGGCACTCTTCAGGAAAACACTGGGCTGTTTCCCAAAATCCCAGAACATACCCTGAGCATTTGTTTGAGTGGGATGTGGGGAGAGTGTTCTGTTGAGTCAATGAACATCTGTTGAAAGCTGCTGTTCTGGGTCCCAAGGAGACAGAGTGCATAGTCTGGCTCTTCCCTGCCAGAGGTACAGACTGAGATTTACCAGACTAGGTATTGTGCTTGTGGTGACTTTGTTCTGTGTCCACTTAGCTAAGCGGGAACTGTTTCCCAGGATTCCCTTCGTATATGGTTCCAAGTTAGGGTCAACCTCAAGAAAATGTTATGCAAGATTTGGAAAGCTTAAGCGAAGTAGCAACCAGTGCACTGTGAAAGACAGAGCAGGATACCAAGGATGTGGCAGTGAGTACCTTTTGACACTGATCTGCTGATTCACCTTGTTGGCGCAGGATATAGTACCCAGGCCAGCAGCTCCCCAACTCCTGCTGAATGTCCTCCTTCAGCTACTCCAAGTGCTGGGCCAGGTGTCCATTCAGCTCTATGACAAAGGGCTCCAGCTCCTCCTATAAGTTCTGAGCTTAGAAATGGTGAAAGAAGTCACAGGTTTCAGATTGTCCTCAGGAGTTCTTCTTGCCCTTATAGGATCTGGTTTGTTTTCACTAGTTACAGTTTTCCTTGCTCTCCTCCACTTCACATCCAGCTCTCCTTCCCAACTGCTGGCCTTGCTGACACAGAGAGACTTCAGGCACAACACCAGATGCAGAGGTGACAGAGTTGCATGGATTTCCCCATCAACTTCCACAACTGCACAAGATGTAATTCCTATACTAAATCCTTAATGTCCTCATAGTGTTCTGCTTCTCTGACCAAACGCTACAGAAGTTTATTTGAGCCATGTAAAAAGCCCAGAAGATGGAATGATTAGAAGCCAGAAGGCTTCACAGAAGTGACACCGAGCTGCATCTGAATGCATGAGTAGGAAGTAACATGTATGGGGAAGGAGAGAGAAATTCTAGAGAACAGCTGGCTCAAGCCAAGCCATTGAAAGGGTAAACAGGAGTTTTGCCTTTCTAGAACAACTAGCGTCTTCACAGGTCCATAGGATAGGTAGAAAGTGAACATCTGATCCTAGCTCTTCTGGTCCATTAAGATGAACCATTGGTGGGTCTGGTTCTTAGATATGGTTACCCCTACACATTGGTGTCCTCTAAGATAAGTGATAAGGGTATGCCCTTGTCACTACCCTAAGCCACATCCCCATAGGAAAATATTGGCCTGTTCCCCTCTTTCCAGTGGCTCCACATGGTCACACTAGGCCTGTCTTTCTTACCCTGCACCCCCATGGAGGCAATGTTGTTTTCCCCATGAAGCACTGGTGATGGCAGTGATGTAGAGCAATGCTCTGGAGCTTCCTGTCCGAGGCAGCACCCTCTAGTCCTGGATCCCTAAGCTTATCTAGGGGTCTGACATTCATTCCATGGGACTCAACACAAGGCAGGAGCAAGGTGCCCTTCACCAGTAACTTGATAATACTCTATATGCATCTTGATAGGAGGGCATGGGATCTGGTACCTGTTTCTGCCTAAACCTGGAACCACCAGTTTGAACCCTTTGTTCCCCAGTACTGTGGCAACAGGGTGCTTCCTTCTGGTTCCAGAATGGGGAAAGTTTTTGGCTTAAATAGGGAGAGCAGGGAAATAGAACATAATGTTTTAAAAAGCCTGCTACCAGTTTACATGTAAATTTTAAAACTCAAACAGGATAGCATTATACATTCTATTCTGAATCATACATTTTTCACTTACTATGTCTGAAAATCTTTTTTTTTTAATGTTTATTTATTTTGAGAGAGAGAGAGAGTGAATGAGCTCATGAGATGAGAGTTGGGGAGGGAGGGAGAGAGAGAGAGGAGAGAGAATCCCAAGCAGGCTCTACAATGTGAGCGCAGAGCCCAATGCAGGGCTCACACCCAGAAACTGTAAGATCATGACCTGAGCCTAAATCAAGAGTCGAAGCTTAACCGGCTTAGCCACCCAGTGCCCCATCTGAAAATCCTCTTAAAAGCAGCACATTTGGCCCTACCTCCTTTTTTAAAATGGCTTCATAATATTCCATCTTACAGATGTAGTCTTTTTAACCTTCCCATATTGATGGATATTTGTTTCTGCCTTTTTTTCCTTCTTGATATTGCAAACAAGGTTGTGTTGACATCCTTATGTGTATATCTTAAACATGTATTTGTGTATGTCAGAGTGCCTAGAAATGGAATTGCTAGGTGTAAGGAAATATGCATTTTATGTTTTGATAATTATTACCAAATTGCCCTCCTAAGGGATATGCTAATTTTCTCTCCTACCAACAGTACATGAGAACACAGACCATTTCAAAAACCCCATTTGAGGGGCACTTAGCTGGCTCAGTCTATAGAGCATGCGACTCTTGATCTCAGGATTATAAATTCAAGCCCCACGTTGGGTGTAGAAATTACTTAAAAATAAAGTCTTAAGGAGTGCCTAGGTGTCTCAGGTGGTTAAGCTTCGACTTCAGCTCAGGTCATGATCTCATGGCTTGTGAGTTCCAGCCCCACATTGGACTCTGTGCTGATAGTTCAGAGACTGGAGCCTGCTTCAGATTCTGTGTCTCCCTTTCTCTCTGCCCCTCACCCACTTGCACTGTCTTTCTCTCTCAAAAAATAAACAAACATTTAAAAAAATGTTTTAAGTTAAAAAAAAACCCACTTGAAATTATTTCCAATTCTTTTTTTTTTTTATTTTTTTTTTAATGTTTTATTTATTTCTAGGAGAGAGAGAGAGAGACGGCGTGAGCAGGGGAGGGTCAGAGGAGAGGGAGTCACAGACGGAAACAGGCTCCAGGCTCTGAGCTGGCAGTCAGCACAGAGCCCGACGTGGGGCTCGAACCCACGAACTGCGGGATCAAGACCTAAGCGAAAGTCGGACGCTTAACCGACTAAGCCACCCAGGCGCCCCAGAAATTATTTCCAATTCTCAAATACTCATTATAGGTTTAGAAATATTTGGAAAGATCACAGTGTTGGGTGGATTTGGTTTTTGGTAAACTATGTGTTGACAGTTCTGAGAATTATGCTGGAAAGGGTTTCAGTTTGGGTCTAATTTGTGTGCCTTTGCAGATGCAGGTTCATCTTGGTTGAGTAACAGCAAGAGGGCCGAGGAGGCCATCACCTCCTGCTCCAGCCATTCTCTCTGCATCATCTCTGCTGTCCAGCATCCCGGCTCCTTCTTTGGCTCTGGAGTCTCGCAGAGGAGGCCCTGCTGACTTGGGTCTTTTCCTGCCTGGGTCACTCTCCCAGGCCTTTGCTGAATTTGAGAGACCTGATTTTCTTTCTGTTCTGCCATCCCCCCTCAGGACCTTTATTCATGCTGTCCCCTTCTGGAACACGCTTCTCCTCCTCTTTCTCATTGCCAGCTTTCCTTTTACTCGTCCCTACTGCTCTACTCAAACATCCCTTCTTCCAAAGAAACCTTCCTTGATCCCTCAGACAAGGTCAGGTTATCCATTACACATTTTTCCCTTGTAGCACATACCATATTGGCAATTACTTTTTAATTTGCTTAATTATTTGATTAAGATCTGTCTCTCCCACTGGAATATAAACTGCATGAGAGCAAGGCCTAGCATGTACTTAGAACATGGTAGCTACTCAGTAAATATTGTTGACTGAACAAATGACAAGTTTTCTGGGGCGCCTGGGTGGCTCAATCGGTTAAGCGTCCGACTTCGGCTCAGGTCATGATCTCACGGTTCGTGGGTTCAAGCCCTGCCATCAGGCTCTGTGCTGACAGCTAGCTCAGAGCCTGGAGCCTGTTTCAGATTCTGTGTCTCCCTCTCTCTCTGACCCTCCCCTGCTCACGCTGTCTCGCTGTCTTGCTGTCTCTCTCTCTCTCTCTCTCAGAAATAAATTTTTAAAAAACATTAAAAAAAATTTCAAATGATAAATTTTCTTTAGCAAGTTCTTACATAAGAGATCTTCCATATATTTTGTTACCTTGATAACATGTCCCCCTTCAGAGGAGTTGTTTTTTCACTTCTGCAGATATTTCTACTCTTCTCCCTTCCTCTCTTTTGTCGTTGTTTGTTGTTGACACTCTTTTCTGAAATGGAAGGAAAAGTAACTGAAATGGAAAAGGCTAAAAAATTGTAGTCTTCACTGGATTGCTGATTATGAAGTTAATAATAAATATTTTCTGTAAACTTCCAAACAATACAGAAATATAGGGACTGGAAAATTAAAGTCTCCTCATAATCTCATCCTGCAGGAAATACTATAAATGATGTGTATCCTTCCAGATATTTTCCTATGCATATTGAAATCTTATTATGTGCCAGGCACTGTTCTAAAGCACTTTACAAAAGTTAAGTCACAGCAGCGCTTTGAGGTAGAACTGTTACTAAATTTTTAAAATGTTTATTCAGTTTTGAGAGACAGAGAGAGTCAGAGCGTGAGTGGGGGAGGGGCAGAGAGAGAGGGAGACACAGAATCTGAAGCAGGCACCGGGTTCTGAGCTGTCCACACAGAGCCCAGAGCCGGACGCAGGGCTCAAACCCACAAACCATGAGGTCATGACCTGAGCCAAAGTCAGCTGCTTAACTGACTGAGCCACCCAGGCGCCCCTGAGGTAGAACTGTTATTATCCTGTCTTAGAGCTGAGGAAAATGAGACTTAGGAGCTAATCACACAGTAAGTGGCAAAGTCAGAGCTTGAACCCACGCTGCAGATTCACACTCTTGACCGTTACACTAGCTTGCTTCTGATGGGGTAGGAAAGAGATTTTCTACTGTGTGTGCCTTTTTGTAGTTTGAATTTTGAACCATGTGAATGTGTAACATTCTAAACCATGGATAAGACTAAAAATATCAGTAACAAAAAGCTTTTGGGTACCCCACACTACCTTCCCTCAGTGACCCCTTGAGCCATCTGAAACCACATTCCTGGGGTCTCTGCCCCACAGACTCAGGCTACAGTCTGAAGGAAATGGAACCACGGGTTTGATGAGAATGTTCCTCATCTCTCCCATTCCCAGCATCTCTCCAGTTTCAGTGGGTTTGCTTCTGAGGACCTGTAGTCTCTTAATGCATGCACACCGGCCCCAGCCCCTGTGTCTTAACAAGGAGACCTGAAAGAGTTGGAATGGAGCTGCCCTGACAGGGTAGGGGCCAGGGTCCTACCAGCACACACAAAGCAGCCTCAGATTCCTGGTTTCCCCCATCTGATCTTCGGTATGCTCCCTTTTTCTGTAGCTGGTGACATCACTGTTAGCTGGTCTGTGCTACTCCCCAGCACTAGAGTACTGCCCACAGGATAGATCTTCCTGTTTTGTGTAACTTCCCATTGTCTCCCATCTTCTTCCTTAAGTCCTCAGATAGACCATGGCCCTCAGAGCGAGTGGCTTGATCATTTTCCGAAGACGCCTCATTCCCAAGGTGGACAACCCTGTGATTGAGTTTCTACTGCTGCAGGCTTCAGATGGCATTCATCACTGGACTCCTCCCAAAGGTGCAAGGCAGAGGGCCTGGCTCTCGGGAAAATGCTGAGTGTTGCTCAGAAAGCCACTCTGCCAGGCCCTCCACAAGGCTTATGTTCCAGTGACTGTGTTTGGCGGTGGGGGGGGTTGGAACCAGGAGCCCTTGATCCTTTCTACATACATGGTCTCCAGGCCAGGCCAGAGCAGAGCTGGAAATAGAACTTGGTGATTGAATTCCAGGGCAGAAGCGGCACCTGTTTCCCTGTGTGTGACTAACATTCACTGGAGTGCCAGTCTCTGTGGTGAATGGCTGGGTAGGAGAAAAGGCACTGGGCTGGGAATTGGGGGCCTTGGGGTCAAGCCATTACTGGGTTGCAGGTCAGGAGCCCCAAGCAAACAGCCCCCAGATAGAAGGGAGCAGGGACTTTAAAGGGGAGTGCCATGGGGGAGGGCATGATCCAAGTTGGATAAGAATAAGGAAATGGGAACAGGAAATAAACTTTGCACTTTTGCATTTCACTAAGGAGAAATAAGGTGAAAGAGAGGGACGGAAGTGTCACAAACACTCTGAATAGAAATCTTCACACTTGTCTCCTGATCACCCATGTCATCCTGCATAGTACCTCTCACTGAAAGATTTCAAAGGACCTCTCCAAATTTTGTCCCACCTGGGCCTGGAGGAGAAGTCACCCTATTAACACTCATGGGTAGAATGCAGCACAGATGCTATTGGGAACGGCATGTTCAGAGACTCCCCACACTTCTGAGGGCAGGTGGGGATCAGCATCACCTCTCAGCACCAACGTCCCTCTCACCTTCCCCCCACCTCCCGCCCCGACGCAGTACCTACCTGGCTTTGTGCACATAGCTACATGAAGTGCTATAGAGAGAAGATTCCCAGAAGCCGTGAGCTAGATTGGTATTTTAAGCCCCAACTCCTGGTTGCTTTCTGTGGGAGCTGTGAAGCAACAGCTGACTCAGGGCACTGCTGGGAGAGCCCCTGGGAAGGAGGAGGGCTTGGATGTCCCCTTGTCTCTGAACCAAGAAGGGAACAGCTAACAATTCCTGCTCCCCATGATCTTCTGAACCAGGAGGCCCCCAGCAACTTGCTGGAACCACGTGTTGACAGAGGCTGCCAGGCCCCTCCCTGTCCTTCCTGGCCCCTCTGGGCAAGCTGAGAATTTGCAAGGAGGGCCTAGAGGCCAAACTGAGGGCTGCTCTCAGTCTGCAGAGCTTCAGGCTCTCCTACAACAGTTTTTTGGCAGCTGTCTGCTTGGGTTTGAGTCTTGCCAACAAATTTTCTTAGAACTGGCTCTCAGCTTGTCCTTAGTCTAAGTTCCCATCAGGACTTTCCCTATGAAACTGGAATCTGGCCTTGCTCAGTTAGAAAGATGAAAACAATTTGGAAAAGCCTTGATAGCTACTTGGAAACAGCTGCCGGTGCTGCAGTGCAGGGTTTGGAGCCTGTCTGTTGGTTCTGGGACTTCAGGGACCAACTAAGACAGTGTTAAGTCCTCACTGTGGATTGCAGGCAAAGTGCTCCCTCTTTAGCCAGCTCTCACCTGCCAAGAAGGAATTGCCCTTCCTTCGGAAAATCAATTTAGGGTCTCCAAGGGAAATGTCTCCCTGAGAACAAGGGATGAGGAGAGCTCCAAAGAATAAGAAAGCAGAGATCTGAGGGAGACCATCTCTCTCACCACTGAATAGCAGCCTTCGAGACCAGACTTGCTAAGCCCATGGTCTGTTAGCTCTCTGCAGAGAAGAGGGAGTGGGAAGGAGGAATTGCCCAGACGCTACCTGTTCTGTACCCCATTCCTAAGCATGTTAGGATATTGCCAATCTCTAGACCCCCGTTAGCTTAGCAACATCCAAAAAAGTCAACGAAGACCCCCATCTTTAAATCATCTGACCTGAAAATTCCACCTTTGTTGAAGATTATCTCTTCCTCTTTTTTCCTAACCAGGCCATGTGGACTCAGGAGAAAATGACTTAGAAGCAGCCTTGCGGGAGACTCAAGAGGAAGCAGGCATAGAAGCAGGCCAGCTGACCATCATTGAGGGGTTCAGAAGGGAGCTCAATTATGTGGCCAGGAAGAAGCCTAAAACAGTCATCTACTGGCTGGCGGAGGTGAAGGACTGCGATGTGGAGATCCGCCTCTCCCATGAGCACCAAGCCTACCGCTGGCTGGGGCTGGACGCGGCCTGCCAGTTGGCTCAGTTCAAGGAGATGAAGGCAGTGCTCCAAGAAGGACACCAGTTTCTCTGCTCCACAGCCTCCTAAGCTGACCAGAGCACAGTCATTTACCTCAGTAGGATCCTTGAGGGCCTTCGGAGATGAACCGTTGTCAACTCCGGGGAAGGTTGTGTTAGTCTTTGGCTCATCAGAGCAAAGAGCAGATAGGTTAGTAAAATCAGCTGAGGACTCTCAGAGGAACGCAAACAAAAATTTGAGCTGGGTGGAAAGGAAGGCGAACAAGGAATTAAAAAGAAAAAACTCTAGGTGCAGTAAGTGCATCCTTGTAATTTACAAATAAACTTCAGGGAGCTTATCTGTCCATCTAACCTGTTGTCTCTATTTCTTGGACTCTTGCCCTTGGTGGGGAGAAAGCTCAAGTGGAATGGAGCTCTGACCTTAGCCAGAGGGAATCCTGTGTCCATGCACTATATCCCAGAGAAGCTAAGGGAGGAGTCAGGGTGACTCTCCTGCCTCTGGAACTCCAAGCACTCTCACCCCACCTGACAGCGTTCCTGAGACTTTGCGACCTGTAGTTGGACAGGATCTACAAGCAAGTGGGACTAGAGCACAGGAATTGGGTTTATTCTACTCACGAAATCTACCCTCTCTCTGGCACCAGGCACGTATGTTGTAGTAGGTGCTTAGTAGATGCTTCCTTAAAATAGAGACCCAAGGGGGTGCCTGGATGGCTCAGCCGGTTAAGCGTCTGACTTCGGCTCAGGTCATGATCTCACGGTTCGTGGGTTTGAGCCCCACATTGGCCTCTGCTGACAGCTAGCTCAGAGCCTGGAGCCTGCTTCAGATTCTGTGTCTCCCTCTCTCTCTGACCCTCCCCTGCTCACACTGTGTGTGCCTCTCTCTCAGAAATAAATAAAACATTAAAAAATAAATAATTTAAAAAGATAGAGACCCAAGGAATTTGTGACATATCCCAGGTCACAAGAGGGAGATGAGGGACACTGAGATCACACTGGCACACCAGGTTAGTGTCATGTGGACCCCAACCTGTCAGCCCAGTCCTGCCTCCCAGAGTCAGCATGGGCCTTGTCAGCATGACTGAAGTCACTGGCAAGAGGCAGGCCCAGGCCAGGGGGACTCTGCCAGGCTACCCAGCAGCCTCATCATTACACCTGTGCACTCCTTGCCTGCAGCTGCCTTCTCCACCTTTAGCAAGCTCTCATCATCTATGTTTCTCTCTTCTTACCTCCTCCTTTTCTCTCCAATTCAACTCTAAGACCCAGAGGTGCAAGAGTTGGGTCTCGGCCCTGTTTTCCCTAGCTACTAGGGCTCAAGGAATGCAGGGCAGGTGTTAGATCCTACAGCCCTTCCAGGAGCTGTTAGCAGATGGATTCATGTGGATTTTATTAGAGGGTTGTTGCCCAACGAAGTGCAGAAGATTGGATGCAAAGGGGCATTGGTAAAGGTCAACTAGGATTACCAAGGTCAAGAACAGCCAGCCCTGAAGGAAGGAGAGAGAAGTCACCAAAGTCTTTAACAGGCGTCCAGATGTTTTTAGTCACTGGCTCCGTGTAGACAGGGCAAAAATACTAGCGAACAGGATCTTGGAGCACTGCCAAGGACCTGAATGGTTTTGTTCCTCACCCCTCAGAGCAGCGCTCTCTGAAGGAGGCCTGCTGCAGGAAGTTTTTGGAGCTTAATGTTCTCTTTCCAGGCCAGAAGGGACCGCATCCCACTGATTTAATAAATGCCGGCTGGGCAGTGGTGCCAAACCACAGGCTAGCTGCCTCCTAACAAGGGCTGGCCAGCCCCATGCTCTCAGCATGGGAGGCTGTCGAAGCTCAAGATGTTAAAACCTTATATGTTGGAGTTGGAAGGGACTGGAAAATGACCTAACTTTGCTGCTCATTTTTACAGCTGGGGAAATTGAGGCTTAGGAAGGTAGATGACCCTGGCAGTTGCCTATATGTGGGGTGCTTTGAGGATGAAATGCCCGAGGGAAGACTTTAGAATACCTCGTATGGCTTTAAAGTCATTCCTCTGGGCCTTACAGAGTTTTCCATTAAAACACAGGTACTTTGGGGGCACCTGGGTGGCTCAGCCAGTTAAGCGTCTGACTTCAACTCAGGTCATAATCTCACGGCTCATGAGTTCTGGCCCCACAGAACTATCAGCACAGAGCCTACTTCAGATCCTCTGTCCCACTTGCTCCTTGCCCATCAAAATAAATAAATGAACTTTAAAAAACCACAGGTACCTTTTTAAAAAAGTTTATATATATGTAGATTTGAGAGAGCGAGAGAGAGAGAGAGAGAGAGAGAATGAGTGGGGGGGGGGCAGGAGCAAGCGGGACAGAAGATCTGACGTGGGCTCTGTGCTGACAGCAGAGAGCCTGATGCAGAGCTCAAACTCATGAACTGTGAGGTCATGACCTGAGTTGAAGTCAGATGCTTAACCGACTAAGCCACCCAGGTGCCTCCAAAACACAGGTACTTTGGAGAGAGGACCCCCATAAATTATCTTCACCTACTCTCTGCAGGAAGAATTGATAGGGTGGGACCAGGGCATGTTATAAGAGGTGGGTCAGGTGGGGGGAAGTGGGACTGAGACTAGGACATGGTGGGTGAGTAGGCTTTGTCATCTTCCCCACTTTGCTTCTGGTCAGCTTGCTCAGAGATGTGGGAAGGAGACTACAGTTCTCCTTTCAATCTGAGGCCCTCCACAGAGCATGTCCTCCTGGAAGCCTTCCCTAATAAGCACCCATCCTATAAATACTATCCTGTTCCCCACCTATACCTGAAGAGGCTCCTCTTGGAACTCCACCTCCACCGCCCAGGGTGGAGAAGCATTTAACACACACTTGTCCCCACCAGGGTGGGCTCTGGAAAACTAAAATGCCCTCTTGACTCCCAAATGCAATACCTTACACCCCCATAGTAGGCACTTCTTTGCTGAACTGAAGACCTAAAGGAATGAAGTTACAATGATAGCTATTTGATGATAGAATTTCAATTGAAGTACTTGTGATGGTGTGTATGAGACCTCAGATGGGACCCCCATGTTTGGGGAACAGAGGCCTACATCTCCATTGTCCCAACCTATCCCTTCTTTTCTAGAGGAGGGCTGTGCCAGCCCTGCTGCTGCCCCCTTGAGGCTCTTCTATAGGTGCCCAGCGAGATCTCTGTACCTTTCTCGAACCCTACTCCTTTCCCTTCCCTTGCCCTACCAATCCACCTCCTGCTCAGGATTGTGAAAAAGGAAGATCTCAACTGGACACCCTGAGGAGGGAAAAGGGGGCTAGAGAGGAGGGAAAAACACAAGGATCTAGAGTACAGAGGCACGATTTCTTTGTCTTCTTTAGACTGGGGACTCCCAGGGACAGGACCTCCTCTTCTGTCTTTTGCCGTTCCTCACCCAACCCCAAGCCCAGCCAAACTCAGGATTTGCAACTTAAGGGTCATAAACTCTCCCCTCCCCTAATGGGTGAAGGAGTCAAAAGGTACAAATTTCCAGTTACAAAATATAATAAGTCATGGGAACGTAATATACAGCATGGTGACTATTGTTAACAAAACTGCATTGCATATTTGAAAGTAGCAAGGAGAGGAGATCTTGAATGTTCTCATTGCAAGAAAAATATTTTTTTTTTGGTAACAATGTATGGTGACATGTTAACTGGACTTAAAAATGGTGATCATTTACAATATATACAAATATCCAATTATTACACTGTATACCTGAAACTAATACCTGAAAAATATAGTGTTATGTCAATTATATCTCAGTATAGAAAAAAGAGATCAGCCTCTGTTTTCCCCTGTATTCCATCAAAATGATAAAGTGCGCTGAGAAAAAAAAGATTCTCCCCTTCCCTCAAGCTGCTGGAAAAATCCACGGGCATGGTAAAGTAAATGGCTAGCCTTAAGATAAAAAACAGGTTGTTCCTTGGGACCAGGGGTGTGTGCCAGAGAGGGGAGGGTGTCAGCAGAAGTCCCACTGAGTCGGACAATAGCAGGAAAGGAAATTACCCAGTTGCCTCTGTGGTTTTCTTTAAGGCTGGGTCGAGGCAGGCCTCCCCTCTCAGGGATGGGCTGTGCAGCTGTTCCTAGAACAGAAGGTAGTATTTCTTCAAATGCTTTTCAAAATATACTCATAAGTGTGTGTGTGAGGAAAATAGAAACAGGGATGTGAGAAGTATTCAGAAAGTAGAAGTCTTAAACGTCAGAGTCTGGATATTTTCCTAAGTGATTTGATTGAATTTCAAAAAGATTTCCTTAGCCGCTGTGTGGATTAGACTGAAGGGTCTAAGAGTGAAAAAAGTCAGGAGGCCACTGCAGTGGACCAGGCTAGGATTAATAAGATCTGCTGTGGGATTGTGGCCAGGGGATGGAGCATTGACCTTGGGCTTGAGGAGGGGAGAAGTGATCAGAAACTTGGTGAGAGGAACCAGCAGAAGACTTGCTCTGGAGCCAGCCAGGGTGAGAGACAGTACCCAAATCCTGGGGAGCCAGGGCAAAGACCCTCAGAAAGCTCACCTCTTGGGCTTGACTAGGGTTCATCTGATTCATGTGGTATTAGAAAGGAGACTAAGACAGACTCTCAGGATGTAGAGGATTATAGAATGGGGGCATTAGGCCCCAGTCCCAGTGGGCCACTCTCCCCATCCATTACCTCTGGAGGAGTTCTCCATTCCTGAATATCAGCCCCCACCAACCAGCTCAGGGGTATGGGCGGGGGGGGGGAATGCAATGAGGAATTCTAATCATACAAGGCTGCTGCAAGTTCTATGGCGTAAGGACAGCCACCCCCATCCAGATATGCAGAGAAACATAAATTTGGGATGCACAAGAGGATGGGGAGGAATGGGGTGCAGGACAAGCTGAAAGGGGCCAGAAGAGGGGTAGAGATAGCTTCCAGCTCAGTTCCCTCATGCCCCCTCTATCTCAAGATTTAGCTCTTTCTCATGGCTCCTGTCATTCCGGTCCTCCCACCCCCTTCCCGAATCTCTCTGTTTTGGTATCAATGGGGGAAGGGAAAACACTTCTTGACCTAGAAACAGTGGGTGGCAGCTTCAGAGATATACATTTTGGCTGGTTCCCCATCCTTGGTCGTATATAGGCCAGGGCTGGGCCATGCTAAAGAAAAGTGGGTAGGGAATTCCAGGCATTTGGATACAGAACACCACATTCCAGTCTAGTCTTGGTTAATAATCTTCTGCCAATACCCTCCTCTCTCAGTGCTTCAGTTTGTTCATCCGTGCTTTTGTGATTAATGAAAATGGCAGAAGCCTGACTAGAAACCAATTCACAAGCCAAGGGCCAGTTTGCTGGCCAGAAAAGGACACTCTTCCCTTTGGCCCTGTCCTAGCACACAGTGAATGCTCAGTGGGTATGGTGCGCCCCCTCCCCATCTAGGCTGTAAGACACTGCTGCCCACCCTTAATGCCCTTCTGAAAGGTGTATGCCTCCTCCTCCATGCCAGATTCCTTAGGCTTTATAGATTGTTTTATCCCTCCCCATGCCATCTCAGCACACTCTGTTTCATCTTGGGCTGTCCGCTAGAACTTTCTGCAACTATAATCTGTCCTGTCCAATATGTTAGCCACTAGTCACACATGGCTTTCAAACACTTGAAATGTGGCTAGTGTGCCTGAAGAACTGTATTTTAATTTTATTTCCTTTTAATTAATTTTTAAATTAAATTTAAGAAGTCACGTGTGGATAGTAGCTACCACATTGGACAGCAGAGGTTCTAGGCAGAGCTTTTCTTTGTTTCTTGTTTAGTATCCCTTGTTTAAAAGAAGAGTTGATAGGAGTTACCATTTATTGAGCACTTACTCTTTGTCAATTTTTGCATAAGTGCTTTATAGGTACATCTCAATGAATCCTAGAAATTCTATTAAAAAGATGAAGAAACTGTGGTTTAAGAGGTTAAACTGGCTTCAGATTGCAAAGAAAACTGGAGGGCCATTCAAGTGTGAGTCATGGTCTCCAGCCACTTAGGGAACCTTCCAGGACCCAGCGTGGGTGTTCTCCATAGCCTGGGGTTGTTGGGGCCCCAAGAAGCTCATCACTGAGTGCCAATCAGTGGATGCTCTTGACAAAAAGGAGAAGGAAGCTCATTCATATACTCCCCATCTCCCGGGGACACAGGAATCCTAGCTTCTGACATCCCACCTTTAGATACCTCTCTTCTTGCCTTTCTCCTGGCCCACAGTGTCCTTTGGGTCACAAATTAAGAGCTCAACTGGGTGCTAGGTGCAAATGCTTGGGAAAAGTGTGTCACAGGCAGCCCCAGAGGAAGCCAGTTGTGCTGGGAGCTGGGGCCTGGAAAAATCCTTGTTGTTTTCATGCAATAAAACCCCACAAAGACAAAGACAAAAACAAAAAACAAACAAACAAACAAACAAAAACAAGAAATAGTATAATAACTACCTTTTATTGAGCACCTACTTGTGCTAGGCACTTTACATACATTTGTGCTTATAGTTTCCACAACAATCTGGGAGGTAGGCATTATAATCACCATTTTACATATGAGGAAACTGAGGTTCAATAAGGTTAAGCAGCTTGCTTAAAATCACACAGCTTGTAGACAAGTGGTAGACTCAGCACTCAAGATGGACATCTGTGAGTGCCCCCAAACTTTCATTAGGCATTCTTCACACTGGGGAAACAGAGGGGGTGGGGGAGCGGACAAAAGGATGCATTCTTTAGGGGTTGAGGGAAGCTGAGCCCTGTCCTGTTTCCTACCTCCCCACTCTGGCAAGCCACTTCTTCAGACTCAGCTGCAAAATCAGGGAGATTTACTCTGGCTGAGGCTCCTCTTCTTAGAAAGGGAAAATGGCTGAAATGAAAGGCCTTATCCTGTATGTGTATTTACAGGTGTTGGTGTGCAAATGCAGTTCACATGCCAAAGCACACCACCACCAGAAAAAGAACACTGCTCCCTTTTAGGCCACACCCCTGCCATGTATGCAGGGAGTGAGGCAGCTGAGAAATCTTGAAAGGGCTGTTTATTTCCTATTACAGTCCCAGGGACATCAACCAGGCGAGGGCCAGCTCAACAATCAAAACCTCAAGTTTGCTTCCTGTCCCCTCCTTTCAGGCTTATCCAGCTTATCCAGGAACACATGGTGCCTCTCTCTCTCTCTCTCTCTCTCTCTCTCTCACACACACACACACACACACACACACAGGTTCTTGAGTTAAGGCACCAAGTCGGGCCTGCACGGCCTTGCAAGTCCTTACCCATTAGGCCATGGTCTGGTCCAGGGCTGAGCCCATGTATTTACATAGATGGGTAAGTGCAGCATTAGGAGTCTCTTCACAAATGAGGGACAGCAGTGATGGCTCAGTGCTCTGCCCAGTCCTCCTGTCCTCTTGGATGAGACCTCCTTCCTCCTTGCCTGTTGGCCAAACACCTCCATCCCATCTCCTTAGCTGGGGTACGACCAGGTCAGCACACTTCGGGCCAGTGCTGGGAACTCAGGGCCTGGCTTCCAACACCAAGAATGTGCCCTTCTAAGTATGGCAGGGAGCTATTTGGGGACACTAAAGAGGATCAAGTCCCCACCTCAGAAGCACAAAGATGGCCCTTCAGGCCAGGACGGACGGGAAGGTTTCTCTCTGTGCTTTTAAAACACAATCATGTGAAATGTGTAACTCGTTTTACTTCTGAGTTCTCTCACTCCCACCTCAGGAAGAGGTTTCTGCAGACTGCAGTGAGCGTGGAGGGAAAGAGTGTCTTTAGGATAGTGCATTGAAATGGGAAGTTGCTTCAGCGCCCCCTCACCTGGCCCTACAGGAGCTGGCTGGAACACATCTATGTCAGCTCCCACTTAGCAGGAACTGCCGAGGTGGGGACTTCCCGGGGATGCACAGTGTGGTTGTGAAGGAGGGTTAGAGGCCTGCATGAAGACAGAGGTTAGGGCTGTGGGGTTCCTGGGTCGTGGGTTGGGTCAGGATGCCCAGATGAAGTAGGCAACCTCATCCAGGTCGACAGGGTAATCGGTAAGCAGCACTGGGGTTTTGTCAAAAAGCTCGCCCTTATAGCTGCGCCACTTGCCTGCGGGCAGGTAGACGTCTCGCTCCTGCTTGCCTGGCTCCAGTACGGGCGCCACCAGCAGAGTGTCTCCGATAAGGAACTGAGAGTCGATGCGGTGTGCCGTCTCATCGCCTGGCGCAATCCACCAGAGGGGGCGCACGATGGGGTCGCCTGTGTCGGTGACCTCACCAGCCAGCTCAAGCAATAGCGGCGCTACCAGTGAGGCCCTCAGCGCGGCAAACTTGTGAGCGATAGCCACCACTTCGGCGTCGTATTGCCAAGGCGGGACTGAGAACTGCATAGCGGGCATGAAGGCGGCCACCTCCAGCCAGCGCACATAGAGCTCACGTTCTGGCACTTCGCTTCCGCCTACTGTGCGCTCAGACACCGCGTTTCCACCCACCATATCAGGCAGGATGAATGGGTAGCCCAGCATGCTGACAGTGAGCACCGCGGGGATGAGCGAGCGCAGCCCCAGATCATAGCCCCACACCGAGTCGCGGTCCACTAGGCGGAAGAAGCATGAGATGTTCTGTGACTGGTAGCCTACGCGGACCTCTGCCAGAGAGAAGAAGGGCAGCGCCATTTCAGTGTAGCGTCGGCTCCATATGCTGGGGTCGGACAGCGGCCTGTAGGTGCTGAAGTCCCGCGGCAAATAGCTGACCTCTCCTGCATCAAACTTGAAGGAGGCCACAGCATAGCGGGAGCGCAGCCGCCGCAGGTGTCCCTGGAACCAGTCTCGAGCCTCGGGGCGTGTGAAGTCCAGCACAGCGCCGATGCCATTCCACCAGCGCACAAGCGCGGGCAGCCGGCCAGTGGGTTCGCGTACGAACAGCTCGCGTTCTACACCCTCACCAAAGCACGATGAGTTGTAGTTCACAAACGGGTGAACCCAGAGCGTGACGCGAAACCCGGCATCGCGCAGACGGCGAAACATGTCACTGGCATTGGGGAACTTGGCCTCGTCAAAGTCGAAGTCTCCGTAGGCAGGTGTGTACATGTCATCTATTTCCAAGTGGCTGCTGTTGAATCGGTGCTGGCGGATCTGCTGGGCGAAACGCTGCACTTTGTCCTGGTTCACGGCACGCCCATACAGCACCCATGTGGACCAGATGGGGTCCCTGAAGGCCTCGGGTGCTGGCACCCTTGACGGTTTGTTGAAATAGCGTCGAACCATGTATTTGTGGATTGAAGTGACGTCGGAGCCGACACACACACGGTAGCTGAGCTCTGGCGCTGCGGAGTGGCCGGCAGGTGGCTTGTAGGGAGTGTCATGGTAGCGTGCCTGCAGCCGCAGCGAGCGCTCGGTGCTGTTCCAGCCCAGGTGGAAGGGCACTGAGTCGTTGACCTTGATGGCAGCAGCACGCGATGACAGCCAGTAGCGTTCAAGGATGCCTCCAAATGCGGCGTCAGAGGAGTAGACATCACTGGTGACAAAGGGCTGTGGGTCCTGCTGGCCATCCAGGCGGATAGGCCAGTGCTGGGTCCTCATCTCAGCACCGCCGTACCAGTGTGCCGCTGCATCGCCCAGGAACATGGCATGTTCCACTGCGCGCCCCGGAGCTGCCTCCTCCCAGCGCACACGGTAGCACATCACCGTGTCCTTGGGCCTCACAGTCTGGATAAAGAAGTGCAGCGGGCGCCCATCGGCTGTCCGAGAACAGCCGAGCAGGGCACCATCGCGGCTGCAGGAGTCAAGGTCCAGCATGCCTGAGCGGAAGGCCAGTCGGAAGACTTGCTCACCCTTCTGGTTGCGGATGGAGAAGCCGCCTCTATTGAGGTCCAGCAGCTCCGCCCGCAGGCGTTCTGCTTTGCGTAAAGAGGCGCTGTAGTAGCACCAGGCCACTACCGCAGCCAACACCAGCAACAGCCCCAGCACCGCGGAGCCTAGCAGTGGTTTCAGCTCTTTGGACGGCTTGGGCTTGGCAGGCGAGAAATTATCAGGCAAGAAGGTGTACATAGCTGCGCCTGCGATGGCCTTGGGACTCTTATGGTCTGTGTGGCTCCCAGGGCGGCGGCGGGGATAGGCTTGGCTCTTCTCCTGAGGGTTCTGGGGCATCAGCCCCCAGTTATGGAAGGAGTGGGTAGTGGGACCACCCAACAAGGCGTGTCTGAACCTGGCTTGCCTGATTCTGGAAGCGGAAAGAGAGAAGTAGAACTGAGCTTTCTCATGCCCTAGAATTTCCCTTTGCTGCAGCAAGAAAGAAGAGGTATATACTTTGGGAAGGTTGTATTACTGGGATGTAAGGTCTGAGACTAAAGGTTTGACCCATAACAGGACCATCTATCTGTGTCTTACCCACTCTTTCTCATGAGCCCAGTTTTTGCAAAAATTAGTCAGGACTCTGAATGGGGAGGGGCAAATGGCATGCATCCTCATTTCCCTAGTGAAGGAACAAACCCAGGCAGGGTCAGGGAGCTGTCTAGAATCACAGAATTAGTTAGGCCTCCCTGGATCACACATGGGTGCAGTTCAGGTTGAAGAGAAGGGGAAGGATCTGGAGAGGGCCATGGTGGGAGAGGGAAGATAATCCAACCATCTCCTTCAGACCTTTAACAGGGTAGTAGGCTGGCTTTCCTGTCCCCAGAGGGGGAGAGGAGAGAAGAAGGGGGAACATCTCAGGCATGGAATGTAATCTTGAGTCAAAAGTCAGATTAAATCTAGAGATTAGAGAAGATATCCAAAGCTACACTCAGTCTTGGGCCTGGTTTGGAGAGAGTCAGGGTTGAGTCTGGACATTAGGGCTGGGGTAAAGAGTCTAGCATGGAGGCCATGGTAACTTCTCAAGCCATCCTTTCTTTGCTCTCTCAAATTCTACCCTGTTTTCAGTAATTGATCAGCAAGTCCATTTCCCTGCCAACCTTCCTGCTCTCTCCTCCCGGCAACACATCTGTTGGCCAGCTACCTCCTGGATGTGTCTCCACCACTCACTGACTCTCCTGCTGCTCCTGCCCTAGTTTGGGCACTGTCATTTCTCCCCCTGTATCATTGCAATACTTCCCCCCTAGGCCTCCCTGTTTCCAACTTCAGTTTCCTCTAATGCCTTCTGCTCATGGCAACCATGGTGATCTTCGTAAAGCACTTATGAGACTATATCCCTTCCTAGTGTAGAGAGCTGCTCATGACCCCCAGGGTTAAGTTCAGAAATGTAAGCTTTGCAGTCAAGAGTCAAGGCATGTCGTGGTCTCATCTGCCTTTCTGATTCCATTTCCATCCTGGCCTATCCTGTGACCACCAAACTCATTCCTTTCCCAATCTAAATCCTTCAGCCATATAGCTAGCCATAATGGGCCAATGTCTCTCCCCCATCTATCAGCTCTTCATGGAGCAGACACCCCATACTGCACACATACACTCTCGTACAGTGTATGCTAAACATCTAGATATGACTGCAAAAAAAAAAAAAATCCCATAGACTTGGGGGGAGGTGTATGTCCCAATCTGCTACTCAAGGCCACTGACCCTTCCTATCTCAGCCCTCAGGGCATAGTTCAACAAAGAAATAGCACTAGCTAGGTGCACACACAGACATACACGGTGTCTGCCACCCAGCTGCCCACCTGTTCCAGCTGGGACGAAGTGGAAAGGGAGATTAGCAAATAGTAATTAGCCTCCTCCTAGATGCCAGTGTCTGACTCAAAGTTCTCAGCTATTTCCAAGGAGATGCCAGAAATGCTCGGGGTCCTCACCGCCCCCCCCCCCATGAAGAAACTACCAAGAATGACAGGTACAGACTAGAATTTGATCCCGAATGTCAATATACAGCTCCCTACAATGCACCCTCCCCTCCAGGGAGGTGTCGTTCCAGGACCTCATTGTATGTGCTCCTTCCCCCCAACTCCCTAAGCTGGCCAGTTCCAGCTGTTCTGAAACAGCCTTTTACTCTTTCTCTCATCCCACACAACTTAGCTTCCAAAACTTCCCCACCCCAGTACGGACCTCCCTTCCTGTAGCAACAGGTTAGAAAAGCCCTCCCAGAGAATGAACATGGTCGCCTTTAGCTGATGCCTTCAAGCTAAGCAAAACCCAAAGTACATTTATATTCATTCATTCAGGACAACCGGGGCCCCATTCTGGGCACTGAGAGAAAGAGGGGAAAGGGTCCATATCTGAATAGGACAGAGAACCTCTCATCCTCAAAACTTTCTTATTAAGTCAGCCCATCTCATTACACCTGGAGGCAGAGAGAGGCCACCAAGATGACCTCAAGAACCCTTTTCAACAGGTTCTGAGAATCTTAATGTTCTAGGGTTCCAAGGTTTTTTGTTTTGTTTTCTGGGCTTTTTTGTGAAGGACAGAAACCCACAGGCCTAGGCACCCACTCCATGCAGGTCCTGTCCTGGGCTCCCAAATGCCACCACAGCACCCAACTCTAACAATACTGAACGAGAGGCATGGCTATAGTGCCTATTCTACAGATGAAGAAACTTGCCCAAACAGAAAAAGGAACTTGTTTGAAGTCACCAGGTAGCAAGGTTGCCTAATCCAAAATCCTAGCTTAACCTTCCACAGCATAATTTTAAAGAGATGGGAGATAATGGTCCCACTGGCTGAATGCAGCAGAGGAAAGGAGCTCTGTGGGCCAGAGGGTGGGACAGGCTCCCATCAGGTGAATGTGTGCATAGTGAAGCCTATCTTCTCAAGGACTGATGCTGCTACTTGCTCCAGGAAGGCTACTTGGGAGTAGAACAGGGGCAATTTTAATGGCATCTGGTACCGGAGCTGTGGAGGAGGAACTGTGGTTCCTATGTTAACAGCGTTAGAGACCCCTGTAATCTGCCGCCTCCGCCATCTGACCAACCACAGGCTAATGCCGGCAGGTGGGGTCTGACCTAGCTAAGCCTTTCCCCACTTGACACTCAACTTCAGTCTTGGCTGCCAGCCGCTGGCCGGATCTGAGGGGTAGGGCCGGGCCTGGCCCCAAAGAAGGGAGGCCATGCCAAGTTGAGTCGTTTGTCGAACATAATTCCGGGGGTTTGGGAGAGAAATGACAAAGGCAACTCGATCCCGCCCATCTCCCTGCCCTCCTCAATGACAGGATCCGAAGGGATCGAGTGACTGCGCCTACAGCTTGGAATACTCCACCCCCAACACCCAGCGCTACAGCTACAGTGCCCGAAGGGACAGAATGAGGTCCAGGGGCCAGCTGCCCGCTGGGAACCGCGGTTTGAGGAGGGGCCCAAGGGTCCAGCCTCGCACCCTCTACTCATTAGTAGGAACTAAAGTTAAAGAAGTGTGCTTCCTCAACACCCCCCCAAGTCCTCCCGCTGGGCTCACTCACGGCAGTGACCCCAGAAGTGGGGGTGAAGGGAGGCTCCCGAAGATTCCCTCCACGCTAGCTGGAGTTGCGCTGCCACAGCACAGCGCCGGGCGCTGCCTAGCTGGGAACAGCTGAGGCCCTCCTCGGGGCCCGCCCTCTTCCTGCTCGGCCACGCCCCGGTCGTTCTGTCTCACTTCTCGCCTCGGAGTCCAGCCCCACCCCTGGTGCTGGATCCCTCCGCCCACGTTGTCACGTGGATACGAGGCCCAGCCCCTTAGCCCCCACCTTTCTTCTATTGTTTTGTATCCACCTCCCGGCAACTCTGGGGGGCCACCAGCAGGAGGTCTCCCAGCTCCGCCCCCTACCTTCAGGCCCGCCCCCGCCGGGCAGTCGCTCACAGCATGCAGGCGGGGCTCTGCCCTAGGCCTTCTGGGAAATGTAGTTCTGGAGGAAGGAGCAGTTCTCGACTGTCGGGATTCTTGCACCTCTAGGCTAAATTTGGGATGTGTATGAGGAGAAACGAGCCAAAGGGTAGAGGGGCAGGGTTGGCTCTTAGGATTCCTTCCCCTCCAGATTTGGGCAGGTGAAGGCCTTCTCGGTATAACGCGGTCACTAGCTCTCCATGTGGAAAAAATTTCTCATATGGAAAAAATTCTTTCATATGGAAAAAGGGTTCCGGACGATCTCAGAGTGTTGGTGCAGGACGGATCTTATTAAAGACCCAACGGGAGGAGGCTAGTTCCACCAGTCGGGAGGCCCAAGTTGTTGGTTTCCACCGAACCAGACCAGAAGTGTCTGAGGTTGGGGACGTTGGTATTCTGCAATGCCCCCTCTGCCCTCTCCCGCTCCCCGACACCCCGTGACGGCAGCAGTTAGAAATGACGGGGCCGTGAGATGACGGACGCGACCCACCATACCACTGCTCCAAGGAAGAGTTAGGTGCAAAAATGCTAAAGATCCCAGAGATTCCAGAACACCCCAACCCTTACTTCTAGAGGTACAGAGATATAGGGCTTTGTTTTGTAATTTGAAATTTCGTAGTCATGAAACCCTCTAAAATTATGTTTTGGACCCTTGGACTTGGGTAAGGCAGGGCAGCAAGGGTGTCTGAACATAGACTTTTGGGGGGCTGTGATGGAGTTTCTGGGAGAAGAGACCAAGAGTTTGGGTATAGGACAAGGTCTCTGACTGCAGAATGGAAGACTCTGGGTTCACGGAGATGTGGTGGTGAGGGAACATCTAGGTTTGGGGGATACTGAAGAAATGTCAGCTGGAGGGCCCTGCATGGCTAGGTAGACGCATTAGTTTGGGTGGAGAGGAGATCACCAGCTATTGTTATGTAGCAGGAGGGCACTCAGAGCCATCCAAGGGAAACACTGAGATGATGGGGGCAGGGAGGGCTCAGGGCAGGGTGACTGAGAAATTGCACCTCAGTTGAGGGGGCTTGGGAGAGGCCTGAGTGACTAGCTCCTCACTGCCAGATCCTGCTGAGTAAGGATGCAGGAGGCGGCCTCTGGGGTGAAGAGTTTATTTACTGCTCAGCCCCCTTGGCCCCGCCAGCCTGGGCTTTACCAGCAGTGGCAATCAGGATAGGTTTCAGACACAAACTCAGGGTGGATGACATAGTTGTTTCTTTGGGGGCCACCAGTCTTCTTGAAGTGACTTGTGTCCCATCTGTGGGGAGAAATGGGTCAGTCCTTTTAGACACTCATGGTCTGATTCCAATTCTCGGTGCTAACCGTATCCCAACATTTGCCCCTAATACTGACCCCATGCTCTAACACTGACCTCCTGACCTCTGATTCTATTATTAAATTTGTTTCCCAATACACGCTCCCTAACATTAATTTCTTACCCTTTACTTCAAGCCCTGAACCTAATGCCTTGATCTCTTGAGTCTAAGCCCCACTGCCAACCTGTGAACCCTTCCACGCCAGCCTCAGCACCTTCTTATGGGGTTCTCCATTCCCTTGCCCGCTTTGACGTCCCCATGGTATTAGCGCCCCCTGGTGGTAGCTTACGATCAGTGCATCGCAGCGGACAACCTGTTGCCGCGTTCCCCGCTGCGTCAAGAGCATTTGCAATGCATTTGTGCCAGACTTACCTAAGGTTCAGACAAGGGTAGTATGACGGCGGGGGAGTTATAACAGCACATTGCATTCCGGGCCGGTGCTCGCAGGGCGATACACTCCTGGAGAAGGAAATTATGGGTAGGAGGAGGTCGGGCCTTCTGATTTAATCGTATCCCCAAACCCACACCAAGGCTCTGAGCGGCGCTTCAGGTGTCAGTCCTGTGGCTCGGAGATCCTCCCCTCCTACCTCTTGGCCCTTCAAGACCCCATCGAAGCCACGCCTCTGGGAAGACATCTGAAAGCCCCTATCCTCGTTAAGCCTCGTTTCTGCCGCCCAGGCTGGGCCATGGAGCACGCTGGACTCGGGAGGGTCGGGCTCCAGTCGTTGAAGACCTGGGAGACCCCGGATCCTCTCCACTGAAGGGCAGTTATTCCAGCACTAACGGCATTTCTAAGGCGCAGGCACTTTCTCGCTCCCCACTCGCCCTTCTGCCCTTGTGAGGGATGAGACTCAGCCTCGCACAATGAATCAGACTCTGGGAAAGGGCGGAGGGGTCAGGGGGCGGGTCACCATGGGTTAGGATCCAGGATCCCCTTCCTCTCCCAAGCTCTCTAGACCCACGCGGACTTTGGAGTTCTCCCAGGCTCAGTCCGCCTTGATTGCCACCTGGTGCAGGGAGAAGGTTGCGCTGCAGTTTGGGTTGTAGCTGAGGGCTCGGGCCTCAGTTTCCTCGACAGTAACACGCTAAATTCTCCACTTTCAGAGGTGGTGCAGAGCTCCGAGGCCAGGACTCCTCTGGTAATGCGGTTATGATTTCCTTGCTCACCTAACACGGGGCAATGACCCTTCCCATTATCGACAGTGACCGAAACTCAGGAACACAGGCCTCTTTTTTTGAGGACACATGGCACTCCGCAGGCTAGAACCTGAGTCCCCAGGACCGGGTGTCCAGGTAGGGAACGAGGTGTGGAATGGGGATCCAACCGACTGGTGTGCAGAGGGTTTCTTCAGCAAAACAAAGAAAAACCAAAAATAAAAACAAAACAAAACCCACAACTTTCCGGTGAGGCCTCTAGAACAGGTACAGGAGCCAGGTTGACTTTGAGCCCAGTTCGGGACGGATAGAGGCAGGAACCTGGGGGGATCCTTATGCAAGTTCTCCGGTTTCAGTGCTCAGCGCAGGCCCTGGGGCCGGCGGGCAGGACAGGACGGGGCCCAGTAAGGGTGTAGAGGCGGCTGCAGGCGGGGTCGGGTCTGGCATAGGGTAGGGCAGAGCTGGAAACGGTGAGGGATAGGGCGCGCACGGACTAGGTAGGCTGGCCCCGGGGGGCGGGGCTTGTTCGGGGGCGGGGCCCGTCTATGGCTGGAGCGGCCCAGCGAACCTTACAGTAGGCTGCTCTGCGCACAAAGGCCGGTGGCGGCGTTGCGTGCAGGGTGCTCTGGTGGCGTAGTAGTCCATCCCGCGTAGACAGTAGTGGCGGCCTGAGCAAGCGCTTTCATAACCCTGGAAGGGTAGGCGGCCCGGCAGCGGGTCCACGCACCCGCATCGGGGTGTGATCTGCGGCAGCGGCTGGTTCCGTGACAGCGAATTCAACATGTTCACCACCACCTCACGCTCTACGCCCGCGGCCCCAAGCCCGGGAGACCCACAGAGTTACAGGAAAGGGAAGAGACAAGGTTGAGACAGAAAGAGATGGAAACAAAAACAGGGACAGATAGAGACAGGATTATACCCTCTACAGGACCTTTATCCTCTGCCCAGTCCCCCAGGTCCCATCTCGGCCGTCCTTCTGGTTTACCCCATAAACCNGGGCACCGCAAGGGCATTCCTCGAACAGCTGTCTCCATTCCAGCCTCCTGGAAGTGGCACACATGGTACCTCAAACTCTGACCTGGAAGAGTTTCTCCTTTTGGGGGTCCTCCCTGAACCTCCAGACCAGTCCCAGGCCACGTCTTCTCCCGCCCTGCAGATGATCTCCTACTCTCCCAGGCCCTGAGTGTTCAGGACTGTCACGCGGCAACGCATTTACTCCGCCTCCGGGGAGCGGGCAGGGAGGGAAGGAAGTGGAGCAGTAGGCGGAGGGGTCTGGACCTGGACCTCTGGCAATCCTGCCTCAGCCTTTGCCTTTGGTTTTACTTCTGTCTAGCTTCTGTATGGTTGTGTCTCAGTGTGTCTCTAATTGAGGAGAGGGAGTGTCAATACTACAATATTGCCTGCCCATCAGAATCACCTGGAGAACTTGTGAAAGACTCTGATTCTTGAGGAGGTTCTGATTCAAAAGTGTTCAGTAAACCCTAGGTCAGCCATCAGCCTGCAGTTAAAGAACCTCTGCTCTGGCCTCCCACCCTCTCAAATTTCCTCTTTCCTCTGGCCTGGGCTCCTTCCTGTCTCCCTGGAAGACTCTTCTGTATCTATCTACACTGCCACTGGGTGGCCTTGATCTCCCTCCAATTGTCCATGCTCACATCACAAAGGAGAGGAGAGTGGAGCAGGTCATTGGCTCTTTGGCTAGACCTTGTGGGAAGGGGCCAGGTGGCAAGCTTCAGGAAGGTAGCAGGTCAGGGAGTGCACACTAGTTGTGTCCCCCACAGAGCCCGGCCAGAGTTTGAGATCCAGGGGACCAGGAGTTGTTCATACAGCTCCATTCCTGGGCTCCCTTCTCTTCTAGAAAATACAAACTCTAGTTTCACACTTGGGAAAGAGCCTTGGAACATTGTTGGTGGGAAAGGGATGAGGAATTAATGGTGAAATATCAGTCACTGTGGTTTAGAGGTGGAGGAAGGTGTGTGTCCCAGACCCCCGGCATCCATGTTGGTCACAGTAGATACCTTAGGTAGCCGGGGAAGGCATGTAGTATATTTGTTCCAGCTGGTACAGTTGTAAGGTCCCATTCTCCATGTGTTACACCGGTCACCACATAGGTAGTATGGGTTGCATTTGTCTACTTGATCATAGGGGTGGAGACATAAAACTTTGTTACTCCTTATTCTACCCCAAGATTCAGGTCCCCCTAGAGGTTTCTCCTCTGATCCCCAGGACAAAGCTGGACTCTTACTAATATCCCTCAGGCCAGTCAAGCTTAGCCTGTCCCTAGATTTAGACACTGAGATATAGGCCATTTTTCACTTAAGGCACGCTTCCAAGTGGGGTTGGATCCTTTGCACTGATCACTTTCCATACTGGCACCACCCTCTATGAATCAACCAACCTGAAAATGAATCCTCCTCCCAATTTCTCCCTCTCATCTTCCACATCCAGGCTCCAAAATTTGCTTATTCTGCCTCCTTAAAATCACTTGAATCTATCCCCTATTCCAGTCCCCCGTGATCCTACCCCTGTATCTCTGCAGTGCATACGTAGGAGACAATATCATGTTATGGTTAATAGAATGGACTCCACAGACATTTGGGGTTGAAATATCAGCTCTGCCAAATATTAACTCTATATGACCTTGACTGGATTAATTAATTTCACTGTGTCTCAGTATCTTCAATTTTAAAATGGAGTAATAGTATGATCTACCTTACAGGGTTGTTGTGAGATTTCAATGAGTTAATATAGTAAAACACTTAAAACAATGCCTGGCACATAGAAAACTATTATTACAATTGGCCTAGTAACCTCCCTGCCTTTTCTTGAAATCCTAAAATCCAATCTCCACATTGATTTTCACAAACTAAAATTTGACCAAGACACTTCTCTACCTAAAAATCCTTCAAAGCCTCACTCATCCAGTCATCTAAGTCTGTTCTAAAGGCCATCTGTGATCTACTACCCTAACACTCTGAAAGAACACATGTGAGAGACGCTAGGAAAGGAGATGTAGGAGCCCTAGAGGAAGAGCAGGTGTGTATATGTGTGGGACAGTGTGTTGGGGTTTGGAGTTCAGATTGGTGAGTTGGACAAACTAAGTTTGAGGTGTTTGGGGACATTCAGGTGAAGTTAACTATAATCAGATGGAGAGTGGAATTCTGGTGAGAAGTTAAGGGTAGAAATAAAGACTTAGAGTTGTTGGTTAAGACATTGTTAGATAAAATTGTCTTAGGAGTAAGAAGAGAGCTCAGATTAGCACCCTGAGGAACCCCACATTTCCAGGATGGGGGGATAAGAGACCCAGGCAATTGAGACATCAGAGAAGCTGAGGAAGGAAGGAATTTCAAGAAGTAGAGAATGGTCAGAGAGTGAAATGCATAGTATAGTTCTCAAAAGGTAAAAATAGAA
Source organism: Crocuta crocuta (assembly GCF_008692635.1). Classification (NCBI taxonomy): domain Eukaryota; kingdom Metazoa; phylum Chordata; class Mammalia; order Carnivora; family Hyaenidae; genus Crocuta; species Crocuta crocuta. Next base: position 1,602,028 of record NW_027529603.1, read on the forward strand.
GAATCCCATGGATGTGGTAATTAGAACTACACAAGAGCAGTTTTAGTGTTTGAGTGTAGGAGATGCTGACTCTCAATTTCAGCTGGATAAAGATTTATCATCAATTAATTCAATACATACTTATGAGGCCTGATGGTGTTCGAGACAGAGGGGCACAGCTGTAAATCAAACAAGACTCTGCTCTTTTGGAATGTACAGGGAGACATCAAAAACATCTAACCAAATGGGAAAGATAATTTGTCATAAGGTGTAAAAAGAGTGAGGAAGTAGAGACACTGCATATAGACTATGTTTCCAAAAATCTTGGTTGAAAAGGGGAAGACTAAGAGAATTTTTAGGAAGGAAGGGATTAGAAGAGGCTTCAAGGTTGAGGGGAAAGAGGTCTGGTAGGGCAGAGAGAGGCAGCAGAGATGGGGCCAGTGATAGAACAGAGTCACTAAGAAGATGGGAAAAGATGGCACTGGAATATACCGGGAAGGATTTGTTTGGAGGAGGTTAATACTCCCTCCATCTCTCTAGGGATAAGACCCAGGTGTCTTCTGGTTCTTTGGCACAGATAGGAAACTCCCAGAAGGCAGGGTTTGGATCTCCCCCTCTAAGGAGTCAGGAATAGGGTCAGGTCAGGTGGTTGGGAGTCAAGCTGGGATGGAGGTGATGGGAGAAGCCCAGATTATGGGTGGGGATAAAGTTGATATGGTATCAGGGAGGACATCAGGATCCATGTTGGGCTAAGGTTAAGGGTCATTGTTGAGGTCACTGAGTGGGGTCAGAGTTGAGTAAGGGGTGAGGCCCTACCTTCCTCTTGACAGAGCCAGTATTTCTCAGGAAAGTAGGGGTGGCCTGCTATGGAACCCTTATAGGTGTAGTCCTGCACGGCACACTTGACCATCTTCTGCAGGGCTTCAGGATCCACGTGGCGCTGCATAGTCTGAGTCAGGCCCTAGGCAAAGGGAGCGGGGAGGAAATAGCTAGGTGTGTAGAGGCCCCAGCCTTGGTGTCCTGCTGGACCCAGATCCAGCCCCTATTGAGAAAGTCAGCCCAGGTGGGCCCTCACCACTCCTTCCTATGCCAGAGGGATTCCCTTGCCAGTCTTGGCCCCCTCTGCATAGCTTTTTGTTTGAATTACACTTTACTCCTTTCTTTTTATCTAAGGCTCGGGCTTAGAGCCAGGCATTTGTTCTCAGAGTGCTTTTCTGATGTTCTAATTTCTGTCTTTTCCTTGACTGGGAGCTCTTTAAGGGCAGAGCTGTGTGTTCATGTCCCCTTTCTTCCAAACTGTGTGCTATCTGGGAGCTGGGCCTGGGTATCCAACAGACTAATAGGCCCCTGGTATAACCTGGAGCTGAGGAAAAGCTGGCTGTCCTGGGATCCAGCTGCCCTTTGCAGGTATTTTGGACAGGGAATGCTCTCTGGGAATCTGGCTCCTTAAAGGATATGTAGGATGGGGCTGGAAGGACACCTAATTTAAAATCAAATTCCCTGACTCCAGTCTGACCCTGATTCTACTGTGGCTCTGATCTTGATACTGATAATCCTCTTGACGCTGGCATTCACTTTGCCCTGGTCCTTATTCTACTCTGACCTTTTTCCTGATCTTGTTTGAGGCCCTGGGTCCCTCTGCTTCTTGGGGTTTACCTCGTCTTAGTCTTATCTCCTTCAACCCTTTGTTGGGCTAGATCTGTGGAATTCCTGATTATGACCTACATTTGGGGCTCCCTTGTTCTCAGCTGAGGGCAGAATACCAAATTAGTTGTGAACCAATAGATCTCTGCAAGCAGCTGCTGTGAAAAGGCAGCTGGGTTACAGAGGTGGGACAACCAGCAAAGTCAAGAGACCAGAAAGGACTTCCTAACAGTGGGCAGCGAGGTGCTGGGATATGAACTGCTGTCCACAGCTCTCCCTTATGATTTGGAGAGCAAAGTCTTCTCTTGGCCAAGATTAGACCTGGTGCCCCTACTGCCCTGAAAACCTCTCAGCTGAGGGGTTTCTTGGATCTCTGTGCCCAGCTGAGGTTTTGTTTTGTGGGCAGATCCCTGCACAGTCATACTCCATATGGATGAAAGAGTCTCATGACTTGGCCTTTATACACACACACACACACACACACACACACACAGAGTCATTTAAAAGAACTCATTGAAATAATCAAATTTTCCCTTAGAGGCTTTACTCAGATGTCTGTATTTTTATTGTCTGCTCATATTTAGGAAAAGGAGACTATAAAAGCTTACTGGAGGCTTTGAGTTGTGGGTGGGCTTTATCAACCATAAGCATCATTGTAGGATGGCTTGGTTAAACTACTTTTGTCAAATCCTGTCAGTATCTGTAGGTCTTTCCTCTTGGGCTGATCAGATCTTTCAGAAGAGATTCAGTCTCTGGCCTCTGGGTGGGTAGTGATCTAGCTGCCAGTGTTCTGAGAATCTATTAGAGAAGAGGGCTGCTGGTGGGGGTTTAGCATTCAGTATGTAGAGGTTCACCTGTTTTCAATATGGTACCCTGCTCTCGACTGGTATCCCCAGTCCTGAAATCCTTGCCAAAAGATAAGCCTTCTAACTTTTGCAGAGATGGGGCAGGCAGTCACCCCATGGCATGTAATAGAAGAGGGGATTAGTGGGTCTTTAGATGTTTGTTTTTTCTTTCGTTTGTTTTTAGAGACAGAGTGAGTGGGGCAGAGGGGCAGAGGGAGAGAGAGAATCCCAAGCAGGCCCCATGCCCAGCACAGAGCTGCACAGAAGTGAGTCTCAGTCTTATGACCCTGGGATCATAACCTGAGCTGAAATCAAGAGTCAGATGCTAAACTGACAGAGCTACCCAGGTGCCCTGGGTTTAACTGCTTCTTAAATGGTTTTCAAATCGTCCTTATTTTAGCCTTGGTTCTTTCCCATCTTCATTTCCAGAGAAGCCTAGTATTACCAATTCCTGAGGTTTTTTGAAAATTCTGCAGTTTTAAGTTGAATTATGTCTTGTGCACTCGCTGCTGGCTTTAGATTCAGCTTTCTCAGATCTGCTGACAGATACCACTTATTTATTGTACTTTCAAGCTTCTGAAATTTTGCAACCATTAGTCCCTTCTCTCTCACTACTCTTGTGAGTTTATATGTTAAATACCCATTTATAGGAGTTTTAGAGAGTTTCAGGAGAGAGTCAAAATACATATGTGCAATTTCAACCCAGAGCGTTATAGTTGTATATTCCATATACTAATCCCTTGTCAATTACATGTTGCAAATATTTCCTCTCTGTGGTTTGTATCTTCATTTTCTTTATAGTGTCTTTTAGTGAACAGACATGTTAATTTTAACATATGTGAATTTATTAATCTTTTACGTAGTACTTTTGTAACTTGTTTAAGAAATACTATCATACTCTAAGATAATGGCGATAAGGGCGCCTGGGTGGCTCAGTCTGTTAATCGTTTGACTTCAGTTCAGGTCATGATCTCACGTTCGTGGGTTTCAGCTCAGTGCTGAAAGCTAGCTCAGAGCCTGGAGCCTGCTTCGGATTCTGTATCTCCCTCTCTTTCTGACCCTCCCCTGCTCATGCTGCCTCTCTCTCAGAAATAAATAAAAATATTTTTTAAAAATTAATGGAGATAATGTCCCATATTTTCTTCTAAAATCTATAGTTTTATTTTCCATATTTAAGTCTTTAATCTGTCAGGAATTGCTATTGGAATTTGGTATGAGTTAGAAATCAGTTTTCTTTTTATCCATATGGACATTTGATTGCCTCATTGAATAGTCTATCTCTCCCCCCACCTATCGATTTGCAATGCTACCCCAAGTCTGATCTATCTTTTCCCATAGCTTTACTTTCAATAATCTCTGTTGCATATTGTTCTCACAGATATATGGCTCCTTATCTGATCTGTTTCATTCTCTATCAGTCAAGTTGGCTATCCCTACAGTAATACTTATGCTTTATAGATTTCTATAGCTTGGTAATAATTTTAATATCTGATTGGGCAAATCTTCTTCTCTGGTGTGTTTTAGTTATTTCTGGAGCCTCTGCTTTTCTCTATAAATTTTAATTTTTTAAAAAGTCATCTCTATACCCAATGTGGAATTCAAACTCATGACCTCGAGATCAAGAGTTGCCTTCTTTACTGACTGAGCCAACCAGGCACCCCTCTATAAATTTTAGAGACAGCTTTTCAAATTCTTCAAAAAATTCTGTTGAGGATTGCTTTGAATTTTTATGTTGGTCATTCTTCCTATCCAAAAGCATGTTATACCTCTCCATTTATTTTCTTAATTATTCAGAATTTTATATTATCCATGTAGTTTTATACACATTGTTAGATTTACTTCTACTTACTTTTATTTCTTGTTGCTAGAATGATATACATGTATGTATGTATGTATCTGTGTATATATATTTTAATTTTGTTTTTTTAAAATGTTTGTTTATTTTTGAGAGAGAAGGAGAAAGCATGAGTGAGGGAGGGGCAGAAAGAGAGGGAGTGATAAAAGCCCAAGCAGTTTCTCCACAGCACAGAGCCCGACGGAGGGCTTGATCTCATGAACAGTGAGATCATGACCTGAGCCAAAATCAAGAGTCGGATGCTTAACTGACTGAACCATCCAGGTGCCCCTATAGACATGTATAGAGATATATATTTTAAGTTATGCTTCGTGGAGTGCCTGGCTGCCTCTGTAGGAAAATCACACAACTCTTGATCTCAGGATTGTGAGTTTGAGCTGCAAGTTGGGTGCAGAGACTACTTAAAATGAATAAATACATGAAAACTTTAAAAGATAATGCTTTCTAAGTATTTGTCGTTGATGGAAAGAAATGTCATTGACTTTTTATCTTATATTCACCCAACTTTCTAAATTCTTATTCTAAAAATTTGTAGATTCTCTGTATACAACTGTATCATCTGTAAATAGTTTTTTTAAATTCTTTTCTTACCTGTGCATCTTACATGATATTGCTTTTCCAATGTACAACTTATATTGTTTTCCAAAGTTTGCCTCTTTCCTTAAATTAACAAATTAAAAATCACAATTATTTTCATTGACATTGGTTGCTTAAATTTATCTCGTGTTTACTAATTTCTTAGGTCATCATTCCTTCTTGCATCTCAGACCTTCCTTTTGTGGTCACTTTCCTTCTCCCCAAAGTATATCCTTTAGAAGTTTCTTTATTACAAGTCTGATGGCAGTAAACATTTTAGTTTTCGTTTGCCTGATGAGTGTTTATTTTTTTCTTTTGTTCTTGAAAGGAAGAGGCTTTGAAAATAATTTTTCTCTGCCTGTTTTTAAGGTCATCTCTTAAGCCAGTGTTAACGAAGTTCCACTGTGAGGTACCAAAGTGTGAAATTCTATTTAATTCTATATCTGTGAATTCATTTCTTTCATTAGTTCTGGAAAATTTGGAGCCTTTTTCTCTTCAGATAATGCTTATTCTCCTTTCCTTCTGAGACTCTGAGTAGATGTGTATGGGATCTTCTCCTGTCTTTTCATATATTGCTTAATGTTTCTTTTATATTTTTTAACACTTGGTCTCTGTATTGCATTCTGGGAAATTTCTTTTGCTCTTTCATTTCACTGACATTAAAACAAAATTTTAATTTTAATTCCAGTTAGTTAAGATACAGTATTGTATTAGTTTCAGGTGTATAATATAGTGATTCAACAATTCTATACATCACCCAAAGCTCATTCCAACAAGTACACTCCTTAATCCCTATTATCTATTTAACCCATCTCCTAACCCAACTCCGCCCTGATTACTATCACTTTGCTCTCTATAGTTAAGAATCTGTTTCTTGGGTTGTCTCTCTTTTTTCCTTTGCTCATTTGTTTTGTTTCTCCACATGAATGAAATCATATGGTATTTGTCTTTCTCTATTTCACTTAGTATTATACTCTCTAGCTCTATCCATATTGTTACAAATGGCAAGGTTTAATTCTTTTTTATTGGCTGAATAATATTCCATTGTATATTTATATGTATATATATACCACATCTTTATCCATTCATCAATCAATAGATACCTAGGCTGCTTCCATATCTTGGCTATTGTAAATAATGCTGCTATAAACCATAGAGCTGCCTATATACCTTTGAATTAGTGTTTTTGTATTCTTTGGGTAAATACCTAGTAGTGCAGTTGCTGGGTCATTTGGTAGTTCTATTTTTAATTTTTTGAGGAACCTCCATACTGTTTTACACAGTGGCTGTACCAGTTTGCATTCCCACCAACAGTGTGAGAGGGTTCTGCTTTTTCCACATCTTCACCAACAACTGTTGTTTCTTGTGTTCTTGATTTTAGCCGTTCTGACAGATGTGAGGTGATAGCTCATTGTAGTTTTGACTTGCATTTCCCTGATAGTAAGTGATAATGAACACCTTTTCATGTGTCTGTTGGTCATCTGTATGTCTTCCTTGGAGAAATATCTGTTCATGTCTTCTGCCCATTTAAAAATTGGATTATTTGTTTTGTGGGTGAGTTTTAAAAGTTCTTTATATATTTTAGATACTAACCCTTTATTGGATATGTCATTTGCAAATACCTTCTCTCATTCAGATTTCCTTTAACATTTTTTTAAATTAAAAGTTTAAAAAGATTTTTAAGTTTACTTAGATACTGAGAGAGAGCGAGAGAGAGAGAACACGCATAAGCTGGGAAGTGCAGAGAGAAGGGGAGAGAGAGAATCCCAAGCAGGCTCCACATTGCCAGTGTGGAGCCCGATGTGGGACTCAGACTTATGAACCATGAGATCATGTCCTGATCCGAAATCTAGAGTCAGACACTTAACTGACTGAGCCACCCAGGTGCCCCCATTTTTTTTTTTTAATTTTTAAAGTTTACTTATTTGAGATTGGGGGAGGGACAGAGGGAGAGAGAGAGAGAATCCCAAGAAGGCTACACACTGCCAGTGCAGAACCCCATTCAGGGCTTGATCCCACAAACCATGAGATAATGCCTTGAGCCAAAACCAAGAGTCTGAAGCTTAACTGACTGAGTCACCCAGGAGCCCTCTGTAGGTTGCTTTTTAGTTTTGTTGATTGTTTCCTTGCCATGCAGAAGCTTTTTATTTTGATGTAGACCTAATAGTTTACTTTTGCTTTTGTTTCCCTTGCCTCAAGAGACATATCTAGAAAAATATTGCTACAGCCAGTGGCAGAGGCTACTACCTGTGTTCTCTTCTAGGATTTTTGTGGTTTCAAGTCATACATTTAGGTTTTAATCCATTAGAACTTGTTTTTCTGTATAGTGTAAGAAAGTGGTCCAGTTCCTTTCTGTTCCATGTTGCTGTCCTGTTTTCCCAACACCATTTGTTGAAGAGACTGTCATTTTCCCATTGGATATTCTTTCCTGCTTTGTCAAAGATTAATTGACCATACAGTTGTGGGTTTATCTCTCGGTTTTCTATTCTGTTGTATTGTTTTGTGTCTATTTTTGTGCCAGCACCATACTATTTTGATTACTACAGCTTAAAAAAGTGTTTATCTGTTTATTTTGAGAGAGCCAGCACAAGCCACGGGGAAGGGTAGAGAGCTAGGGAGACAGAGAATCCCAAGCAGACTCCACATTGTCAGTGAGAGGCCAACGTGGGGCTTGAACCCATGAACCATAAGATCATGACCTGGGCCGAAATCAAGTCAGTTGACCAACAGACTGAGCCACCTAGGTGCCTCTGATTGCTATAGCTTTTAATATAATTTGAAGTCCAGAATTGTGATGCCTCCAGCTTGCTTTTCTTTATAAAAATTGCCTTAGCTTTTTGGGGTCTTTTGGGGCTCCATACAAATTTTAGAATTGTTTATTTAGTTCTATGAAAAATGCTCTTGGTATTTTGATAGAGATTTCATTCAATCTGTAGGTTGCTTTGGATAGTAGAGACATTTTAACAATATTTGTTCTTCTAATCCATGAGCAGGGAATGTCTTTCTATTTCTTTGTGTCATTTCACTGATGCTCTTGAGCTATGTTTAATCTGCCCTTTGACCCATTCACTGAGTTTTTGGTTTTATTTTTTATTTTTATTTTTTTGAGTTTTTGGTTTTAACACATATATTTTTTATTTCTAAAATTTCCATTTGGTTCTTTTTTACATTTGTCTGGTCTTTAAAAAAGTATAATCACTTGTTGCTTGCTCATTTTTATGATTTCACATTTTATTTTTAATATTTCATAATAATTATTTTGCATTATTTAACTGTTAATTCCAATATCTGAAGTCCTTGGAGGTTTTAGTCTGTTGTTTGTTGTTTCTGCTGACTGACATATGGTGGTTTGTTTCCTTTGATCTCTTATTGTGCACTCAGCTTTGATTGACTTTACTCTGAAGGATACTTGGAAGCCTACATTCAGGATATTTTCCACTACAGAAGATATACATTCATCCATGTGTTCATGTGTGCATGTATGTGTGTTGTGGGGGCAGGGAGCCAGAGATCACTAAATTTTCTGGTTTAGTTTGGAGTTTAAGATTTAGTTTCTTCATCTTTCATCTAACTTATAAACTCCTGCTTATCATGCTGATATTGGCATTCATCCTCAGGGCATCCTTTTAAGTATGCTTACCACTCACCTCCATGAGAGTCGAAAACAAAATAAAAATTGTTACACAAGATCCTAGTTGTTTTGAAGCAGGAGGGCCCTTTAGAGTTTCTAGGTCACCATAATACCAGAAGGAGAAGAGTTTCCTTCATTTTTAATCTCACTGCTATCTGGCTTTCACACCTCTCCACTCACTGAAGCTGTCTGGTCTGATTACTAAGGGTTGCTACATTCAAGAGATCCATGTCTGTGTCGACATCTGACTCTGACCTTTGTCTAACAATGCTGTCTTTGTTGGTTTCTCTTTGATTTTCCTCCCATCACCCTGTCTCCTTTTATGGCTCTTCTTCCTTTACTTTCCTCTTAAATAATCAATATTCTCTAAAGTCCACCCTTGACCACCTCCTTACTCTTCCTCGGCGATCTCATTCACTCCTATGACTTTAGCTACCACTGGTATGTTGATTTCAAAATCTGTATCTGTAGGCCAAACCTCTTCCCTTTGCTTCACTTAAGTATATCCAACTACTCACCAGATATCTCTTGGGAGTCCTTGAATATTTTTGTCCTCATATGAACTCTGAATCTCTTTCTGATCTGCAATTCCAAATCTCAGCTGGTAGAACTACTCTTCCTCCAGTTGCCAGAGCCCCAAACCCAGGAGTATTCCTTATCTCTCCTCTCTTCTTTATACCCAGATGGTAACCAAGAGCTATTGTTCTACTTTTTAAAATTCCCTCCTATTGAATGTCAAAAAGCAGGCAGTCACTCTCATATTTTTCTGGTGGGCATGTAAATCATTATATCCCTTATTATAGCAATTTGAAGTGTATATCAAGTTTTTGAAGTGTGTATATCATTTCTCTCAACAATTTCACGTTTGAGAACTTATCCTAAGGAAATAGTTGAAGTCTACAGATGTACACAAATGGTTATACTAGCAAAATTTTATAAATAATATAAATTTCCATTAAGATTCCTTAAATATATTTTGGTACATTCATAAAATAAAATACCATAGAGTCATTAAAATGACATTATAGACTATTTTTACACAAGAAAATGTACCTGATATATGGTTATGTGAAAAGAGCAAAATTCAAACATTAGTATACAATGTGACACCATTTTCATAAGAGATATTTGCTTCCTGAAAGGGCATATAATAATAAATTAACAATGGTTAATTTGGATAGTGAGATTATAGGCTTGTTTCTTTGTGCTTGTCTGAGTTTTCCCAATTTTCTGCATTGAGCATGTATTTATTTTAAAAATTCTCTATTAAAAAAAATTCCTTTTTCACTGCCAGTCTCTCCTTATCTCTCACCTACACCCTCCTCCTTCATCCTTCACCACCTCACTGTGCTTCCAGCCCTGAGCCCCAACTCCTCCACCAAATCTCCTGCCACTGTGGTTTCTCTTAGCTAGCCTCACTCTGTGCTCTGGTTCTCAATTCCTGGTGGACCCCTGTCTCTAGGTTGCCTTTTCCCACAACTGTTTTCTTCTGGAGGACTCCTTCAATATCCCTTAGTAGACCTGCCCTTTAAGATCCAGCTCTTGTACCAGTACATCCACTGGGCAACTCTACTTTGTTTCTTTCTTTTCTGAGAGTTCTTCAAAGGCACAGCCTAGGCTTTTATTGTTGTATCTGCATTGTGCCTGACACGTGTAGACACTCACCATTTGTTGGATGGTACACATAGATAAATTCCCTTAAGCTGAGTCACAAGTAGACTCACAGATCTTGTCTCCATTTTGTGAAAGCTGCACACACCCACTAGGCCACTTATCTTCAAACACAGACTTATAGACACAAGAAGATTGTGATACACATGCATGAAAACATGCCTATAGCACATTTCCTGGCATATCCCACAGGCAGCCTCAGGGCCTTTGCATTTTCTGATCACTCTGCCTGGAACCCTATTCTTTGAGCTTGTCACAGAACTAGTTCCTCTGTTATCTTTCCAGTCTCAGTTCAACGTCACCACAACAAAGAGCTCTTCCATGACCTCTCTATTTAAGTAGTTTTGCTTGGTTAATTTCCATTTACATTACTCTGTTTATTTCCTATACAGCATTTTGGATAATTTATAAAACTTGTTTATTTCTTGATAATTATCTGTCTTTCCCCTCCTCCTACCCTGGAGTAAGAGGGCACCATGAGGCCAGAATTTTGTACTATTTTATATATTACTATAAATTCCATGACTAGGCAAATGCATAACACACACACACACACACACGTGCACGCAAACACACAGCTACAAATAATTACAAACATATAATGACAACCACACACTATCAGTCATTCAAACACATATGACCATACACTCTGGCCTGCCAGCCCACCCAACCCTCACTTACCGGGGTCACAAACTTGTTGGCTTCCCAGGCCCACAGAGGTGGGTCTTTATAGACCTCCTTGATAGAGGTAGGAGCCCTGTAGGAGTCACTGTAGGTGCTGATGGGGGTCTTGGTCTTACGGGAGAAGAGGAACATAGTGAGGTCTAGGGGATGCCGTGGTGGGCTCTACCTACCAAGGACTCCTGTAAGACATCAGTGACCACCCTCTCTCCCAGATAGCCCACACCACCAGCCCGGCAGGTGCCGCTAGCTGCTGTGACCCCCTCCTATGGAGGATCTCTCAGCTTCCTTCCCCTACAACCTTCCTTCTCCTACCCCACCCTGCTTTCCCCTCTAGGATGGGCACTGCCCATTATGATATCACCTGGCTCAGCCCCATCACCGGAGAGGTGAGGAGATCCAATTCCCTTCCCACCCCCAGCCTCTTACTGCCTCAAGCCTCTAAAAAAGCCCAACTTCCAGGGCGCCTGGGTGGCTCAGTCGGTTAATTATCCGATTTGGCTCAGATCAGATCTCACGGTTCATGGGTTCAAGCCCCACGTTAGGCTCTGTGCTGACAGCTCAGGGCCTGGAGCCTGCTTCAGTTTCTTTGTCTTCCTTGCTCTCTGCCCCTCCCCCACTCATACTCTGTCTCTCCCTCTCTCTCGAAAATAAACTATTATAAAAAAATTTAAAAATAGAATAAAATAAAAAAGCCCAACTTCCAAGAGTTCAGAGGGTCCCTGAAGATCTTCTAGGCCAAACTTTTCACTTTGATGAAGAGAAATGGAGGTTATGAGGCATCAAGCGACTTGTCCAGGGTCATGCAGAAGATCAGTGGCAGGCCTGGCCTGGGAACCCATGAGAGGAGGCAGGGTGAAATGTGTATTCAGAGAATCAGTTCTCTCCCCTTCCCAGACCACCTGCCCCTTGCCCATAACCCAGGTAGGGAGCTGAGGCTGGCTTATTTGATGCTTTTAATATCATTATTTGTGTTACACGATACACAACCAAGGATGATGGTCAATACTGCAATGGAAATGTTAAAAAAAATATTATACACGGCTCATGTCTTCCACACACCTTCCTGGAAATAAATTAGTGAGCACGGAGAAACCTGGCTGGCTGGCAGCCAGAGCTGAGGGTGGAGGGAGTGTTAAGGCAGTATCTACAAGGGGGAAGGATGACAGGGGGGCAAGCTAAGGCCTCGATTCCTCCCCTCCAACATCCCAGATAGGGAAGGAGGGAACCACACACACTCCTAGACCCAGAAGGTGCTGGCTGCCAGCTTCCTACTTCTCTCTACCACTTGTGCACTGCCTCAGTTGGAAGCCCTTGCCTGCCAGGGAACTAGTACGTCCTGTGGGTAGGGAGCTTTTCCCTGGTTTCACAGGGCTAGAGAGGTTGAGCAGTGGGCCAGTCATAGAGCAAGTCAGCAGCAAAGGCAGTAGTCTATATGAGCCCTCGTGGGGGCCCTGTCCGGAAAAGAGGAGGTACCCATGTTCTAGAAGGGTGAATCAGGGAGCCCAGGGTGATGGTAGTAGTGGTAGGAAGCTTGGCTCTGGGGCCCAGATGATGGGATGGGGATGCTGACCAGGGTGGGAGAGATAGGCTCAGATGGGGGCCAGTATGAACCCTGTAGGCCCTCCAAGTGCCTTCTTTGTCTTTGCCTCCCTTTGGCATTTTCTCATCACTTAACCAGGGTCCCTGCTAGAGGAGGTAGGGGTGGGTTGGAAGAACTGAGGGTAGAGAGCTGCACCTCAACACTTTGGAGTTGGCAGCCCAACTCTCTTCTCACTACCAGCAGCCTCATTCTCTCTTCTCACTACCTTCTCCCTCCTTCAGCTTCCATCTCCCAGGAATGGCATCCAGGGAGTGGGCTGTGCATGTGTCCTCCGCATGCTTGTAGCACGTGAGTGGTATAGATGAAGTAGTTACACCAGCATGTGTGGGTTGTCAGCATGGAGGGATGGGGAGTGTACACCCCTGGTCCCGGGATATGGGGTTTGAGGGCATGAGACCTGAGCAGTCTTAGGGTATCTGTGCTATCATTTTTCTTTACACAGGGACAGGTCTATATTGCCCAGTTGGTGGGTATGGGGAGAAGGGGGTGGGCCTGGTCACCTCCTCCCTCTCGATTTTCATCCTCAGCTTTTCTGCCCTTCCCCCACCATCAGCACCAGCAGCAGAAGCAGCAGTACACACATTCTCACAGACACCACATAGAGTTATACACACAACATACACCCTCCCACACATACATGTTCACTCACACACACACACACACACACACACACACACACATTCCCAAATAGACCCCAATATACACAGGTCCCTTAGAAACTTCCCCTCTCCTTTCCATACAGACATACAACTCAGGAAGCCCCTTAGGTGCATTCAAAGACACACAGAGACCTTCTTACGCACCTCCACAGAAATTCCTATGAAGAAATTCCTTCAAGTTTGAAAAGACCTTAAAAATAATTTCAGACACTGCTCACTTTACAGTTGAGAAAACTGAAGCCCAGAGAACACAAGTGGCTTGCTGAAGATCACAGAAAGGGTGCCAGGGCCAGGGCCACAACCCCAGCCTCTGACTCCAGGGCCAGGGCTCTCAGTCCACTGCTGAGCAGCTTCTCACATTGTTAACAGACCACGCAGTCACTTCCCCACCATGGACACTCACATCTGCGACAGAAACAGACATCCCCCAACACAAAGAAACAGATACACACCCTACCAGCCTCAGACACACACCCATTCTGCCAGGTTCTCCCTACTGTACACATGCAATGCAACCACTATATTCTCCTAAACTTGCTTCCTTGAAGATTCCTACTAGGAAGCAGCATCTGGGATCTTGGGCTGTAGAGAGATGGGAATGGGACATTCGGGGCCCAGCCTTCCCTCTTGCTTCCAGTCTGGGATGGAGACCAATGAACAGAAGCGTAGGGGGTGGGAGGAGTGGGCATTGGTTGGGGGGGTGAGTGAGTACAGATCATATCACCCCAAACTCTGGCCTGTCTCTAAGGCCCACCTTACACTCCTCCATGACCCAAAGAGTAAGGAAGGGGGTGAATGGGGCAAAAAGGAGGAAGAAGGCAGTGATTCTATGGGTGGGGGGCAGTATCCCACTGGGCAGCTTTGCCAGGCTTCCCATCTGGAGATGGGAGGGGAAACACAAAAAGTTATATGGGCCGGCAGGGGGCATATAGAGGGGGCTCTGAGGTGCTAGGCCCTGCTCCCACTGCCCTGGGCCTTTCTCCCTCCCAGCCCCTTTCCTTGTCAGGCTGGGCTGGGGGACTCACGGCTTCGCTCGGGTGGGGCCAAGCCCCTGGCTTCCTGATGCCTCCCCTGCTCATTAGTGTTGTCCTCCCTTGCTGTCTGGTTCTTCCTCTCCCCCAACCGACTGCAGCTTTGGGGAGGGGGGGGCAGGGTGCTGGGCAAGGTCCCCCAAGTGACTGAACAAACAGCCCCCACCGCTCCTCAGCCCCCGGGGTGGAGAAAGACCCGGTTTTGGTTTCTCCGGCTCCATGAACACACAGAGGTACACGTCCTACCATAGGAGGAAGCAATGACTGTTACGAGGTTGGCGGCTGTAGGGGGCACGGGGCCGGGGGCAGGCAGACGAGCTGGAGAGGGGTTGGCCCCTGCCCTGTCCAACCTGCCCCGCGGGGGGGCCCTGCCCCAGTCGGCCGCAATGGCCCCGCCCGCTACTGAATATGGCAGGCGGTGGAGGACGTGGCCTGGCAGCACATGCAGGTCGGGTTCACGGACTTGGGGGGGATGAGGTCCAGGTCCTCGTCATCAGGTATCTCGTCTAACCGGTAGCCGTCCTTCAGCAGCTGGATGTTCAAATCTTGGTTGATCTGCTGTAGACAAAGGGGAGGGAGGTCAGGCTCAGGGCAATCCCTGAGGACCACCCACAGCCGGCTGCATCCCCAGGCCCCAGGCCGTCTGCACCTAGCTCATTCCCATCCCAGGTCACCGAAACACCAGGCTTTGCCACTCCTTAGGCCCAGACCTAAGTTCTGGCTTTACTTCTTACCAGTACATCTTCGTGGCCCCCGCCTCTCTACAAAGAGCATCCCATTCTAGGGGCAACTTCTGTCTCTATTTTGCAGAACCCCGTAAAGCATCGCCCGTATTTCACACTCCGTTCTGTTTAAGAACACTGTTCTAACCTCACCTCAGGCTCAAACCCTGCTCCTAAAACTGGGCTCCCCGCACTTGAAGACAGTGTTTTAACAGCCTCCAGGTTCTTTTAGACACTGTCCCAACCCAGGCCCTGCCCCATTATGCCCCACCCCCATGGGGATCCACCTAGCTTTGCCCACTGCTCCTCTCAGGGTGTGATTTGGTGTTGGCCCCACCCCTTTCCTTGGATGGAGGTGGTCCTGCTCAGGTGTATGTAGGGCCCTAAGGAGTGGGGCCTCACCTCAGCAGAGGAGTAGCCAGAAGAGGAATATCTGGACATGTCAAAGTCATCATCGCTAGTGGTGGAAGAAAGAAGACAAAGAGGTAGTGATTCCCTGATATTAAATACAAAACTCCCTGTATCCCACCTTCTACCATATTAGTCAATACCTTCCCCTTCCCCCATGCTTTCAAATAACAGCAGATCTAAATAAAAATTGTGCTTATCATGCAAATGCCCAGCTTCCCTTCTAAAATTGCCACCCTTAACCTCCTCCTAGATAGAGCTGCTATACCCTTCACACCCATCCTCTCACTGTTTGTCTAGTCTCAAACCCCCTGACTTGTTGGGTTTCCCCAAAGTTCAAGTGTACCCAGGTGTGTTCCCAGCAGTAGGGAACATCGAATCAGGGCCCATCCAAGAGGCAGCTATTGGATCACTTATCCAGGATAGCATCAGACTGTGCCAATCCCCTTTTCCTCTCTCTGCTCTTCCCACCTCAGGTAAAAAATTCCATTCCCTGGAGAATTCATCCTTGGAGAGCTCCGGCTGTCTAAGGAACAACCCATTGTTCTGACAATATAGCAGGTGTGGCCTGTACAGCCCACTTGTATGTTCACACAGGTTTCTGTGGCTTGCCCAGTTGCCCCAACATCCCTGTACACACCTGTCTGTATCAAGAGCGACCAGTGGCTTCTCATCTGGGCTCTGGTCAAGCGAGGAGTAGCCTTTATTGGGGACGACGAGCCTGGGTAGAAAATTTAGGGGACTGGATTGGCAACTGGAGCACATAGGCTGGCGAGGAATGGTATCGGGCCCTGACCCATCACTCCCCCCATCCCTTGGGTCTTTTTGAGACTCTCCTCTCAGAAAGGAACTGGAACTGAGGAGAGAGGGAAGAAGGAGAAGTGTAGGACCAGCAGAAATAGATGTTGACTGGCAGGGTCCAGGTGGGATTGGGGGGCCTCTACCTTGTCCGGGCCATGACATTGTTCTTCTTGGGTTGCTGGTTGACGGGGCTCCCCATGCTGCCATTCTTCAGGGAGCCCTTCCGGGCCAGCTCCCGCTGCTTCTCTGCAGGAGAACATGGGAAGGAAGCTGTGTCCTGCTCCCAGGGCCACCCTACCTTACTGCTCAAGGTTGGCTGGGCTGGGCCTCCAGTGTAAAACCCCTTGCTTCTCTAGGAACTGAGGTAGAGTTCCCAACTCCAGGCCCTGCTGCTTGGTAGAGACAATGCTTGGTCCTCCACAACCTGAGGCAGACAGTGAGGGGCAACAGGAAGAGGCCAACTCTTGTCCTCCAGCAGCTCTACTCCAATGTGGGGCAGTTAGTGTGTGCCTGATGCCAAAGAAAGGCTGGAGAGGGAGTGATGAAGCAGAAGGATGGAGGAGACAGGGCTTCTTGCAGAGGAGAGAGGAGGGTATTCTAGGAAGGAGGGATAGCATATACAAAAATGCATTTAGAAGTGAAGAGAATAAGTACGAGTCCAGATTGGATGGAGGAGTGAAGTTGGAGGTAGGTCAGGTTAGAAAATTAGTATACATTTACTCAATCATTTATTCAAAAAATCATCTATCACCATTATGTCTTAGGTCCTACGCTAAGGGGTTGGGGGCTCTGGTTACAACCCAGAGCATGAAGGCTTTGAATGCCAGACAAAGGAGTTTGGGATTAAGGCAGAAGCCAAATGAGCAACTGAAGTTGTGGAGTGAGAGGAGCAGAATGTGGCTAGCAGGGTAAGGGGCAGGAGGCTGGGGTGCTCCTCTGGCTATACTTCTGACTGTGGTGCCAGCCTCTGAGTTCTTCAAGGCTCTAGAGTCTACCAGATCCATGGGCTGGTCACCAGGCGACCCACTGCTTGGTATGTGGCACTGTTACCAGTAGCCAGTAGCTTCCTGGGTCCTGGAGGAGGCCTGTCTACCATTTCCTACTCATCTTAAGCTCAGATGTGGAAAAGGGGGACTGATAAGTGGAGAGGGATGCTAGGGGAAAGCTCTCATAAAATAACCACTAGCTCCAGAGAGGAAGGATGGAATGGAAATTTCCAGCTACTGTCACTCTGAAATTTCCCCTGACCTCCATGTCTCTTAGTCTCTCGTCTCTCAGTCTCTGACCCTCTCTCTGCTACTGCTCATCTATTTCCAGTTTTTTCCCAGCTTCTTTTCAGCAGGCAGTAGCTGCCATTACCACTCCATGACTCTAGGGGGTGCAATTTGCCTTAAAGTTTCCAGTGGTGATTATCCTGAGTGCAACTGGGACAGGGTTGTGAATTCTCATGAGGCGCTTTGGTGGCAATATAATGGGGAGGAAAAAAGTGTTATTTTAAAAGCATGTTGGAATTGTTTGAAATAGTGAAAAAATGCAAACAATAAATGGTGAAACCAAACTATGGACTACTATGCAACCATTTAAAAGTGTGAAGTTAGGGGCACCTGTGTAGGTCAGTCAGGTAAGCATCTGACTCTTGACGTTGGCTCTCGTCATGATCTTGTGGTGGGTTAGAGCCCTGCGTCGGGTTCTGTGCAGGGTGTGGCGCCTGCTTGGGATTCTCTCTTTCCCTCTCTCTCTGCCCCTTCCCTGCTCATGAGTGTGCATGTGTGTGTGCTTTTTCTCTCAAAATAAATTAAAAAAAAAAACTTTAAAAAAAACTTGTGAAATTAATTTCTGTATACTGACATTGGCAGGGGCTCCAAGCTATTAAGTGGAAAACAAAAACAAAAAAAGTTTTAGAAAAACGTGTACAGTATGATATCACTTGTGTTGAGTACAAAATAAAACAAGAAAAACTAAAAAGGCTTAGAATGATGGTCTCCGGGGAGGAGAATGTGGTGGTGGAGAGTAAAAGGAGAAGTTACACTTGTTAAAATACTTGTTAAACAGTAATAAATAAAAAGAACTGGTTGCAGTTTGAGTCTGGTGTCTTGGGAAGATGAACAAATTCCACTGAGAGAACTATTCTCTTGTTTAGAAAAACAGCATGAAGAGATCCCTGGATATAATCTGGAATGAAAGAAGCAGTTAAAAACAAACAAACAAACAAACACCACACACACACACACACACACACACACACACACCCCACAAGAACAACAACAACAAAACCCCCAAAAGCTGAATAAAAAAATAGTACTCAGTGAAAAGGAGCTCTGGCAGCTACAGAGGGAGAAGTTTTATAACGGATGGGTAAAGGCTCCTAGGACTGAGGAAAGGTCCAGTATTTGATGGGCAGCTGGAGTCTGAGGAGAAAATGGCCAAGAGGATGTCAGGAATGGCAGAGAAGTTTTGAAAGATACTGATGTGTTGTATTTAATTATAAACTCCTTCCTGGATGCACTGTGTTATAATTCCTCTTCACAAAACTAAACTTATTAAGTCTGTTATATGCAGCAGCCTTTGGTGAGCAAAATTTTGGTCCCTGAAGGGAGAAGGGCAGTGTAGGTGAAGTGAGAACAGCAGCTGCAGGAGCTATGGGAGGTGGTTGAGAGCCAAGTGACTTCAAAGAAGCAGGCTGCAGCCAAGACTGATTTCAGAGTAGACATGAAATAAACCCCCAAGGGAAAGGTGATCCTGGAAAGAAGGTGGGGAGATATTTGGGCTTACTAAAAAACTGAGGGAAAGTGCCCCCAAACAGGAGCCAACTAGGCCCTGAGATTTCCAGATGGGTGAGGAAGAAATGGGGAGAGGATCTCAGTTTCTAGATTTTGGGGTCCTTACTCCTTTCTACCCCTTAAACATAGTAACTGACACTCCACTTCTAAGGCAACTTTTTCCCAGCCTTGTCCAGTGTTTGATGGAACTTCTAATCCTCTCTCTGGGGGTCCATGGCTTTATCTTGGAAGCTATCCCCTGGAACACCTGGAGTCTTCATGGCCTCAGAGATGCCTCCTAGAGCTTCAGTCACTGCAGAGGACTATGACTTCCTTCTTTGCCTTGCAGGAGATAAGGTGTCTGGTAGTGCCAATGACTTGGTGGCTTGAGTCTTGGAATCATCTAGTGTGAGTTGGTTTATTTGTGCCACTTCATTGCAGACCCAGCCTAGAGCACCTTGTCCACTCCCCACATCTCCCTCACCCCCCAGACACACTCACCCAGCTTCACTTGGAGCGGGGATGGTTTGTAATTCATGGCTACTGACTCACCCTCCCGGGCGTCACAGTCCCCGTCTGAGATGGAGGCGGCGGCTGGGTCCTGTGGGGAGAAAGAAAAGAGACAGAAAATTGTTAGGAAATGAAAAGGGGCTGCTTTCAGCCCTGAAGCTGGTCCTCCCACTCATCCTCTGGGGGCATTAATGCCTGACAGTAGGCAGGTGATTTGAGGAGAGAAGGGCAGACCCATACACCCTGGAAGGAAGACCCTTGAACTGGGTAAGAGCCATGGATCTCAGCCCCACTTACACCCACCTGGGTGTATGTCTTCAAAGTCCTGTGTGATCCAGCCTCCTCCTAGAAAGGCTACCGTGATTCCTTAAACCCACAAGATATCTTTGTTCAACCTCCCATATTAGTTGCCCTCTTCCTCAGAGCCCTTCTTGTACACTTGTTTGGTAAGGCATTTCCAGGTTCCTGTGAGTTTAAGTCTGGATAAAGGTCAGAGTAGATGCTCCCTAAGTTAGATCTTCTTCTTCTGTTTCCCCTAGTATTGGATGGGTTTCTTCACAGGATCCAGAGAATGAACTGGCCAAGCCAGGCCACACTTCAAGGCTGCAGCCACTGAACAAAAAGAATTCTCATGAGGCTTTCTCCATTTCACAGGTAAGTCCTAAAGAGCATCTCCTGGGAGAACCCGGAAGGTTGGCGGGTTATGGTTAGGTTAGAAGACAAATAACAACAAATTAGCTGGTGACCAGTTAGTCCTGTGCTGCTCAGTAATCCACCCTCACTGTTTCCTCCAAAACATGCTAAACCTCGGCTACAAGGTCCAGGGCCCAGGCTCACTCTGCTTTAGTCAGTTGGAAGAGGCTGAAGTCATTCACATTCTTCCTGAGAAACTGATGGCCAACCATTGATACTGTCCTGCCACTCTAGGCATCTGCCTAGAACTAATGAATGGTAAGCCCCAGGTCTGAGAATTGCAGAGTGGACCCAAGGCTGTGCCTGCTCTGTCCCTGGAGATGCAGACAGCAGACAGACAGGTAGAACGTCCCAGGATTGGCCCCACAGCATTAGGCCCAGTGATCTGAGTGACCCAGCAGGGGAAGGACATATAACCATTAGGTTGGCTTCTGTTTCATTTAGAATGAGACAGTGGGGATGAAAACATGCTTGTCATCAAAGGCAAAGGAAAAAGTCTAGAATGTTTGGGAGGGAAATCTTGGCCTTGCCTGTGTTTCTTCAGGCCATCCGGAGTGACTGTGGAGGGGCTGTGTCACCACAGTAGTTTATGAACACCACACTAGTTTTGCCTGAGGGCAAAACCTGGGCCTCTGTCCTCTGCTCTGATGCCCACCCCTTAGCTGGTATTGTAGGGGACAGGGCTCAGAAGAAGTGGGGGTGCTGCAGTGCTTGCATCTCAGGCAACTTCTCATGCATCAATCCTTTCCAGTCCTTTATTCTCTGCCTCCTTGTCTCAGTTCCTCCTTGAGAGACTCCTTATGGATAGCACTCATCCCCTGCAAACTTGGAGAAGCAGGCCTCTAGTGGCCCTGACGTATCTCTCTGCAGCCAAAACAGCTTTGAGGGACTGACTATCTGCAGGGGTATGAAAACTTGACAGCTGGGTTCTGGCTTTCCCCTTAGGCCACAGGTAGGACTCACTTTCAATGCAGCCTGATGGCTTCTTAAAGAGTAAAGCCCATAAATATGCCTGAGGGATCCTACCAGGAAAGTATTGGCACCTTTCCAATTTCCTTAGTCACACTACTTTTTCTGAAACACTTCTCACATGACACACATATCCCATCCATTTGGATATGGTTTCCTCTTCTGGCTTTGAGGACACTGTGCTCCTTCACTCATGTTGCCTCTTTAACCATTGTTTTTGTCTTCTCCCACAACCCTTTGTCTCTTCTGTAGGGTTCTGTCCTCAGCCCACCTCTCTCTCCTTGGGGATCCCGGATGTCTTCTACGGTTTGGATTAACATTCTAAATCTATGGCCTCCCAATCATGCATCTTCTCCCTAATGCTTCACCTCATCCATCCATGTAAACCTCACTGTCCTTTCCCTGGGGCTGACTTAAAACACATGAGCCCCTCGGGAATTTGGGGCTAGCCTCTCCCTGCTTAGTACAGGTGAGTTAATCAAAGTTGCTTCTCTCAGGCTAGAGGTACTGGGTGGAAATGATAACATTGGAGGGAGACTATGCAGAAAGGATAGGCCTGAGTGGGGTTTGGGAAGCTGTTGAGCAACTCTGGTCAGAGACCCACATTTGGTCCTTGGCACCACTGGGCAGGTCTTGGTGGCTTTTGATGCCTGAGAAAAGCCACCAGTTCCTTTGGGTCATAGGCCAGGGTGCAGAACCCGAGGCTTGAGAAGTCCTATGCAAAGCCCACCATACATCATCTCCCCTGTCACTGGCTATGATAGAAGGCCATCTTTGTGGCAAGAACAAAGATGTCTAGCACTGCGTCTGAAAACTCAAGCCTTTACTGTGGGCTTCCTGCATGTCTTCCCTGAGAAACACAGCCAATGCACCATGACCATCACAAGGAAATGTAATCAGGTTAAATGTGAAACATTCGTGAATGTTAAGTATCAGAGAGAATCCAGGCAGAAGGAAACGTCTGGCTCCGAGAAATCAGGGAGAATTTAAAATGTCCCCCAAGGATATCTGACAGGAGTTAGCTAGATCTGGGAACTAGAGTGAGGATTAGCAAGATTATTAAACACTCAGCAGAGACAGACATTGAAATGCATCTTCAACAGCAACCCATGTTTCTGCAACCCTTCAAACAAATTCTCACAGGCTGCAGATGATTAATAGCCAAGTCTCACTGTTTCTGGTACAGGATATATAGGCTAATGGCCAGTGCAAAGCCAATATAATTAGAGGAAGGCAAAAGTGCCAGGAGAATCCTTAGAGTTAGTCTGGTCCAGTGATTTTCATTAAACTGTGTTCCCTGAACGCTGTGCTGTGGGTGGGGCTTAGTCCAAGAGAGAAGCAAGAATAGGGAGAATGGAGATCCTTTTTTATTTCATTTATATACCAGCCTTTCTATAAAATTTTGTTTGGAGAAAGGGTTCTGCTGCTTAAAAATAAAAAATTAAAATCCATTAATGTGAGGTGCCTGGCTGGGTCAGTCGATAGAGCATGCGACTCTTTTCTTTTTTAATTTTTAAATTTTTTTTTAAATGTTGAGAGAAAGAAAGAGAGAAACAGAGTGTGACCGGGGGAGGGGCAGAGAGAGAGGAAGACACAGAATCCGAAGCAGGCTCTAGGCTCCAAGCTGTCAGCACAGAGCCCTATGCAGGGCTCGAACCCATGAACTGTGAGGTCATGACCTGAGCAGAAGCTGGATGCTTAACCAACTAAGTCAACGAGGTGCCCCTAGAGCATGTGATTCTTGATCTCAGGGCTGTGAGTTCAAACCCCACACTGGGTTTAGAGATTACTTAAAAATAAAATCTTCAAAAATCCATTGGTTTCATCCAGTCTGGTTCTTTAAAAATATTTTATTGTGGAAATTATTAAATTTACACAAAAGTAGAGAAAATAACATAGTGAGATCCTGGGTACTTATCATCAGCTTCAGCAAATTCAACTCATCAATTCATTTTTTTTTTAAATAAATCTTTCCTCCTCCATTTACTGGCTATGTGACCTGGCCTTCAGTTTCTTTATTTGTAAACGGGACTGATTTTTTAAAATGTTTTATTTATTCTTGAGAAGAGAGAAAGAGAGAGCACAAGTAGGGGAGGGGCAGAGCAAGAGAGGGACACAGAATCGGAAGCAGGCTCCAGGCTCCGATCTGTCAGTACAGAGCCCGGCACAGAACTTGAACTCACAAGCCATGAGATCATGACCTTAGCTGAAGTCAGATGCTTTACCAACTGAGCCCCCCAGGCACCCTAAATGGGACTAATTTCAATACCTATGTCAAAGGTTCTTGTGAGGCTAAAATTACTTAATATATGTAAGCAATTTAGTATAGTACATCTTGAGCAAGATAACTGTGCTAGTTATAAAATTATCTGTACAGGTATGCTCTGGGAGTGACTGGCTTATAGCTGCAGCCCTAGCATCACACAGTTTGGGGCCTAGATTATGTGGGGAGGTATCTATGGAAAAGGTACTCCTCCTTCCACAGGATGAGAAGGAGTCTGACCAGGGGACATTCTACTTTCTCTCTCTCCTTACTCCAATATGCTACATTTTCTCCATTATTTATCAATGGCAGGCTTGTGGTTCATAAAGATAAATGGAAAAGAGTCCCATCCTTAAGGAGGTACCTATAATTACTAACAGTGTCAAAAAACCAGATGAGTTCCAGAAGATATAGACAATATTTAGGAATAAGGGAGTCATAGGTGGCCTCAGAAAATAGTTTTAGTTGAAGAATAGGAACAGAATCTGATTACAGAGGATTTAGGAGGGAATAGGAAACGAGAAAGTAGAAACAGTGAATATGAAAATTTTTTCAAGGAGCTAGACTGAGAAGGAAAAGAATGAGAATAAATGACAGCCAGAGGGAACTCTAGACTTGAAGAATTTCTTTGGACCTATGGAATACCTGACCAATCTCCTAGACTGAGGGGAAGGGACCTAGGTAGAAAAGGAGATGTTTGCTAGGTCATGGTCTTTGAGGAGGAGATGGAAACAGAGCCTTGGACCAGAGAAGAAAGGCTCTTTACTGAAATGGAAGGGAGGGGAAATGCAAATAACATGGAGGCAGAAAGGTGGGTAGAAAGTTAAGGGAGTTCGTTCTTAAAAGCCTAGTAGGTAAAGGAAGGGTTTGAATAGAAAGAGGTTGGGGAGAAAGGAGGTACTTGGTGACTAGCTAGAAACACAAGGAGATAAGACTGGCTGGGATTCTAGCTACAAATCCTCATCTTTCACCTGCCCTTGATCTGGTCGCCAGGATGAAAGACGCTCTCCGTGGTGCTGAACAATTTTGCCTTTGTCTTGTAGACTGCATTAGTGATTGGGGTAGAGACATGATTCAGTTTCAGCTTTCCTACAAGAAAGATAACCTCTGTCCACACCCCTGAGCACTAATTCTTGGGAAAATAAAAATTGAAATAGATTCAATGGGGCAAGTGAAGTTAACCAGAAAGAAGGAAGGATTTTTATGTTACAGTTAGAGTTTGAGAACTTAAATTGGTCCTGTGATTAACTGAGACTTATCTGTCTCCTTACACAGCTTGATAAAATTCATTACCAAAAACAAGCACCACCAAGCTTTATTATCTTTGTGGTGGCTCTCACTGGGAGAACCAAAATGGAGAAGAATTCTGCTGACCCCGGTCCTAATAACAAGCATAGCTATGGCAAGATTAATAGATTTTTCTACTATAAAGTAATATATGCTAAAATTTTTAAAAATCATTTTTAGTTTCACTATCTTGGGACAACCTCTGCTTTTTTAAAATTTTTAAAATGTTTTATTTTTATTTCAGAGAGAGAGAGAGAGACAGCATGAGCAGGGGAGGGTGAGAGAGAGGGAGACACAGAATCTGAAACAGGCTCCAGGCTCTGAGCTACCTGTGAGCACAGAGCCCAACATGGGGCTTGTTGACCCCAGGGGGCTCCCACGAACCATGAGATCATGACCTGAGCTGAAGTCAGACATTTAACCGACTGAGCCACCCAGGTGCCCCTAGACCACCTCTGTTAATATCTTAGTGTATTTAAATACTGTGTATATACCACAGTAGCAACACTCTGGGGTTTCCCTTTCTGGAAACTGGTGTTTCTCCTCATAGTCCACAGGGTGGGCTCCAGGTACCATGTTGGTTCAATGTGGTCCCACCCTTGCTTGGACCAGGTGGAGCCAATCAGGGTCTCCCCCAGAATAGGAAGTGGGACTAAGAGGAGATGTAAAGCTCAAGACTATAGATTAGGTAGTAGAGAGAGCCACTGGGCAGGGAGATAAAAATAAAGCTGATGTTCAGGAAGAAGCAAACACAAGAGACAGAGAAAGTCCTTCCTAGGCTGTGATTCTAGAACTTCTTCTGCCCTTCTAAAGTTTGTAGGGCACATCCACCTTTGAATACTATGAGAAATCCTAGTGACCTTATAGTCTAGTATCCTTTTTTAAAAAAAAAAATTTGGGGGGCACCTGGGTGGCTCAGTCAGATGAGTATCCAACTTCAACTCAGATCATGATCTCACTGTTCTGGAGTTCAAACCCTGCATTGGGGCTGAGCTGTCAGCACAGAGCCTGTAACATGTTCAGATTCTGTATCTCCCTCTGTCTCTGTCTCTCTGCCCCTCCCCTGCTAGCACTCTGTCTCTAAATCCAATCAGAATCCAAAGCAGGCTCCTAGCTCTGAACTGTCAACACGGAGCCAGATGTGGGGCTTGAACTCACAAACCATTAGATCATGACCTGAGCCGAAGTCAGATACTCAACTGACTGAGCCACCCAGGCACCCCTAGTCTAGTTTCCTTTTTAGCTTAAACTAGTTTGAGTTGAATTTTGTTACTATAACACATGCATAGAACAACATTTATAGAAAAGCAAATTGTATCTTATATTCTGTATTTTTGAAAATTAGTATCAGAATATCATAAACTCTTCATATTTTTACACAGTTTTAGAAATCATCAACTTAATGGCTGTATAATATCCATAGAGGGGATGTACAATAACTTTTTAACCATTCACTTATTTTGGACATTCAGGTTGTTTGCTTTTTCACTATTTAAAAATTTTTTTTAATGTTTTATTTCTGAGAGACAGAGAGAGAGACAGCGTGAGCAAGGGAGGGTCAGAGAGAGAAGGAGACACAAAATGTGAAGCAGGCTCCAGGCTCTGAGCTAGCTGTCAGCACAGAGCCTGACATGGGGCTCAAACCCATAAACCACGAGATCATGACCTGAGCCGAAGCCGGATGCTCAACCAACTGAGCCACCCAGGTGCCCCTGCAATTTTTCACTATTATAAGAAATGTTAATGGTGAAATCCATATATATATTTGCATTTAGGGTACTTTCTTAAATAAAGTACAATTACAAAGTCAAAAAGCAGGAGTACTTTTCAGATTCTTGGTACATATCATCAAACTGCTTTCCTAAAGGACTGTTCCAATTTACAATGCCTCCAGTCATGACCAAGGGCTATAGCTGGTTTTTAATATTTTATTTTTCACTGTGTGCCAAGAAATTTCAGGTCATCACATCTATCCATCATCTTGCAAGAGAACTGTGCCTCAGTCCTTACTTACCTGGTTGCCTCTGGGGAAGCTTCTTTCAAAGAATAGAATTCCCTCTGGGCATCACCTGGCAGACAAAATATGCCTGACTTGAGGCCACCAATTAAGAACAAAAGGAGAGAAAACTTTGTTACACTGAAGCTTGGGAAAAACTCTAAATGGGCACAGTACTGCCTGATGACTGGCCACCATGCTTCAGCTGGTCCTTGGCCTGTGCCAGTACATGAGCTATAGGAACCGTGACTAATTGCAGAGCCAGGAGGCAAACTTCACAGAATAAGAATCCCTTACTTTCACACTTGGGGTTGGAGGATTAACCAAAATGGCTCTGGAGTTATCCCAGTGAGAATGGCAGCTCCTACTCCCTTACCCATTATTTAGTTTTCAAAAACAGCTCAGAAACTACTCAAGGGGAAGAAAGGATGGTTAAAGATATGAAACTAGTTCTAGTTCTGGGATGGCAAAGAATTAGATTCATCTTTTAAAGGGGGAGACAAGGGGTCAGTGAGTTTTAAAAAAAAATTTAGAATCCTGTTATGCCTCCTTGTCCTAGATTGATGTTCTGCTATTCCTTCCCACTTCTACTCATCTGGAACCCTATGATTAAAAAGCCTTTGTTTGGGAGATAGGACAAATATCTCAACTCAGGGACACCCACTACAGCAACTGTGGCTTGAGGGACACCTGTGCATAAAGGCCTAGGGGACAAGTCTCATGACCCAGGAGGTAGGAACCAGAGCCAGCAACTGAGAAATCTTGGTTCCTCTGGGAGGCCTGGCCTCACCGAGCTCCTGACTTTCATTCTTATCCTTAAGCTTATTCCCTGAGCCAGATGTTCAGATGCCCTATTTTGGATCAGCTAGAGACACAGGTCTTACCCTATACAGTCTTGTGACCTAGAGGGTTTTTTGAGCTTCCTATCCTGCCACACTGCCCCCAGCTCCCATTTCAACATCTTTAGGGAAAGACTATCTCACTTAATAGAGAAAGGGGTGAAGGTATAAAGTTCTTTAAAAATAGATCAACAATGGTTAAAATGGCTAATTTTACATTATTAAAAATTTGAAGAAAATAAAAGATGGACTGGTAGGGCCTAAGGCAGAGGGAGAAAATGTCTGAGCAGAGGATAAGAGGTCCTTTTTCTCCCTCCCTTCTTCCCTCCATTCACTTTCCTTTCCCTTCCCTTCCCTTCCCCCCACCCTTCCTTCCTTCCTTCCTTCCTTCCTTCCTTCCTTCCTTCCTTCCTTCCTTCCTTGCTTTCTTTCTTGGTTGAGTTTCAGCCAACATAGACGTTGGAGATGAGGTCTTTCATAAGAGAAAGGAAATGATTCTAAAATCAAAGGAGTCAGGAAGGCCAAGGGATTCTGAGTTGAGTTTCTGGGGACCTTCTGCTTAGGCAGGACCCAGAGGAGGGGAAAAAGGAAATCAGATGTTCAGGGCTAACAAACTTTAGGGAGCATGTCTAGAGGATCTTTCAGTTTCCTCCCAAGATGTGTATTCTAGTTCCGCAAGGTAAGGGAGGAGACCCAGAACATTGAGGAAAGATGCTGCCTTACTTTAGATGCTGTAGATGCTGCCTACAAATAGAGGGCATTTGTTTGGAGAGTCTTTGAGACTGGTCCCTCAGCCTTGTACACAGTAGAAAGCTGAAGTAGGAGAAATCTCAACAGATATTAACATTTGGTCTAGGCCAGACTGGATGTGGATCTTCACGTGGATGTTGGCCCCAAATCTCACTGGAAGGTATTTGGTAAGCTTTATTATTCAAGGGACTAAGCCTGTCCTGCACTGGTTCATGAAACTTTTGGACTCCTTGTTTTCTCAAGAAAACAGTCAATAGTCTGGCAGTCTGTGGGATGTCCTCATACAACTATCATTTTTGATCCTTTTCCTCTGGCCTTGGAAGAGTAAAGAGCTACCTGTCTGCAATGAACAATGGACTTAGGGCTGGTATCAAACAGCTTCTCCCTTCTGTGGCACTTCCTACCCCTGCCCTTCCTCAGGTTTTCAGTCTGTTCTCTCTAACCTTTATTATAACTGGCAAGCACCACTTTTTGCTCATAAAGATGACTTGCAGTTCTAAAGCTTAGCTCTCTGGACAGAGAAGTCTCCTATTCTTTCCTTTTGGCATCCCAATAATTAAACATCAGTAAGTTTACCATTTGTTTAAAAAACTTGATAGTCACTGAATATCAACATGTGGCAGGCAGGGAACATGTACTTTGGGGAGGGAAAAATACTGATTCTTGCAAAAAGACTTTTGTCTAATAGTAAAAAGAAGACAGAAACACATATTAACCCATTTAAGGCAGAGAGAGGAGCATAAGAGAGAGGAATGCACGAAGGGTGGTAGGAGCATAGAGGAGAAAGTGATGGTGGTACAGGTTTGTTACCCTCCCTGATGTAGAGGGTTGGGTCTGGACAGGAATATGATGAAACCAGAGGCTCACCTATTAAGTGAAGTGTCAGTGCAAGAGCAATGACAGTTGAGCATACGGCCAGGATTCTATTCTAATTATTTTTAATTGCTGCTGCTGCTGCTATCAGGCATTCAGCCTACTCTGTTTCCAGGGGTGGGAGGAGCAAGTATAATAGGGCCTTTTCCTTACCACTGAGATACACAAACAACTCTCCCACAAAGAAAGGTCAAGAGACTCTAGGTGGATGATTGGGAAGTGTTTCTATTGGGAAAGCAAAAAGAGATTCAGAGTTCTAAGAGTACTTAAGAGGGAGAGATGGTGGCTCTGGCAAAACAAACCCTTACTGCCTCTAACCAAGCCTAGGGCCTGCAGTCACTCTCACCAGGTGTGCTTTGTGCAGCAGAGAGGTCAATGTTACAGATTTCTGGAGGCTCAGGGTCCAGCAGTGAAGAAGGTCAGGGAGGAGATGGAGAGGGTTAACTCTACAAAGACCCATAAACCCCTACCTGAGTTTCCGTTAAGTCAATTTTTTAAAGTTTATTTACTTATTTTGAGGGGCAGGATGGGGCAGAAAGAGAATCCCAAGTGGGCTCTGCACCAACAGTGTGGGGCTCAATCCCAGGAACCATGAGATCATGACCTGAGCTGAATCAAGAGTTGAAAGCTTAACCAACTGAGCCACCCAGGCACTCCGTGTGTGTGTGTGTGTGTGTGTGTGTGTGTGTGTGTGTGTGNAAGAGAAGAGAAGAGAAGAGAAGAGGTGTGCCAGTTGGTGGTAGAATAGTAACAGGAGAGGAGATTCTCACACAAACTCAAGGCAAGTTTTCAGCAGTGAAGCCAGACAGTTGGTTGTTATGTATTTCTCTAGGGAAACAATATTCATCAGTTAAACTAGATGGTTGAGGGGTCCCTGTTGGAAGGTCTCTCCAGGCTCAGGGTGGTAGAGAGCCTTTCTCTACTCACCCATCATTCTCTGGCTGGTGCAGTGATACTGACCAGCTAACTCAAAGGTACAATCTCATTCCTGAGGCATCAACAGGAAGGGGCTCTGAAACAACCAATACCTACCCAAAGAGCATCCGTACAGTTATGTAGCCCACACATCTGAGGAACACCTCCTTTGCTCTGACTATACTCCTTCATAGCTCCTCCTGACCTGTGCAGCCTTCATCTCTTCTAGACAGTTCTGACATACATGCACAGCCTACATCCCTCTATACCTGCTAGCTTATGTATGTGCCTGTAGGATAGTGCTTCTTAAACATTAATGTGCATACAAATCACCTGGGGATATTGTTTAAATGCAGATTCCAATTTAGTAGGTCTGAAATGGAGCCTAAGTGTCTGCGTTTTCACACAAGCTCCCAAGTGATACCAATGCTCTTAGCACAGCAGCCACACTTTGAATAGCAAGGTTCTAGGCCAGCCTTTCCACACTCACACCATCCCCAGACAGCGTCTCAAAGAGCCCTCTATACCCACCTTAACCTGGTTTTATATTCTTAGTGCCAAGAGAGGACAATAGTTTGATGGAGGAGGAGGGAGGAGAAAGGACCCAAAGTTCAAGTTGGAGAGGCTGCTCTGCTAAGAGCTCTGGCTGGGCTAAGACAGGGAGTTGTTCAGAACAATGCATATCAGGTGTGGTTCTTCTGGAATTCAGCAGATCATTTAGTTAATATTTCCTGTTATTATTAATTAATATTATTAATATTACCTGTTACTTTGCTACATGTACAACAATGGTGCTTGGTGTTTTGTAACATATTATCTCATTTAATCTTCCTAAAAGACTGAGTAAGGTAAATATAATTCCTATTTTCAAACTGAAGAACCAGGTTATATCAAGTAATATGTTCAAAATCATACCTTTAAAGTGGTTAGCACTAGAATTTGAATCTAAGTAGTCATTTCTTATACCCAACTTCTTCTTAGAGACATCAGATAAAGACATGAGATTAATAACACATCAGAACTTACACAGCTGTGGGACTGTTGTCTTGTAAAGCAGGCATTTGGAAGGCTGCTAGTAGTCTCATCATGTCTCCAATGCTCTGCATACACTTGAAGCCCCTCTTTAGAAAATGGCATGGATGCTTTCTGATTAACAATCTCCTGCTCAAAAAGTGCTTCACAGGAAGGAAATACTGGAGTCACTGAAGCACTCAATAGCTCAAGATAAAGAGAGAGAGAGAGACAGTCTAGCAGGCAGCAGCAAGCAAGAAAAAGTACTGGGGACTGAGAGCCCTGAGCCTAGGAAAGAAAAGCAGAGGATGATATAAAAAAAGGAGATGAGAGACGCCTGGGTGGCTCAGTCGGTTAAGCGGCCAACTTCAGCTCAGGTCATGATCTCATGGCCTATGGGTTCAAGCCTTGTGTCAGGCTCTGTGCTGGCAGCTCGGAGCCTGGAGCCTGCTTTGGATTCTGTGTCTCTCTCTTTCTCTCTCTGCCTCTCTCTCTCTCCGTCTCTGTGTCTCTCTCTCTCAAAAATAAACAAACATGAAAAAAAAAAAAAGGAAACGAAAAAGCCTCAGCCACCAATTCAATTCTGGTCCTAAATTTTAGGGGCACTTATATTCTAGGCACTGGCTAGGTGCTACAGATATAAAGATAATATGATCTCTACCCATGAAGAGCTTAAAGGCCAGTACGAAAGGCAAATAAATAGAAAGATAATTTTTAATAAGAAGCCACATGCTACAACAGAGGTTTGTATAGAGTATTGTCTGTACACAGAACAGAAGCACCCATTCCAACCTGGGGAATTAGGGAAGACTTTTCCAAAGAAAGCTAAGGCATGAAGAATGAGTAGGACATAGATAAGAAGAAAGGTGTAGGGAAAGTAAAGAAAGGAGTAGGGAGGAAGATACACATGACTATATAGCAGGCTAAAGGAATTACTCAGTTTGGTTAGAATATTAAGTGGTGGGGTGAAGTGGCAGGTGATGAGACTAGAATGGGAGGAAGACTTAAAATCATGATGGGCTTTGTAAATCACATTCAGGGGCTTTGGACTTTAATGGAAAATTATAGGACTGGAGAAGAAAAACCTATCAAGGTCATACTGCCAGGGCTTAGTGGCTGACTGGATCTGGGTTTGAGGGGAAAAACCTAGACACAGATGATTCCCAGGTTTCTTCAGTGTGTGTGGTCAGGGTGAGGGGGCACCTATAAATATGCATGATCAGAGAAAAGAACTTGGAGAACGCCAACACTGAAGGATTGAAGGGGTAGGAAGAAGAGAACTGAGAGCCCAGATCAGAGCAGCAGGGGGCCAAAGAGAGCCTAGTGTCATGGATGTCTGGGAAGAATACGATTTTGAGAAGGATAATGTAAAACAGGGAGGAACCATAACCAGAGTCTTGAAGGGGCTCTTATTTGACAAGAGAGACTGGAGTGGAGGATGGTTAAAGCTAAAAGGTAGGGGACAGTGGAGAAGGGCCAGATGTTTGAAGGTGTCAAGAATGAGAAAACAGTTTCTTCTGTGGTTTGCTGACATTTCAGCAAAAACTCTATTTTCCTCTCAATATTATGGGTCTGATCCTTGGGGAAGCTTGAGACTTCCCAGAGAGAAGTCCCAGTAGAGAAATCTCTGGATTCTACATGGTTTCTGGACCAGAGCAGGTCTGCTATTTCTTAGGAAGTGTGGGCAAGGGTGGTGTGAAGGCAAGAGAGGCTGACCAGGGCCTGGGCAACCTCAAAGTAACAGCAAATTGAGTGGGAGTGGGTTGTAGTTGCCCCAAGCTCTAGCTGCACTACAGTCCCATGACTTAGCTTTGGGTCATTCTCTCCAGGCCATGGCAAAAAGCAGCAAAAACCCTGGACTTCTAGTCCTTTAGGCAGGAGGCCTGCACAGACCTAACAAGAGGAGCCTGGGAATCCAGGTCAGTGGGGAGCAGCCTGCATTGAGCTATTCCTAGAAGCAGAAACACCTGCTCCACCAACCATGGACATCCAGGAGAGGCTCAGCACTGGAAACTATACTCCAGGTGATCATGGTTATGTAGTGATCATGATTTCTCACTTTTAAACCTTCAATAACACCTTTCTATAAAAATAAACAAATAAAAATACCTGGCTGGCTGTCAGTAGAGCATGCAACTCTTGATCTTGGAATTGTAAGTTTGAGCTCCACATTGGGTGTAGAGATTACTTAAAAATAGAATCTTAAAAACAATCATTTGGCTTAATTATTGATGCATCCCTGAAGTATAATAATGGAGTCAGTAAACTGCATACCTCCACTGTAAGAGGAGATATCTACAATTATAATTGGGGGTAGATTCTAGTTCTGTCTCCTTCATCCAAACACCAGAACCTGTGGATGAGTGGGCATTAAGCAGGAAAGCCAGGCTTACACTAGCACTGGCAATCTCGATGATGTTGGACTGACTTCTCCCAAAACCTTGATCTTGGGTGCCAACTACATTTTGAAAACATCATGTTTTGGTGAAGGAGAGCCTGTTTGGCTATTTACAAAAATGGGTTTGTGAATGCTGCCAGAGTTGAAAGAATGTTTTATGCCATTTGATGGATTTGCCATTACCCAATAAGTTGAAAGGTTTTGCTGTGAAAGGAATGTTTGTTCTGTAGAGTTAAATCATGGTTACAATTGGAAAAGAAACTCCAAAAGTTCCGGTGTTTCCTGGCAGGGGAACAATGCTTTCTCTTCATGTCCTTCACAACTTCATGGCAGTCAGAAGGTTAGTTACAAGGCCTTAAATCTGGGCTTCAAGGAAGCACAGAGTAACCATTTCCAGAGTATTTTGGATTCTATATGGACACCTAATTCACTTGTTCATATTATGACTTAAACTCTTCCCTCTATCCTCTTCTATCTTTCACTCCAAGGAAAACCTGAGCATTGGCTCTTCGGTGATTTTATCCTATCAATGTTTAGGAGAGTACTTTATAATTCCCTGTGACATCTAGGTAGGACCAGGACAAACTCTCTCTACAAATAGGAGAACTAATAGTCTATAGAAAGAACCTGAAAATCCAGTCAACCCTGGGTTGCTCTGGATTCTGAGAGGATTTTGCCACCCACCCCCTCTTGCCCTAGCCCCAGCCAGCTGCAAATTGTCTGGATCGAGCTGCTTTGACACACTGATGTTATCAGCCTCATGGTGCCTGGAGCACGTAGATAGAACAGGGAATGGCGCCGTCTCACCGGATGTAGTAATGCAATTTAGTTTCTGAAATCCAAGTATAAAATCTTGAAAGCTGACATTTTTTATCTACCACAGGAGGGGGGTGATGGGGTGGAATTCCCAGAAGAACCATCAAAATGAGGAAATGGCTTCTGTCATATATTAATAAGTAGTTCAAAGCATTGGAAAAACATACAGAGAGGATTTGTAGGGAAAGTTAAGTGCCTAGTTCTTCTTGTCTGCCCACCCCTGCCCCCCTGCCATCCTCTGAGCTATGCTGCCAGGTGAAGTTCCCTCCATTTTTGTGAACCCCAAGCTGAGGCTAGAAGCACCTCTCCAGGGCATCCTTGTGAGAATCCCTGTGCTGGGGAGATGGAAGAAGCACCAGCCTCCCTGGGGGGTATGTCATAGCAGTTTGGGTGGGTTTCAACCAGCCCTTTTGTTTTAAAGGAGCAATTTAGACTGAGCTAAAAATGGTGGCAAAGAAGTGGTCACTTATTTTCCCTCTCATTTCCCCAACTTCATCCTGTGCCACTCTCCCCACTGGCCCTCATTACTACACTTTGCATCACTGGTCTTCCTTGC
Organism: Crocuta crocuta; assembly: GCF_008692635.1. Taxonomy (NCBI): domain Eukaryota; kingdom Metazoa; phylum Chordata; class Mammalia; order Carnivora; family Hyaenidae; genus Crocuta; species Crocuta crocuta. The sequence continues at coordinate 1,636,769 of NW_027529603.1, forward strand.
TGGTGGAGCATGAAGAGCCTTCCTCTTTCATGCTCTGTCATGCTCATGAAGTCCTTCAGACTTCACCTGACACATCATCTCTTATAAAAAGCTTCTCACAGGGCACCTGGGTGGCTCAATCAGTTAAGTGTCCAAATCTGGCTCAGGTCATGATCTAGCACTATGAGTTCAAGCCCTGCATCAGGCTCTGTGCTGGCAGCTCAGAGCCTGAAGCCTACTTTGGATTTTGTGTCTCCCTCTCTCTCCCCTTCCCTTGCTCACACTCTGTCTCTGTCTCTCTCTCTCAAAAATTTAAGGGAAAAAAAAAAAAAGCTTCATGTGACTACCAGGATAGGTTAGGTCCCTCTATGATATACTCTAACACCACCACCCCCCTTCCATTTCTTTCATGTACTTATCAACTTTTACTTCAGTGAATACTTGCATAATTTTTAAAATAAAATGTCGTAAAGGCAAGGACCATGCCTAGCTCTTCTGTGTCCTCCCAGTGCCTAGCATAAAGAATGAAGGGCTATGATCTGATAATAGACAAACAGATTGCTTTCTACTTGGTTTGAGCCACAGCAAGGCTCTTTCTGTAACAGAGGTGGCAAAAGTCTGGTGGCCTGCCAGGCTGTGCCAGGGCCTTGTCTAATGGTGTCCCAGACAGATGCTGTATTGTGTACTCTTTGTAGGGCCACTTTTCTATGTAAGCCTCTGGCTAGGGGCTGAAAGATTGCTTTCCAGGAAGTTATTTTGGAGAAGAGCCAAAGTAAGAGTCCCTAAATCCTCACTTACTCACTCACTTGCCTGAAGGTTTGGCCTAGTTAAAACTCACTTAAGGTCCATGGCCAATGCAGCGGCTCAACTCCAAGTTGACTACTTGAGGGGGCTGATTATCAGCTGAGCAGACACAGCTTTCTTTGAGACTCAAGGGCCAGGCCCAGATTTTGCTTGCAGATATACATACAGCATCATCAAATGAGTAAGGCCCAACTCTTACTGTCAAGTTTCAGAGGAGTGGGAAGCTAGCTTGGAATCAAACCATTAGAAAACCCTTTGGAGGGAGATAGGGGCAGGTCTGCTCTGATCCTGTATATTCTGACAACCTGGGGCTTATAACCATGTGTACCAGGCAGTAAACATCCAAGGCATAGGGGCACTTGGGAGTTCATACATAAGGGCAAGGAGACAGCAAAGGAAAATACAAGAAATAGGGCCTCCAGAATAGGGCCTAGTGGATTCCAGTTTTGCCTGTGAACTACACTGACTTTGAGAGCCTAGACAGGTTATTTCTACTCTCTGAGTTCCCAGGTCTGTTTTCAGGCCCTGAATTCCAGAAAGAGCCTCCAGGGCGGAGAATAAATGAGTTGTCCCAGGTCAATGACAGGTGGCAACCCAGAGATTAGAATTCATAGGCTCTTCTTTCCAGCCAGCTGCTCCTTCCCCTGAGTCCTGAGCTGTTTCTTCTTCTGAATGCTCAAGATTATATTTAATTTAGTAAGGTTTGTGGTCACATAATCACTGCTCCTAATAAAACAATGAACATAGAGTATCCGCTGTTAAGGAAGGCAAACATGGGGAGGCCTTTGCCCCTGAGAAAACAGGCCAAAAGCAAGTTCTGGCTGAGGTTTGGCCTGTTCTACTTGAACAAAAACCAACACAAACAACTCTCCTGGGATCTGACAGAGTCCTCATCTGTTCTTGTTTCTTCTCTAGGCTTCTTTATATGTCCATAGCCTGTGCTTAATCCAATTGTATAAGGGTCTCTCCTGGAAGTGAGAAAACCCTGTTTCCACGGGCAAGAGAGGGGCCAGGCTGAGGGACAATCTGGATCTAGATCCCCTGAGCATCTTTTCATCCATAATTAATTACTACATTGTTTTAATTTTTTTTTATGTTTTATTTATTTCTAGGAGAGAGAGAGACAGTGTGAGCAGGGGAGGGTCAGAGAGAGAGGGAGTCACAGACTGAAACAGGCTCCAGGCTCTGAGCCGGCAGTCAGCACAGAGCCCGACGCGGGGCTCGAACCCACGAACCGCGAGATCATGACCTAAGCGAAAGTCGGATGCTTAACCGACTAAGCCACCCAGGCACCCCAATTACTACATTGTTAATACCCCCATTCTTCAGGAGTGTTATCCAGCTATACCTCTTCAGGCTGGGTGGAGGCAGCCTTAATCCTTCCAGCCCAAATGCTGTCAGGTCTACTCATGGCTTGGCAAACACCACATGCTCTTTTCTCCTCCCTGCCCTTGCCTGTTCCATTTTGGCTGTCTGGCATTAAGAGAGGGAGCCTGTAGCTGTCTGGTGGTTTAATATTGGTTTAGCAACTGTTTCTTTGACCAGGAGGTTCTTTGGGGCATAAGGCATGTAATGGCCTTTTAGCTCAGACAGTTCTTTCAATAAGGGATCCAGAAGTCTATGAGAGGTGAAGAAAGCAATGGAAGAGAGCCTTACATAAGGCTCAGAGTAAGGCTTGTTGGGAAGGATGGGATCCTGAGTGCTTTCACTCAGCCTCAATCCAGGTAGACTTACCTTCCTCCTCACTTACCAGAAGAGGCAATCAAAGTGAGAACACAGTAACCTCATTTGCTGGCTTTGATTCATTTTGCTATGGAAGAGGCCTGGAAGTAGAAAAGGAACTATCAACTAGAAAATCCAATCCCTAGTAGGTGACTGTGATTCTTTGCCCTTCCAGATTCCTCACACACACACCTCCTCTAGATGATTTGGGGAATCAGGAAGGAAACCCCTCTACAATGTTACCTCTCTTCTGCCTAGGGCCCAAGTGCATGGCTAGGATGAGGGTGTCAGGCTGAGAGCCTCCAGACTCACTAGTTTAATTTCTGTTTCTACTTGCTACACTTGTCCCTATCCACCTTATGTCAATGCTCTTTCCCTAATGTATATGTATATATATGTATCTTTATATATATATATATATCCCCTATGTATGTATGTATGTATATCTTTAAATATATCTAAATAAATCTAAAATATATCTAAATAAATCTCTAAAGATATATATACATATATATGTATGTGTGTGTATATATATATATATATATATATATATGTATATATATATGTAAACTGTACAGCCACTGCCAGGCTGATTGCACAGTGATAGCTCATGAAATGTTACAGCTTCAGACTTTGAAATCTGCTCGGTGCTTCTCTTTAGTTTCCCCTGGCTCATATACCAGATTAAAGATGGGAATGCAGGTGTATTAGAGACAAAAGTCCTTTTAACACTCCCTTGTTCCGCTAGATTCTTACCATCCCTCCAAAGTTCTACAGCTCTGAGGTATCGCGGTGTGAGACCCTAGCCAGGGACAGCTCAGATGCTGTCTTGAAAGCTTATTTCACCTTCAGAGTAATAGTGACCTCAACAGAGAGAACTTGGTCAGGCTAGATGTCTGTGGAGAAAGGTGGGGTAAGGGCTGGAGAGGATAATGGGGAGTCCCTGAATTCATAGGGCAGATCTTGGAGACAGAAGAGGCCAGAGACATGTATAGGAAGGTTATTCAAAATTAAAGAAACAGGGGCCTTAAGGACTCAGGCACCTAGGCTTTTCAGACCTGGCACAGACTGAGCGCTTCTAGGAGCTATCCAGGGTCCTGAACTGCCACCACCTGAAGACCTTGGGGTCTCTGAACAAAAGCCCCACATGCCAGTTAACAGACCTTAAATGGTTAGACCCGTTGCTTGAAGTTAGTGACTCAAGTCATTCTATATAGCTGCAGCCTGAACTTCATGCCCGCAGCCTGGCTCTCTGGCCAGACTTTCAACAAGGGATGATGAGGTTGAGACTGAGGATCTTGGTGTATGTGAAAAAGTATTTTCTAGTACTTCTGGAAGCTCAGGACTGAATGGGCCTGATTCAGGGACAAGGTGGCTGGCCATAGAGAAGGGAAAGAGGTCTCCATGTGGCACATCCTCCAGAGATCCACCACTCCTCCCCTCACTTCAGTGGCCACTGCACACATGGGCTTGTACACACACACACACGCACGCATGCATGCCTTCATGCACAAACACACATGCCAGAATCTCTGCTCTGTCACTGCAGAGCCTATACTGCTACAGAGATGGTATAGTCTCCTTTGTATGCACATCAGCTTAATGATTCTGCTTTGTTCTCACTATGGATATTACAGAAACCTGGCAAAGAGTACCAAAACTTAAAACTTAAATAAATAAAATATTTCTTTTTCTGAATTCAAGAGGAATACATTGTCACTATAAAAATTCAAGATAAGCACAAAAGAAGAAGAAAAAATCACCCTTAATCCTACCATCCATAGTCCATGTTAACTTCTTGGAACACAGCCTAAGCCCTTGTGTATGTGTGTGCATATGTGTGTGTGCATGTATATAAGTGTTGGTAAGAGGCAATATAGTGCAGTGGTTAAAACTATGAGTTTTAGAGTAAGCTCTACCTCTGTCATTTACTTATCTGTGTAATTGTGATCAAATTTCTAACTTCACTGGGTCTGTTTTTCATCTTTTTTTGGTGGGGGAAGGGGAAGGTTTAGAGAAATACTGTGTGTAATGGTAAAACTGAGTTCACTCTAGTACAGGCATGGTCTGGAGTTGAAGCAGCAGGGGTGGGTAGGCGACCCTCACAGAGTCTCACATGGTGAAGAAGCTGAGGAAGGTGACCATCAGACAGGACAAAGCCCACAATAACATGGAAGAGCTTCTGCTTGACAGAAGGGTTCCTGGCATAGCCAATGATATAAAGCTACCAAATCCTATTTCTAAGCCAGCCCCTGAACCAACCACACCAACTGTAGTGGCACCAGCACCAGTTGGCCACTGTGTCAGGGTCTTGGGAGACAACTTCCATCTGGCCACCTGGCATAGGGAGCTGCTGTAGATGGCTATTTAGATTGGATCTCTGGCCTATCCAGGAAGAAGACAGACACACGCCTGACTGAACCCCTGGCACAACAGTGGATCAGAGATGGAAGAATGAGTAGTGCCTTGGTGGTCTGCATTTTCTTCACTTCTTCAGATTTAGTTCTAGGTCTCAGTGCTCAGCTTTCTCACCCTGTTTCTCATATTTAACATAAGGAATATAATAGTACTCATCTCAACAACTTGCTAGGAAGACTAAATGGGATAATGTGTATGAAGTGCTTACTACAGTCCCTGATGCATGGTAGGCAGTCAATACAGGGCAGCTTTTATTACACACACATATACCCCCATATAAATCACTCTGCAATACTGTTTGATGCCTAATTTTAAAACATAGACTATTCTCCATCTCAGAAAAAAGCTGAAGAGAAGATAAATAAGTTCAATTTACTTCATTTTCCTTCTGGCCTAACTTTCTAGGCCACAGTGATGATAAGCTGGGACTTGGGAGGTGGAATGGCTTCCTAGCTCAGGAAGAAAAAAAGCAGTTCTTGACCCAGGGCTTCTAGCTTTTAGCCTATGTTCCATAGCCAGGAAATGGCAAGAGGTTTTTGGTCAAGGTTCTCTCCTCTTCTTAAACTTTGGGCCCCAGCCTTTTGGCCTACTTGCTCTGGTTAGTACTTTCTGCTTCTCTGCTGAGGAGTGTCCCACTCTCCTTCAGGGGGTTCTTCCCCCTTGACACCCACACAAGTCCCTTTAACTGGTTTAGGCAAGCCTGCTTCCTCACTATGTCCTGGCCATTTGATTCCTATGTCTACCACCCCCATCTCTCTATCTTTGCTCTACTAACACTGTTCTCCTTGAGGTCAGCACTTGAGGTCCTAATTAAAATCCAACAGTCTTTTCTCAGGTGATCTTCCATCACCTTTCAGTATCATTGGACACTATTGACCAAATTTTTCTGGAAATTCTATTTTCCTTTGGCTTTATAAAAAAAAATCATTTCCCTATCTGTTTTGGCCACTCTCCCTACTGTTCTTCCTCTCATATCCTAAACATAGATCCTGTCTTCAGTGTGATCACTGACTCTTTACACATGTTCTCTCTAGGCATGTAGAAATGCAATATAATACTATAAACTTATTATTTCAAGTGATATCTCTCTGGGTTTGGCCTCCAAATCTATATCTCTAGCTCTAACCTCTTAAGATCTAGACCAACATTTCCAGCTGCCTACGACTTCCACTGATGTCATTCCCCTCCCACACCCCTGAACCTCATTCTTACTGTTGACTGCCCTTATCTTGTTAATGGCACAAACCACTTTCCCAGTTAAATAAACTCAAAACATAAAAAAACTTTTTATTTTGAAATAATTTTATATTTATAGAAGAGTTACAAAGACAGTGCAGAGAATCCTTGTACACTCTTCACCCAGCTTCCTCTAATGTTAGCATCTTAAATAATCATGGTACATTGACCAAATCAATACAATTCAGTAAGCTATAGACTTTATGCAAATGTCTCTAGTTTTTCCATTAATGTCCCTTTTTTCTGTTCCATATTGCATTTCATTGATATGGTCTCCTTAGTTTCTCAGCCTTTTCTTGACTTTCATGACGTTGAGTTTTGAGGAGTACTGATTAGGTATTTTCTAAAACATTCCAGCAATTTTGATGTGCCTTATTTTCTCATGATGAGACTGAGGTTATGGATTTTAGGGAAGAATACCACATAAGTTATGTGTCCTTTGTATCACAGCATATCAGGGTATATATGACTTATTGCTGGTGATACTAATTTTAATCACGTAGGGTAGTGTTTACCAGATTTCTCCACTACAGTTACTATTTTTTTCTTATTTTGACCATTCTTGCTTTTGTCAGAAGCAATTCATGAAATCCAGGCCACTCTCAAGGGAGAATTAAGTTCCACTTTCTAGAGGGAGGAGTATCAAAGAATTTGTGGATATATGTTAAAACTACTACAGTAATTAATTACATATTTTGGCTGACATTCTTATAGGCTGTGCAAATATCTTGTTTCTCCTTAAAGTTTCATCCACTAATTTTAGCAATCAGTGGATCTTGCCAGCAGTAATTATTACTATGATGTTCAAAAGATAATTTTGTAAGGTTTATTTATTTATTTTGAGAGAGACAGAGGGAAAGTATGAGTGGGAGAGGGACACACACACACACACACACACACACACACACACACACACACACAAAATCCTAAGCAGGCTTTGTGATGTTAGCACAAAGCCCCATGTAGGACTTGATCCCGTGAACCATGAGATCATGACCTGAACCAAAATCAAGAATTGGATGCTTAACTGACTGAGCCACCCAGGTGCCCCTAAAGGTAATTTTTAAATTCCCTCATTCTTCCTACAAAAAAAAAGGCTTTTAAATAAATTTAAATATTTTTAATACATAAAAAAAAATAATTCTTGAAAATATGTTTCATCTCCTTCATTTATTTATTTAGTCATTTATTTATACCAGTATGGATTAATACAGATATATTTTCTTTTGGGAGGTATAATCCAATACTACCACTATTTATTTTGTTGTTCAAATTGTTCCAGCTTTGGCCACTGAAACTTTTTTCAAGTTGGCTCCTATCTTCTTTTGACCTGACTAGGGAGCCGTTTTGACCCACCTCTTTCCTTCTTATCCCTCTGGCAAGCTAATCATGAACCTACTGTAACAATTTCTTCCTTATCAACTTACTTCAGGACCTACTGCAGTAGTAACCCACTTATCTGCCCAGACTATTTCTTCTTCCTCCAACTCATCCTAAGCATTACTCTTAAATTACTCTTCTGGAAATTAAACACTGTTCTGATTACAACATCCTCTTGTTCAAAACCTTTCAATGACTCTCACTACTTAAAAACTCCTTGACCTGACATTCAATAGTTTTAACAATAAGGCCCAATTTGACTATCGGGCTGCTCTTCCAATTGCTTATCTTTCTAAATCCTTTGTTCTCTTTGTCGCAGCTGTTAGCTCTACGTGCAGATGACTTCCAATTTCTATCTAGCCTTAACTACATCATTTTAAGCCATTAAAAAATCTTTTAAGTTTATTTTTTGAGAAAGAGCACGAGCATGCCTGTGCAAGCGCAAACCAGAGAGAGTCAGAGAGACAGAGAGGAAAAAGATCCCACGCAGGCTCCCCACTGTGAGCATAGTGCCTGAAGCAGGCCTCCAACTCACAAATTATGAGATCATGACCTGAGCTGAAGTCAATAGTCAAACGCTTAACCGAATGAGTTACCCAGGTGCCCTGCCATTATAAAATCTTTATTGGTTTCTTTAACTTACAAAAGTAATGTATGTTCAATGGGAAGAATTAAAACAATACCTAAGTGGTTAAAACAGAAATGAGTATCTGACTCTCCTCTGCCCTCTGCTTTCCTCAGGTTTGGTTTTAAGAATGAAATGGCTTTTGGGGTTCCTGAGTGGCTCAGTCAGTTAAGAATTAGACTTCAGCTCAAGAGTTGGATCTCACAGTTCAGTTTGTGAGTTCTAGCCCTATGTTGGGCTCTGTGCTGACAGCTCAGAGTCTGGAGCCTGCTTCAGATTCTGTGTCTCTCTCTCTGTCCTTCCCCCCTCAAAAATACATAAGAATAAAAAAAAGAATGAATTGGCTTTTCCTGATTGCTCAGTATCTCTCCTATCTCCCTATTAAGTTGCTATGTCATAGCAAACAGATTTAGAGGCATACCTCTTAAGAGTTTATAATGTGAACTATTGGGACCTTATCAAAACAAAAAGCTTCTGCACTGGAAAGGAAACAATCAACAAAACCAAAAGGCAACCGAGGGGTTGTAAAAAGATAGTTGCAAATGACATATTGGATAAAGGGCTAGTATCAAAAATCTATAAAGAACTCACCAAACTCCACACCCGAAAAACAAATAATCCAGTGAAGAAAGGGGCAGAAGACATGAATAGACACCTTCCCAAAAAAGACATCCAGATGGCCAACAGACACATGAAATGATACTCATCATCACTCATCATCAGGGAAATACAAATCAAAACCACACTGAGATGCCACCTCATGTCAGAGTGGCTAAAATGAAAAAATCAGGAGACTAAAGATGCTGGCAAGGATGTGGAGAAACAGGAACCCTCTTACACTGTTGGTGGGAATGCAAACTTGTGCAACTGCTCTAGAAAACAGTGTGGAGGTTCCTCAAAAAATTAAAAATAGAACTACCCAATGATCCAGCAATAGCACTGCTAGGAATTTACCCAAGGGATACAGGAGTCCTGATGCATAGGGGCACATATGCCCCAATGTTTATAGCAGCACTTTCAACAATAGCCAAATCATGGAAAGAGCCTAAATGTCCATCAACTGATGAATGGATAAAGAAGATGTGGTTTATATATACAATGGAATACTACTTGGCAATGAAAAAGAATTAAATCTGGCCATTTGCAGCAACATGAATGGAACTGGAGGGCATTATGCTAAGTGAAATAAGTCAGTCAGAGAAAGACAGATACTATATGTTCTCACTCAAATGCTCATCTTGAGAAACTTAACAGAAAACCATGTGGGAGGGGAAGGGGAAATAAGTTACAGAGAGAGAGGGAGGCAAACCATAAGAGACTCTTAAATACTGAGAACAAACTGAGGATTGATGGAGGGTGGGGGAGAGGGGAAAGTGGGTGATGGGCATAGAGGAGGGCACTTGTTGGGATGAGCACTGGGTGTTGTATGGAAACAAATTTGACAATAAATTATATTTTTTAAAAAAGAGTTTATAATACAAGTCAGAAAAGGTTAAACCCAGAAAAATAGATCTTTATCTTTGCATTGCAACCTATGCTTTCAAAGCTTTTTCCTTATATTATCTCATTAAATCTCTGACAATGCTAAGAGATAGAAATAATATCTCTTTTAAAAATAAAGGATTTTAGGGGCACCTGGGTGGCTCAGTCGGTTAAGTGTCTGACTTCAGCTCAGGTCATGATCTCACAGCTCGTGTGTTTGAGGCCCACATCAAGCTCTGAGCTGTCAGCACAGATTCTGTGTCTCCTTCTCTCTCTGTCCCTCCCATGCTCCTACTCTGTCTTTCCTTCAAAAATAAACATTTTTTAAAAATTCAAAAAAATAAAGGATTTTATTTTTTTGAAGAGCAGTTTTAGATCTATATCAAAATTGAGGGGAAGGTACAGAAAGTTCCATATGTCTCCTGTTCCCACAAATACATAGCCTCTCCCATTATCAACATCCTCCACCATGTGGTATATCTGTTAAAACTGATGAATCTACAATGATGCATCATAATCACCCAAAGACCAGTTTACATTATGGCTCACTCTTGGTGCTGTACATTCTATGGGTGTGGACAAATGTAAAATAACATGTATCCATCATTATAGTATCATATAGAATATTTTCACTGCCCTAAAAAATCCAGCATCTATTCTTTACCCCATTTTTACAGAGAAGAAAAAAAGGAAACCCTGCAAAAGTAATTAGCTCTCCTAAAGTCCCCTAGCCAGGGCTGCATCCCAAATTTCCTGACCCCTTTCCTACTTTACCTCATAAAAAGACCGTACTGAAAACCACAATGAGCAACAACACTAATGGGAGGAAGGCCAGAAGCCAAAGAAAACCACTCAGAATGTTGACACATCAGTGATCATGGCTTTACCTTGGGGAATGTGAGAATAATTTTGTTCCCTTGCTTCCCAGTGGTGGAAGTGAGACTGTAGGAGATCTCTAAAAAGGAAATAAGAAACAGAAATGTATCTGACCGGTGTGATGGCATTCTGTTTTCAAAGAAATGCTCTGCCTTCCCAGAGCTACGGGGCTCTACAGAACTTGAGAAGGAAGTGAGAAGAACTGAGTGAAGTATAGCCAGTCCAGTCAAAACTTGGGGTGCTCATCAGGAGCAAGACTGGCCGGAAGGGTGGCTCCAGGTATCTGGCAACATTTCCATAGCCAATTAATTTCACTAACATGTTGATGTGCATACCTGATTGAAAAATATGGGAATTATGAGGTAAAAGATATATCTTCTGGGTAGGCAGAGATGAGTCATATCATCTATATTCCAAATGATATATGAAAATAGTAACTTTTATGTTTTATGCATTTTAACGCAATAAAAAAGATATATATCTTGGACATCTTTTCATGTCAATCCATATTGGATCTTATCTTCTCCTCCTTTTAAAAGGCTGCCTAGAGCACCTGGGTGGCTCAGTCAGTTAAGGGTCTGACTTTTGGTCGCCGCTCGGGTCATGATCTCACAGTTTGTGGGTTTGAGCCCCACATTGGGCTCCCCACTGACAACGTGGAGCCTGCTTGGGATTCTCTCCCTTCCCCCTCTAAAGCTTATGTGCTCTTTCTCAAATAAACTTTTAAAAATTCTTTTAAAATTAACTGTTAAAAAAAAAAAAGGCTGCCTATATGTATGTTGTGGAATGGATGGATGTATCATGATTTATTTAATCAGTTCCCATTGATGGAGATTTATGTTGCAGCTATTACAACAGTATAATACAATGTTATAATATTGTTACTATTTATTTATAGCTATTATAATATCTTGTTAAAAAAGTCTTTATACACTTATTCATTTCTTTTTTTAATGTTTATTGTTATTTATTTTGAGAGAGAGTGCACGCATGCATGTGTGAATGGGGAAGGGGCAGAGAGAGAGGGAGAGAAAAAATCCCAAGCAGGCTTCATGCTGTCAGCGCAGAGCCAGACCTAGGAATCAATCTCATGAACCACGAGATCATGACCCGAGCAGAAATCAAAAGATGGATGCTTAACCACCTGAGCCACCCAGGCGCCCCTATTTCTTTAGTTTAACAAATTCCTGAAAGTAGAATTTCTGAGGGGGTCACTGGCTATATACACATTATATTGCCAGCTGTTTTTCCAGAGAGGCTGTGACAATGTATATAGTACTTCCCAACAGGAGGTGGGGAGTACTCAGGTTTTGAAGTTAGAAAGACCTAGATTGGGGTACCTGGGTGGCTCAGTCAGTTAAGCGTCCAACTTCAGCTCAGGTCATGATCTCACAGTTTGTGGGTTCGAGCCCCGCGTCGGGCTCTGTGCTGACTGCCAGCTCAGAGCCTGGAGCCTGTTTTGGATTCTGTGTCTCCCTCTCTCTCTGACCCTCCCCTGCCTATGCTCTCTCTCTCTCAGAAATAAATAAAACATTAAAAATTTTTAAAAAGACCTAGATTAGTTTTAAGGACAGCTGATTATATGACCTTTAGTGAGTTATCCTTCTTTTCTTTTTTGGGGGGTGGAGGAGAGGGAGGGAGAATCTTTTTTTTTTTTAATGTTTTATTTATTTCTGAGATAGAGAGAGAGAGACAGCGTGATCAGGGGAGGGTCAGAGAGAGAGGGAGATACAGAATCTGATGCAGGCTCCAGGCTCTGAGCTAGCTGTCAGCAGAGAGCCCAATGCGGGGCCCAAAGCCACAAACCATGAGATCATGACCTGAGCGGAAGTCAGACACTTAACCAACTGAGCCACCCAGGCACCCTGAAAATATTTTTTAATGTTTATTTATTTATTTTGAGAAAGAGAAAGAGAGCCCCCACACACACATGCAAGCAGGGAAAGGGGCAGAGAGAGAGAGGAGAGAAAGAATCCCAAGCAGGCTCTAAGATCTTAACTTGAAGCTGGAAGTGGGCTTGATCCCATAAACCATGAGATCATGACCTGTGCTGAAATCAAAAGTTGGATGCTTAGCTGACTGAGCCACCCAGGCACCCCAGGGAGAGAGAGAATCTTATCAGTGTGGAGTGCAAGGTGGGGCTCAATCCTGCGACCCTGGCATCATGACCTGAGCCAAAATCAAGAGTCAGATGCTTAACCAACTGAGCCACCCAGGTACCCCAAAATCCCTTTTCCTTCTGGGGATGTAATATTACCTACTTTACAGAGCCAGTGTTAGAATTAAATAAAATTCTGTGTGTAAAATTGTTCACAGCATGCCTGACACACATAACAAATGGTAGCTGAGTTTTGTTCTGTTTTGTTTTATGTTGCTCTCTCCTCATTTACTTTGTTTCCATCTAGTCTACAGTATTCATCAGTCCCAAATTCCCTGGTCACTAAAAAAGAGCTTGGGATACTAACTTGAGGTTTTCTAATCAACAGCAAGAGATATCGCCCTCTTACTGAGTCTGTTTCCTAGGAAAGCCTTAAAGCCAATTTCCAGAGCTCTATCTTTAGTGACTAAATCACAAGAAGACAAACTCTCCCCATCTCAATGATCTTTCCTAGAATATTAATCAGGCCATGCTTATTCCTCAGACCACTGTCCATCAGGCTGTTTCAACAGTGGTATTTCTGTACTTTAAAACAGGACACTGCATTAAGCCCTGGAGGCTACAGAGGTCCTATGGAAAACAGATGGGAAACAGACCCAAGACACATGCACCCTTGGACACTGGGGAGTCCAGATTGAATTATCTCCCCTGTATACTTCCACAATATGGCCCCAAAGAAGAAGGACTAAAACTGGATCATGGATTTTTAGGGCTGTAAGTTCTAAAAAGTATTGATTTAGGGTTGAAATTAACCAAGACCTAGTAGTGACTAAAAAGGCCAGGTATAACTCTCCAAACTGCCAAAAGGGGGCAGTGTAGTGTTATGGTTAAGAGCACAGGCTTTGACTCCACACTTGGGCTTGAATCTGGGCTTTGCTATTTATTAGCTATGTGACCTTGGGTCTCACTTGCCTTCTTTGTAGATTAAGAGTATACCTTCTTCATACTGTTGACAGGATTAAATAAAAATGTGTCTCCAGTGGCAAACACATAGTAAGTGCCCATAAACAGCAGGGCACACATCACAGGGTATATAGTCAAATATGATAGTCAGATATGACATGAGGTAACTAAGTAAAGGGGACAAGACGATTTAATTAGTTAATTAATTAATTTGACAGATATCTAGCGAATTTTTACTGTGTGTAAGGCACCTTATGAGGCACAGGAGACATAATAGGAAGTGAAAGTAGATATGATATCTGCCTTCATGAAACTTGGCCGTCACAAGGACCTATATGGATAGAATAATTATACAAACATATATGAAGTTATAAATGTTAAAAGTGCAATAAGGAGAAGGCCACTGACAAAGTCTAGAGTCTGAAGGAAGCCCTCTGTGATGAAATTATAGCTGAGCTAAGATCTGAAAGATGATGAGTAAGAGTCAACCAAAAAGGTAGAAGGTACAGAGAAAGCATTCCAGGCAGAAGGGACAACATGTGCAAAGGCACTAAAACAGAATGGAGTCTGGGACATCAAAGAAATGGAGGAGAAGCCAGTAAGGCTGAATGCAGTGATGAGGGTTAATGTGGTATGAGGTGAGCTGGAGAAGAAGGCAGGAACCAGACATAAGGCTTCGCAGGCCAAGTTAAGGACTTGATTCTTTATAATAAGAGCAAGGGGGAAGCTGTTGAAATATAAGGGACTGTACTGGGCATCCCTACTACTTCGCAAGACTTTTCTTTGATATCTCCTTTCATGGGGAGAAAGGGACAGGGCTTCACACAATTCCTGCTGTGGTCATTCAGGAGAAGTGAGCAAAAAAAATAATCTGCAACAGATCTCTTCTCAAAACAGAATGAGGCCCTCTGAGTCCTCATTGACCAAGGAAGAACTAGGCATAAAGAGGAATGTGAGTGCGGTATTCAGGGCTGTGAGACTCTCATCAGAAATCCTATACTGGTCATGGGTTGTCACTACAGAACTCCTAATGTTTTCTGGTGGCTGCATAGCCAGGTCCCTAGCCAGCCTCCACATCACAGATTCCCTGCCCCATCAGCTTCTCCACTGCATTGGTTGGATATAGTGACTAAGGCATTAATAGCTACTAAGATGGGATGGTGGAGGTTCAGCACTCCTGTGGGCAGGGGCAGAGCCTTGAGGTGGGTTCAGCTTTGCAATAAGCAGCTCTCAACTTCTGTGTGCCTTCCTGGTTAGCTAGCTCACAGCATCCATAGTACATCCAGTGTGTTTGTCTGGGCACATGTGCACAGAGTACACAGTCTTTACAATCTTTCCTTTGTAAGGGGAGAAATTAAGAGTGGAGATCCTAAGCAGCACAGGAATGCTAAAGCACCAGAAGGTAATAGCTGAGTTCTTGCTCTCATAGATTTTTTTAACTTGGCTGGAAAGAGAAAAGGGTCTAAGGGTGCTAGAGTGGCCTGCCCTACCCCTCCTCCAACTTCTCCCAGCCCACAGCCCAGCTAAACAGGAAATCAGGCCTGGGTCCTTGCCAGGGCCCAGGCTGGGGCAGGAAGCTCAGGAAACAAGTCTGACTTCAGCATAGAAGGCTGCTTAGAAATCCCTGGGAAGGTAAAATAAACCCAGCCCCTGCTGAATTCTCTCCCAGAGGAAAACACTAGACTTGCCTCCACACTCTCGCATGGTCAAGCATAAGTCTAGCAGGATTCACAGAGAGCAGATCCAGAAGCTTCACAGGGGAGATGGTGTTGTCTCAGTGAGAAGAGACTCCAAATAAGCATTCTCCCTTCAGAGAAACAAAGGGCTGCCATGAAGCAGGGTGAATACCTGTAGTGTGAAGTCATTCTAGGAACATCTTGGGCTGATAAGTTAGGAAATGATGCTATAGGATAAGGGCAGTGGTAGAAAAAGTAGGGCCTAGAGGAGAAAGACCTAGGGCTATCTGTAATACCTGTGGGGGATGTGCGCAGAGCATTGGCAGGGTTCTTTGCTGTGCAAATGTAAAGGAAGCTCCTGATTGGAGTGAGGCAATGACAAGCAATGGTTGCTCAAAGCATTAGATGAAAGCCTGAAGGGAACAAGTGCTATGGAGAGATTAGACTCACTATACCACTATTTAATCTGAATTTCACGAAAAGTGGGACAACCCATATGTTCCTGTGTCTCCTTCATGAATGTGATGCGCTAGGAGGTACACAGCACACCTCGGAAGTATTCTTCACAAAAAAGTTGAATCTGAATCTAATCAGACCTTAAGATATAATTACCAGTTTGCAGAAATACAGAAGACAGAGAGGGTTATAAATGAAATAATTATTCACAGTAATCTAGGGGGTGGGGCATCAAGAGTCTGAGAACAAGTTTAGCCCTGGGTTGATCATTGTTGAAGTTGGGTGAGTATTAGGGAACTCATTTTACCTTTACCTCTACGTTGCATATGTTGAGATTTTCTATAACAAAACATTTTTAAAACTTGAAGCTCTTGCAGACTAGAAACTACCTTCTCGAGTCCTCACTGGGGAGAGTAGCAGAAACGTGGACATTTTCAATTGTTTCTTGGGCCCTGAAAGTTGGCTCATGGGAGCTGAAACAGCAGCAGGACATTATCCTCCTAACATCAGTACTGGGGCTTTCAAGGAAGGCCCCACTCTGCCAAAAGAACTCTACAACAATCATGGTAGGGAGGGGCAGGAGCAGGACTCCTCTAGTCAATGGAACCCCTTTGGGAATCAGTGGGAGCACAGAACACTTCCATCTCTAGCTTGGTATCACAGCCCTGCCAAGGAGGCCAGGGACTTTCCTCATTTGATGATGAGAAGAATAAGCCATCTTTTCACCCTCTCTATAAAAGCTCCCTTGGATAAAGGACCTGAACGTGAGACAGGAAACTATCAACACCCTAGAGGAGANAAAATGGAAAACACCAACCCCTTAATCACCATCAACCCTTAGATCAGAAATAAGAGGGTAATTTGCAGTTCATTTTCATGTACATGATCTTATTTATTTTATAAATAGCCTGAAAGAGTTTAGGAGCTTGGCTAAAGGTCATAACAAAAGGGGTAAATCTAGAATGTACCCAGTCAACTTCCCACTACAGCTGTGTACAGATCCTGCCCTGAGGCCAGTGCCTCTCATTAGCTCACTCTGATCTCCATAGCCCCTCAAGTACACACAAGCCAATTCTTGTGGGAGTTCCCTGAGACTGCCTTACTGCTATAGTTCAGTTCCTTGGAAATAAAGGATCTGAAACATGAGGTTCCATTAGAAGTTGACAGGGAGGCTGATAGATGGTTCCTGACTGGTTCCCTTTGGTGCCACTGTTTGCTACCTTCACTATCACGTCCCAACTTGTCCCCCTTCCTGACTCCACATAATTCTTCCTCTTTTTTCCCAAGCCACTGACCACTACCACCTCCCCACATCATTATCCCCACTTGGCCTTTCTCTGAGCTTATGATATCCTCTGAGCCAGGGCTGGAAGCAGCGGACAGCTGAGGCCAGAGAGGACTTTCTGGAAGCTGAAATCCTTAGGCAACACCCTTGGGGGTTGTAAGAGGTCCAGTAGAGGACCTTCTCTCTAGCTGCTGCAATCTACATGCCAGTGTGGCTGCTGGCTTTCCCACTAGAGGAAGGCCTTCCCCTGGATAGAATAGCTTGTAGCATCTGGCTTTTGTGGTAAGGAGAATGTGAAGCCAATGCCTAACACACAAAGAACAAGACATCCAGGCACTCTTTTCTCCCTCCAAGAGCTCCAGATATTTCTTTCCATTTCCAGGAGGATGTGTGCAAGTCATATCATGTTGGAAGACTCAGATAGGAGCTCTTCATCGGGAGAGTCAAGTTGCTCACCAGATATTACATGTCACACATCACAACTCTGTTAACTCTATTAATAGCTGTTAATAGCAACTCCAGTCTCAACAACAAAGCTAGCAGCACAGTCAGCTCTGCTGCCTATGGGAGATAGGCTGGACCAGCCCTACTATGTTCTCCTATGTCCTTTACTCCTGAAAACTTACCTAATGCTGCAAAGGGAGAGGATGGAGAAAGGTCAATTTCTAAGAGATTCAGACTACCAAATCTGGGAGCCCCCACCCCACTGGAGAACATGTAGCAAGTCACTCCTTTTTAGGGCATTCAAGGTCCTTCTCATTCTGTAGTCTGAGCTCAAATATTACCTTTTTTTTTTTTAGCTTTTATTTTTTTAAAGATTTTGTTTTGGGGGCATCTGGGTGGCTCAGTCGGTCAAGCATCTGACTCTGATTTCTCCTCAGGTCTGGATCTCACAGTTCATGAGTTCAAGCCCTTCAAAAGGCTCTGTGCTGTTAGTGCAGAGCCTGCTTGAGATTCTCTCCCTCCCTCTCCCCTCTCTCTCAAAATAAATAAATAAACTTAAAAAAAGATTTTATTTTTAAGTAATCACTACACCCAATGTGGGACTCAAACTTAGAACCCTGAGATCAAGAATCCCATGCTCTACTAAGCTAGCCAGGTACCCCAACCATGACTTTCTCTCTTTTCTTCTTTTTAAATATTTATGTAAATTCTAGTTAGTTAACATACAGTGCAGCATTGGTTTCAGAAATAGAATTCAGTGACTTATTGCTTACGTACAATACCCAGTGCTCATCACAGGTGTCCCCTTTAAGACCCATCACTCATCTAGACCATCCCTCACCCACCTCCCTCCAACAACTTTCAGTTCATTCTCTGTTTTTAAGAGTCTCTTATGGTTTGTTTCCCCCTCACTCTTTTTTCCCCCCATTTCCACATGTTCATCTATTTTGCTTCTTAAATTCCACATGAGTGAAATCATATGGTATTTGTCATTCTCTGACTTCCTTTGCTTAGCATAATATACTCTAACTCCATCCACATCATTGCAAATGGCAAGATTTCATTCTTTTTGATGGCTGAGTAATATTCCACTGTATATAAATACCACATCTTCTTTATCCATTCTTCAGTCAATGGACATTTGGGCTGTTTTCATAATTTGGCTACTGTTGATAATGTTACTATAAACATTTGGGGTACATGTATCCCTTCAAATCTGTATTTTTGTATCCTTTGGGTAAAAATACCTCATAGTGCAATTGCTAGATTGTAGGGTAGTTCTATTTTTAACTTTTTGAGGGACCTCCATACTGTTATCCAGAGTGGCTGCATCAGTTTGCATTCCCACCTATAGTGCAAGAGGGTTCCCTCTTTCTCTGCATCCTTGCCAACATCTGTTGTTTCTTGTGTTGTTAATTTTAGCCATTCTGACAGGTGTGAGGTGGTATCTCATTGTGGTTTTGATTTTTATTCCCCTGATGATGAGTGATGTTGTGCATCTTTCGTGTGTCTGTTGATCACCTGGATGTCTTCTCTGGAAAAGTGTCTATTCATGTCTTCTGCCCATTTATTAACTGGATTATTTGTTTCTTAGGTGTTGAGTTTGATAAGTTCTTTATGGATTTTGGATCCCAAACATTTCTTTCTCATTGGAGTCTTACCTGACATCCCCAGTCTAATGTAGGAGGCTTTATTATTCTCTTTCATGTTATCTTGTTCTTGTCTTTTCCATCACTTGTCATAGTTTGTTATTGTAATTTTGTTAGCACACTTCATTTGTTTAGCATCTGTCTCTC
The DNA here is from genome assembly GCF_008692635.1 of Crocuta crocuta. NCBI lineage: Eukaryota > Metazoa > Chordata > Mammalia > Carnivora > Hyaenidae > Crocuta > Crocuta crocuta. Next base: position 1,656,009 of record NW_027529603.1, read on the forward strand.
CTACTGGACTTCCAGCTCATAAAGCCAGGGACCATGTTTGCTCTATTCATCATATTATTCCTTGTGTTTGGTACAGTGTCTTGCAGAGAGCAGATGTCCAATGGTACTTTTTTAAGATAAAAAAAATGTTTGTTTATTTATCTATTCTGAGGGAGAGTGCATGTGCATGAGCAGGGAAGGGGCAGAGAGAAGGAGAGAGAGAGAATCCTAAGCAGGCTCCATGCTGACAGTGCAGAGCCTGACATAGGGCTTGATCCCACAAACTTGTGAGATTATGACCTGAGCCAAAATCAAGAGTTGGACACTTAACTGACTGAGCCACCTAGGTGTCCCATAGGATTTTATTTTTAAGTAATCTCTACACCCAACGTGGAGCTTGAACTCACAACCCCAAGATCAAGAGTCACATGCTCTACTGACTGAACCAGCCAGGTGCCCCCCCAACAATAGTATTTTTATAATGAATGAGTGCCCAAATTCATGTATCCCCTTGAATCTCCCACAATTCTCTACATGTACCTTCTATTCCACTCATTATCTCCCACCAACTCATTCTCCTCTGGGTCTCTACTTGGTCCCCTCCTTAGAATCACCTTCCAGCATCCTCTCCATTTTGACTCATCTTTAAAGAAACCAGCTGTACTCTTCTGTAGTTCTGTTTCATGAGAGCAAGTCTCTTCTTTGTTTGACTATAAGTTCTGGAGGCAGAACTATCTGCCAAGGAGTTAAATGGGGCATTGGGTGATGAGACTCATAACATAGCACATAAAATTGGACCCACCAAACTGGGATATCGTATATATCAAGTTATGTGCTAGAGGTTATATAGGCTTTAGAGACGGTTGAGAGCTCACTAGAATAGTCAGGGAAGGCTTCCCCTGGAGAAAGGGAATTTATATAGTCTTCTGAAGGATACGTAGGGGTGGGATACACAGAGAAGGAAAGGAGAAGATTCTTAAGAAGAGAGGATGCCTTGGGACTCCTGGTTGGCTCAGTCAAAAGAGCATGTGACTCTTTAACTTGGAGTTATAAGTTTGAGTTCCATGTTGGGTATAGGAATTATTTAAACAAATAAACCTAAAAAAAGGGTGGGGAGAGGAGGCCTCAAGATGCCAATAGACAAGAAGAGGTGAGGAGCCTGGCTAGATCCAGAAGGAAAGTTGGTATGAATGGTAGAAAATATGGCCAGGTAGGAGGGGCAAAGCTTAGTGTAGATGCCTCAAAAGCCAGTGAAGAGGTTTAAGTTGATGAAGAAGTTAATTAGGTCCCAAATTGTAAAGGAAATTGTCATGGGCCTGGGAGTCAGAATGCCTGAGTTCTAGTCTAGGCCATGCTAACCTCCAGCTGGGTAATAGCCAAGCCTATTTACCTTTCTGGGATTCTGCCTGCATATCTGTAAAAAAATGGACAAAAACGACTTTCCCAATCTACTTCACAAGGTGATTCAGGTGCTTTGGAAACATCTTTTCATCTACCTTAGAAAGAAATTTACAATAAGGATAATTGCATCTACAAACTTCGAATTCTAAAGAGAATGTATTAGGACCATGGACAGGTAAAATGGACAGTTGATACTTTGTTGAAAGAGAGAAAAGCATGAAGAATGTGGCATTTTTGTGATAGGCCTTGAAAGATAGGAAAGATTGGCAAACACATATTAACAGAAAAGTAGGAAAGTTGCTGCTCATGCTAAATTCCACAGTGAATGTTTTAGGTATGTTTATGTTGCACACACATGATACAGCCATGTTTATTGCTAGAGTGTTGTTCCTAGCTCCTCTTTAAGTGTGGCATTTTGCAAAGAGCAACATGTCTTCCAGGTCCCCTGGCCTCTGGTCCCCGTTTGAGAGCTGCTACTACAGGGAACAGGAGGCAACAAAGGCCAGAGATAGAAGCATGTTTATGTTTCCAACCCAGAGGACCTGGTTCCTCTTTGTGAAGCCACAGGTAATATTCAGTCTAACTACTTTTCCTTTCTTAACTCTAGTACTTTAGGCATTTGAAAACCTTGAAATGCTTTCCCTNCCACCCAGGTACCCCGCAACTGTTCTCACATGGTATGGTTTTGACTCCTTTCTTCATTCCAATCACTTCCCCTCTTGAATAATGGCATCAACATAGAACACAGTACTTCAGATAGCACTGACCTATTTATTACCTCCACGGACCTGAACACAGCTCAACAGCACGTTAGCTTCGCTCATGGCCATGTCACATAGTAGGTTTACATGAAGTCTTCTGTCCATATAAGCACTAGCTCTCTGAAGGTCTATCCTAGCCTATCTAATCACACAGCCTCACCTAGATTCAAGTTCCACATTGCTGAATCCAGCCAGCTCCCTCTCTGAGAGTAAGAATCAATTACATAAATGTAGCATTTTTTTTTAAGTTTATTTATTTACTTATTTTGAGAGAGAGAGAGAGAGAGAACAGGAGAAGGGCAGAGAGGGAGAGGGAAAGAGAAAATCCCAAGCAGGTTCTGCTCAGCACAGAGTTTGATTCAGGGCTCAATTTTATGACCGTAAGATCATGACCTGAGCCAAAAGCAGGAGTCAAATGCTTAACTGAATGAGCCACCCAGGTGCCCCATGGCATAGTTTCTAATAAATATGAAAACACCATCTCACTAGCCCCAGTGAATCCTTACTTGTATCAGCAGCCAGCCTAGCCCAAGATGTGACTCCAGGTTCTTGCCTTGATTCTGCACTGCTAAGGCAAAGGCTTACTCTATTTCAGATGTATCTTGAGTCAACGTAACAATAGGTAGTTATTAAAGATGATCATGAAGCCTCAACTGGTAATAATAGAAGTACATTATCAATATTATGGATTGCAGCTGGCCTCATAGTAGTCTGCATCGGCTGGACCAGATGGGGAGGTCTAGGTTTAGTTCCAGGGATGAAAACCTCAAAGTATCTGCTTACAGCAGCCAGGATAACTGGAGATGTGGAAACCAGCCTCTAGGAAAATGGTAGGAGGAAAATGCAAGTCCTGTTTAGCCTGGGAAAAAGAGAGTGCTAAGGCTGTATAGTTCATGGTAGGGCCCTTCCTCTCCAGTAAACGCTGGCTTAAGGGTCTCGTCTTGAGTAGCCTATTCCTTCTCCTTGCTCCTTTAGTCAAGGGCTTATAGTTTCATCTGAAGTGTGGCTAACTACTTATATGGTACTTATAAGGTTTCTTCCTAAATCTGCCTCTTTTCCCCTCTTATTGGGTCTGCAGAGTCAGCAAGGTTACTTCCTCTTGCTTGACCTATCTATTTCCAAAGGATTATTAACTCTATATAGTGTCAATACTTCAAAACCCCATGCTAAAGATGAGCATAGGAAAGATCCGTTTTCTCCATTCATATCTTGAGAGCCATATCATAAGAGTCTAGCCCCTCCAGGAAACAGATTGCTGAGCCGGCTAACATCTCTAAGATTCTTCCTTTCCTGTGTTCTTTGCCTAGGATAATTATGATGGCTCAGGACTCAAGACTACCAGGATGGCAAGAAGAAATGATGTTTCCCCTGCGGCAGACATGGAAATCAATGACGTCACTCTTTCTCACTGAACCAGGACTCTGCTTCAGAATCCACCTTAAAACATGGTCCAGGCAGCCACTACTGATCAATGGGCATTGATACAAGGGGTAAAACCTGCTTATCATTCATTCTTTATATAGCCCATGGAGGAGGGAGTCTAAAATGATTATTCGGGAATGCCTCTTGAGCTGCTGCGACCAGGGGGCATATTTAATAGTACTACAGGGGAAGTACTGAGGCACCCCACCTAATCAGGGAATCATTTTTTCAGCTTAAATTCCAATTGAGATGGGATTCCTCCTGATGAGAGATTTCTTTCTGATGAGTATAATCTTTGTAGTTTCTCCTGCTTAGCAGAACACAAAAGGGCAGAGCACAGCCCACAGGTAAAAAGAAATGGAATTGAGGCAACCAGCAGCCACACAAAGATTAAAAGTAAAGTACTAAATGGGTAAAGTGTACAGTATATGAATTATATCTCAATGAAACTGTCAAAAAAAAAAGTTAAAGGTAAAAGTACTGGTTTCACCAGACTAACATGTAGTAGAGGGACTTGAAAGAAAGTAAAATGCCTTTAGTATTATCATGAGAAAAACTAAGCACTAGGTATTTACTTTTGCATTGACCGGTGTTCACCAAGAACTTCCTCCTGATGGCACTAAGTCCAGACCTTGACATAAAGCAGCAACATCTCATTACAGACTAATATGGCATAAAATGGTATGGGTTATAAAAGAGACTCAAAAGAACTGGGAACACTATAAATCTAGACTGAATCAAAAAAAGAGACTAATTTCTAAGACAGAATTTCCTAAAGAGTATTCCATAAACCACATTTGTTCTGTAAGACATTAACAGATGTAACATGAAAAAAGGTCCCATGGAGCGCTTGGGTAGCTCAGTTAGGCGTCCAACTTTGGCACAGGTCATAATCTCATGGTGAGTTTGAGCTCCACATCGGGTATCCGGGCTGAAAGCTCAGAGCCTGGAGGCTGCTTCAGATTCTCTGTCTCCCTCTCTTTGTGCCCTTCCCCAATTGCACTCTCCCTCTCTCTATCAAAAATAAATAAACATTTTTTAAAAAGATGCCATAGATACACACACTTGAGAAACATTGGTTTAAACAAAGCTGGAAAGGTTTCTTTATTGCAGGACTTCTCAGAGCCTTTAAAACACTACTAAACATTGTGATGGGATAATGTGTAGTGTTTCCCAAAGGAATTTGTCTTTAGATCCTTTTTATTACCCCGTAAAGTATCTCAAAGGACCAATGTTTCTAAGTATTATACTATAGAAAATGCTGGTCTAAGCCATGCTTGGCTGAGGGCTTCACCAATTTCTTTACAAAGATAAAATTGGAAATTAATATGGGAACTATAAATCGTTTATAGTTTGCACATAATTACGTTTAAGTTAATTACACAATAAAATGTATATGGTTCTCACTCCATGATTCAGATGCAGTTAATTCAATAAATCTTAGTTAAAGTGAAATACCTTCAGATATTGTTCTAAATAGATAGGTGGGGTGGACTCTGATTAGGACAGCCAAGAGCCTGGTGATGAAAACAGGAAAAATCAGGCCAGGTACCACAGTAGCTGGGCTTGTTTCTGCCTAGGTGTGGCCTTTTGTCAGGGCTGGAATGGTCAGAGAACACCCTTTGTGGCCATTAGTCCCATCTTAAACACATAAATACATCATTGTCATTATAGAAATTTAAAATTGACGTTCAATAACCACAACCACCTGATCCTCAACTTGCATTGCTAAATAACAACAGCAACAACAACAAATGCAATGACATATCTGCCTGAACTAGCTCCTAAGAATGTACCACCTAGAAGGAACTCCTACTTGGCCTCTGTCTACTGTCCCCCACACCAGACCCCATGAGCCTCCTTTCTAGTGGGCTTCTCCACTCCAGAGTCCCTCCCTAGAGCCTAGGAGTTCACTTGGCTGCCCCACAGTGAAGCCTTTGGGTCATGTGCCAACTTCTGAACTCCAGAGCAGAGCCAGATCCAAAGCTGGTCCTAGGTCGGCCTCCTTCCTTCCTTCCTTTCTCTGGCCCAGATGGCCACTTTCCCACTAGAGTCTCCTTTGGAAACAATGGCTTGAGAGCCTGCTGAGCCACACCTCTTGCTTCAGCCAGCATCTCTGAGTATCTGCTGTTAGCCTGATTCTCCTCTTCCTGTCCCCTTTGGGGGTCCCTGTACCCATTCTTCCAGGGTCTGCTGGAAGGCACGAAGCAGCTAAACCGAAGAAGCTGAGTCTCCTATATCCTTTCCAGACACAAGGCTCCATCTGTCTTTTCAAGTAGGGGAGATGGTGCCTGAGGTGAATCAGGTTCAAGTGAAGAAGGCTCTGTTTTCCATTTCTTTTCACTATGGGCAATTGTCAAAAGCAGCAGGCAGCTAGGGGCTGGAACTGATTCAGCCTGACACCCAGCTACCCATGGAAACACCTGCCAACAGAAACCACACTTGGGGCCTTTAAGAAGAGAAGTCACCTCTGAGCCTGCTCCCTTGGCACACCTTGCCTGGAAGATAGCAGCCTGGAAACTGCTTCTCTCCCAAGTACAGCTTTCGAGGCTGGTCTCAGAAAAGAGAGGTATGTGTTCTTTTCCTCTCTGACTCTTGCAAGTGAAGCAGTAACTCACACATCTATTCTAAAAGAAATCAGTGAAAGAGTCTAGGTCGACCAATTATAGAGAAAACGGTTATAAGCTTAACCAGGATGATGGTAAAAGGCCAGGCCAGAAACTGCAACATAAGGCAGTCTCTTAGCCAACAAAGGATTTTATTTTTCCTTCATCAAAGGGCTGCTGGGAAACAACAACTACAACAACAACAACAAAATACCATGGCTCCTTGCTGCCATCAATTTACTTGCATTCATCAAAGCAGTTTTCAGGAGAAAAATATTTACTGGCTGATGAGCACATGTCTCAGTATCCTTTGTGAGGCTGTTGGGGTCAGTGTCACTCTGGTCTTTGGCTCCAGGCCTTCTGGGTCCCTTCTAACCCTAAGAATGCAGTTTCAACAGCAGGGCAAAGGAAAACAGTAGCCTTCTCCCATATAAGCAGTCCCTGAAGACAAGAGGTACATAGACCCAACCCCATGGCCAACCACCACAGTTTCCTGAAGTGGTGGTGGTGCCTCTTACCTTCCAGACATCCATACCAGAAACCTGGGAGTCATCCTTGACTCCCTATCTCTCCACCAGACTTCCAGACAGGTACCGTATCCTTCTATTCCATTGCATTAGGATCTATGTATGTGTCCCTCCTCTCTTTCTGCTTTAGTGTAGGCTTTCATCATCTCTTGCCTGGATTATTATTGCACCACCTCCATATTAGTTTCCAACCTCCACTGTCACTTTCTCCTGTCTCTCATTCAGTATTGGCGTGATAGTCCTAAACTCAAATTTGATGTTATTCCCTTAATTATAACACTTCATTCATTCAAATGCACCCTTTTGTTTCTTCCTCCATGCCCTTTGGCTGGGCCCTTAGCCTCACCACATCTTATTGGTTTGCCAAGCTGCTAGTCTTCTTCTAAGAGCCAGTTCAGCAATGTCTCCTCTGTGAAGCCTTCCCCGATCACTCGATGAGAGCCCTTCCTGTTTTCCTTTGGCCCTGCTTGACCTGGTTCTTACTTCGTGCAGTGCTAATTACTCATAGTACCTAAAGCCATCTTGACTGTGTGTATTCCTGAATCAAGAATCTGTGTTGTCAAGCCCAGCACAACATCTGGCAGAAAGTAAGTACTTAGTGTTTATTGAGTGAAGAAAGGAATAGTAAAGGAGAAGGTGGAGGCCTGAGCAAATCTGATCCTCCCTTTGGAATACAGGAAAAGAGAAGAGGATGCTCCTCTTCCCAAAACCTGAGAAATACTACTGGGTTATAGTCCCAGACCACAGGATACACGTAGGTCAATTTCCCTTAGTGGCTTCCTGCTATTTTTACAACGTTCTCTCTGCCACCTTCAGGAGGTACTATGGCCTACTCACTGAATTACTGTTTTGACCACCCCCAGCCCTGAGTGTCAAGAGGCAAGAAGAGTCTGAGATATCTTTCCAAACTCACATGATCAAAGGGTCAAAACCTCAGCATTCTTCATCTTCTCCTAAGAGAGGTGCCACTATTGCTCAGGAGCACCCTCCACTGATTTCCACTCTTTCTTGACATATATCTAACAGCTTCCTCTAGCTCTTTGAGCCCATCCTTCTCCTGGCCACCTACTGGAGAAATCTCATTTGTCTCTATCCTTAAAGTATCCAGAAATGAGCATAAGCTTGTGAACTAAACAAATGAGTTAATGGATAATATGGGTTTCAAGGAGAACAGCATATCTTTTAGGCATAGACCCCATCTGTTGCCATATGCTTGTGTGTGTGTGTGTTTGTGTGTGTGTGCGTGTGTGTGTCTTAGGTCTTTGAGAGTACAGGAGGTAAGGTTTTGCCTGACATAATTAAGTCCTTAAAAGCTCCATTCCTGCCTCCCCCCCAACAAATCTCTTCCTTTCCAATTGCAGCCAAAGAAAAGATATAGACTGTGAGGCTGCACCAACCAGCCCAACAGACAAATAGGGCCAGAGAGACTATCCCTGCTGCTCACACAAACAACAGCCCAAATTCAACCCAATTGCTCAACAGAGAGCCTTGGATATCTGGGAGCTTCCCTAGATCAGTGAGGTGTGTGTGTGGTTTGGACACAGAACTGAGTACAAGGTGTGCCTATCCCTGGAAGTTTCTTTGGAAAATCTGTGCTCAGAAACACTCAGAATTGTCTAGGAGATGAACACAGAAGGAGCGGAGCACAGGGACTAGGTCTCCAAGAGCAATTCTCATTCCTTTCATAAGGAGACAGGAAAAGACCCTGGGGAACTCTCAGTGATAGGCCCAGGCCTGGTTCAGCTGCTGAGATGTAGCCAGGCCAATTAAGTTATTGTGATGGGAAAAGAAAGGAAGCCATTCCTTTCAGGCAAACTCCCACCCCAGACAAGAGGCTCCGTGCAGCTGTGGCAACAGCAGCAGCAACAACAGGGCAGGGATCTCTTCCTCTTCTTCCCACTAGCTGGGAACTAATGCTTAAATTAGCACCTTGGAAACACCCAGATCTGCTGGCTGTGCTTTCTCTCCCAGCTCCTGCCACTCTCTTAGACCTCCTTTTCAAACCTGAGGTTCTCTTTCAAGTAAATTTAAAAAATAAAAATAAAAATCTTCTTCCCTAGAAGAGCTTTTCAAGTAAGGAATGCTTTCTGGATTCTTTCCACCGCTATGGGTGAGGAAGGGTTATTTAATGATGGAGTCCCTGTGACAAGGCCTCTATCAGAACAGCTTGGTCCAGAAAGGAGCAATGATGCTGATACCTGCATTTTGCCTTGTTTCCATTAAGGCTAAAGGAGACAGCCCCTACTCTGCCCTCAGAGGGGCAGGCCCACACTGAAGGAGTGAGTATGAACAATAAAATTCTGCCAAACTGTATCTGTGTTGCTAACCACTGTGTCCCCAATACCTAGTGTAAGATCGGGAACACAGCAGATTCTACACAAATATTTGGTGAATGAATTAGCTAAATCAGTGATATCAACTCCCTATGATATTCCTTAGAAGACAGAGTGAAGAGCTATTGCTTAAATTGTAAAGAGATGGTTTGTCTTCAGTTCATAAATGAAAAAATGGAATCCAGAGAAGAAAGACTTCCTAGAGGTCTCAATAAATAATGGCAAGAAATAAAATAGGTCACAGTTGAGTCTGAGCCTGGGACTCTAGTTCTTATGGTCTACCTAAATACCTCTAAAGAGCCACTTTGCTCTTCTCTTCTGTGGTATAACATTTTGACTCCTTATGCCCTGAAATGAAGGCTCTTTCAGAAATGCTACACAAGGGTCTGCTAGTCTCAATAATGCACAGAGCATTTAAAGAGTTCTGGGGATCCCCTAGACTTCAGCCTGGAAATAGAGGTCAAGAGGCAGAAATCTACAGGACACAGAAAAAGGTCTGAAGGCAACCACAAATTTTCTGATGAGTGCCTCCTTGCATAAGCACTTTTAATCCAGAGTCACACAGATCAGAGCACTTCAGGAGTTTTCTGGGGGGACACTATTTACTCAAACTATCATTAAGAATTTCAGGCAATAACAAAGATAACTAAGAAGCCCTTGTGACCTCATTCCTTTCCCCCTTTCCTTGGACAACTATTGATTACCTTCTTAGGAACCCCAGATGGGAGGCAAAAACCAACTCATTGTTTTCTTCTCCTGACTAACTTGGAACTCCTTTTCCTCCTATTTCATCCATCCTCTCTTTTGTTTCTTGATTAGATGCTTAGAACTGGAAAGGCCATCTAGTTTGACAAGCCAGGTTGGCTGGAAAGATAATCCAGAAAGGAATGTTGTCTTAAAAACCAGCCTAAAGTTCTTCAAGTTCAAGGGAGATTTCTCAGCAGGATTTTCTGGCCCCCAAATATTCCAAAGATGGCATCAGGCTAGGAAAAAAAGTCCATCAGCATCTCTCTCCCCAGTTTAATACTGTATACTTCTGTAAAGCTTCTCTGTTTGGGCTTCTAGAACTAAGTAGTAACAAAAAGGAGAGAAAAGGCCACCCATCTCCTGCTAGGTGGCTCCTAATGATTCTCTCTACCATCCCCCAAAAGGTGTGGCTTAGAGTTGGTCACGGGTCCCTGCCAAAATCTGTCTGGTCAGCTGTAATGGGCAGGTTACTTACTCAGGAAGCTACAAAGCACATCTGTTAGCCAGGGGGATAGGGACCCAAAGGGGGAACATATTCCTCATCTCCCCACCTAACATAAAAGGAGGAGCCTTAGGGAGGCCCAGATCTTCAAGCTTTAAAGAGCTCTGCTAGACTCCAGCAGAGCTCAGAGAATAGGGCATCCACGCCTTCAGGTTCCTGGCCAGCCCAGCCTCCTTCCAGCTCCCCCTCAGGCTCCAAGGAGGAAGGGAGAAGGAAAAGTGAACAGAGCGGGGCACTCCCTCCCTTCCCCCTCTCCCTATACCAGCTGGCTAGGCCTCCGCGGCGCCTCTCGGCCCACTGCCCACCGCCGGTCGTACAAGCCAGTCAGGTAGCCCCCTAAGCGGTGGTCATCGAGGCTGGTCTCCCCTAAGCTTGGCCTTGGTCGCTCGCGTCGCCCTCCCCCTTCCATCCTCTCCGCGCCGGCAGCGATGACATCATTCCTCCCAGACTCCCGGACCGCGGACAGGCAGCAGGATGGGCGCCCAGCAAAGACTCAAAGCACGTAGGCCGAGGATGCTGGGGGCTCATCGAAAGGGTGGGCACAGGCGGTTCCAGCGCGACCCCGCCCCCTCTACCGTCGATTCCTGAGCTCTTTCATCCGCACCCCTGTTTCTCCACCTCGCCGCCGAGCTCTCTCCTCCACGACTCCGGCTCTAGCACCCCGAGCCTAGACTGCCTGCGCTCTCCTCAGAAGAACGTTATTCAGGGGTCCTGCACCGACCCCCCCGTACCCACCGGTCCTTGGCCCAGGCCCTGCGTTCTCATCCGTATCCAGCAAACTGGCAGGCATACCCCCTCCTCCTCCGCAAGGCTATTCCAGTCCCTTTTAGTCTAATTGCTCCCTGGCCCCCTCCCCCGCGCTGAGCATCATAGGCCTCTAAGGCTAAGCGGCTCCTCACCTCTCATCCCAGCCCCTAGGCCTGCCGGCGGCGGTGCCCCATGACAGTTTTCCTTCTTTTCCCAGCTAAGGGCCTCCACTAGCGGTGTGCACCATTGTGCCCCAAACGTTCCATCCGACGGCCCTTCCCGTTGCTCTCTTGGCCTGTCTCTGTTGACTATGCCCTGAGCCCTTACATGCCTTTCTGCTGTCACCCTGCTCATTCTCCCACGGTTTTCTAGTCCTGCAAGTCCCCATCCCCCGGCGATGCGATTTCAAGGTTCGCTTTGCTCCATCTCAAGGCGCCCCCTCCGCACAGCCACCAAAACCTGATTCCCTCCTTCCCTCCCCCTCGGGCAGCGCCCCCTCCCGGTCCTGGCCTGCCCGCCGCCCGCCCCCTCACCAGCGGCTGCATCTCCGAATGCGCGGTGGGCACCTGGAACCGGTCGATCTCCTCCATCATGGTGCCGGCGGGCNGCGGCGGCCCCAGCAGCCGGGAGGGTGGTGCAGACTAGGCCGCCCGGGACTAGTCGGGCGGGCAGGCGTCGGGGCAGATGGAGGGGTGGGCGCAGGGCAGGAGGTTCGCTGGCTGACTGAGACCAGCGTGGCCCGTGGGCTTGCCTTAGAGCTACCGCAGCTGGGGCCCGGCGGAGCCGCAGGTCTTGCCTCGCCTCCTCCTCCGCCGCCGCCTCCTGTCAGCAGCTCAGCCACTGCGGTGACTCGGCAACTCCACTTCCGGGTCCGGGACACCGCCTGGACTTGCATTATTCATGAGGAGGTGGTGCCTGGATGCTCCAGCCCCTCCCACATGCTGGAGTTTCTAATGCTCTCTGCCGCGGGTCGTTTTATTCCTGAGGGGGGCGGGTCTTAGTGGAGCCGGAGATTCCCCGCGCGCCCAGCTCCGCCTCTCCCTCGAGCCGGGAGGGGGCGTCAGAGGCGCCTGCGTCTTGGCTAAAGGTTGGTTGCTGGGCAACCGCGTCTGGGAGGAGCCGATTCTATAGTGCAAGGGCGCGGGGACCCACAACGACTGCTGTCCCCAAAGAACCCCTGCGACTGGGAATTGAAGTGAGAGAATCCGTATTTCCAGTGCGTGATCGAGGGGACAAATACCTACTCCTCAGGCGAGAGAGCATTTTGTAGGTGTTCCAAGTGTCGAGATTTTTCCTGCTTCTTCCAAGATGCCCCATAAACAGCCGCCTCGTAAGCAGGTACCACACACCCCAACTGCCCTCTCCCAATGACTTCTGGCCTTCGCCGTCAATGGCCACTGATTATACTTCTACTGATCCTTCATCTTCCTTTCCCTGTTGACCCTTACCTTCTCTCCCCGTGACCCCTGGCCTGTGTTTCCAGTGACCTCTAACCTTGTCCTCTCTCTCTCTAATCCTAGCTTCCTCTCCCACACTGCTCCTGACCCACTATTTCCTACTTCCCTTTCCTTTGTCCTCACCATTCCATTCCTTCTCTCCACTCATACCACAGACCCTCCTGACCAGTCATCCTCCTTACCTCCCACCCCCTCTCCCACTGATACCTTCCTCGTTGCCCTCACATTCTTGTCCCAAAGAAATTCTTTTTCCAACCCTTTGCTGTATGCCCAGCGCTGGGCTAGGTGGGGACACAAGCCTTTGAGACCCCACAGAGGGAATGCAAGAGAACTGTACAGGAGTCACAGAACAGATTATGTACAGGAGTTTGGCTTAGATTTTCTGTGCTGAGAGACTTGTGAGGAAAGAGAGGTCAGGTAAAGAGGAAGAGGAGAGAGATCTTTTTCCCCATTCTTACCCCCCACTCCCTCCTCACACACTTGTACACACCAAACACTGGCCCCCAACTATTTCTGGAGCCTCAAATGTCTCTCTTTCCTCTGAGTCCCTGGACCACTCCTGTGACTCATTCAGCCATGTGAACATTGTGTCCTTGCTGCCACCTGGCCAGATGTCATCCCTTGGGTAACTTGGATACCCAAGAGTTAGCCCCTTCATCCACCAACTACAGAGTTCTGCTTTCCTCCCCAGCATCACTCTGGAAGGTAAGGTAAGGCCCAGCTTCTCAAGGAGCCCTCTGTGGTTGTCACTCAGTCCTTGAAGAATTCACTTTTTCCAAACCCTTTATGAATTATCACCTTGAGACTAATATGCAGTTTCTGACTCTGTGAAGCAGGACTTCCATTTATTTATTCTAAATTTCCCTCACTCAGATCTAGGTATTTTGAGGTTTGGAGAGCAAATCTGTGTCCATGCTCTTTGTTACTTTACATATTTTGGTCTGGCTTTCTCCATGTTAGTCTTTGCTACTTTGCTTCTTTCACCTGTCCTTCCAGAGCAGGTGGACTCATCTTTCTTAGATTTCTGCAACCACAGGAGGCTGCTGTTCCTGTATGGCCATCCTCTAGTTTTATGTCGGAGTTGAGCTGTGTTTTGAAGCTCATGTACTGTGTTTTGGCCTACTGACTTAATTTACATAAAGTTTGTTTTAAATTCAGCATTACTGATGTCTGGTTCACAAACAATGCAATGGAAATTTTAGTTGTACATGTTGACAAGTTTTGACAAATTTATATACTTGTGAACCACCACCACAATTGAGATATAAAACACTTCCTCTACCCTCAAAGTTTTCTTTTTATTTTTAAAATTTTTTAAATGTTTTATTTATTTCTAGGAGAGAGAGAGAGAGAGACAGCATGAGCAGGGGAGGGTCAGAGAGAGAGGGAGTCACAGACTCTGAAACAGGCTCCAGGCTCTGAGCTGGCAGTCAGCACAGAGCCCGACGCGGGGCTCGAACCCACGAACCGCGAGATCATGACCTAAGCGAAAGTCGGATGCTTAACCGACTAAGCCACCCATTCGCCCCTACCCTCAAAGTTTTCTTGTGCCTCATCTCAGTCAGTTCTCCCCAACCCTGCAGGCCCAGGTAACCATTGCTCTCTGTCACTTGCAGATGAGATTTGTGTTTCCTGGCACTTACAGTTTCAACAAGCTTGGGGTCAGTTTCTCCAGCGCATTAGGGGAGACATTAGAGTCTAGTTTCACTGAGAGCAGAGAGAGGTGACAGCAGATAGAAAGCAGAAAAGCCTGGGTCAACTGGCCATATACACATGTACACATGGAAACAACCCTCTACTCACATGTGAATACACTGGCTATAGACACATCAGTGCTGCCCCCTAGAGGGAAGAGCTGTTTCAGTATTGTGTAAATATTGGTGAGTGGGGCATGAGAAAAGGTTGGGTTGTGCTAAGTTGTATTCTTCACTCTCTTGTCTCAGTGAAGGGCAGTCAGGGTCACTGGTGAGCTGGGTGTGGGACAGTCTAGACAGGTTTGAGAAGTTGTGCCTTTCCTCTGGGAACTGAGTCCAGTGAGGGAGACAGAACACAGGCACACAAAGATAAGAGAGGATGGCATCCCTAGGGCTGGCAGGAAGAGAGACATACAAGTTGAAGCAGCCTAAGGTTCAGGGAGGATATATCTATGACTTGGCTGCCTGCAGTGGAAAGGGAAGGTCAGGACTGAGCTTGTTAGGGGACAGAGAAGAGTTTAAATTCCATTGGTCATATCACTCCAGTGATGAGAACTTTCAGTGGCTCCTTCTTGCTCTCAGGATAAAGTCCAAAAAGTCCAACTTGTTTTGTTTGGCCTGCAAAGCCTTGCAAGGTCTAGCCTTTGCTACTAAACCTACTTTAGATCCTACCATTGCTCTGTGAAAATTCCATAGTTGCAGCACACTGAACTGCCCTCGCTTCCTGGAAAATGACATCCACACATTCTTCTCCTCTAGGCCTTTGAAACTGCTGTTTCCTCTACCTGCCTGGTATAATCATTTGTCTGCTGCCACCTGTTCCATGCCATTCTGTCTCGAATTTCTTCATTTTCCAGCCATATATCAGGTCTCAGCTTGACTGTCATATTCTATAAGGGATTAAGTCCCCTTTTTGGAGGCAGGATAGGGTGATAGCCCCCCTAGGCTATGTGATAGTATAATGAGAATGTCTGTCTAATTCATCGTTGATTCCCCTGAACCTAGCACAATGCCTGGAATATATTAAATTCTGAAAATGAAATGCATATGAGTTCTGAATGCCTGAAGCTATTCTTTAGAAATTTCTATCTGAGTGTGTTTAACGTATAGGAAGGGGAGGGGTGCCTGGGAGGCTCAGCCGGTTAAACGTCCGACTTCAGCTCAGGTTATGATCTCACGGTTCGTGGGTTCCAGCCCTGCCATCGGGCTCTGTGCTGACAGCCAGCTCAGAGCCTGGAGCCTGTTTCAGATTCTGTGTCTCCCTCTCTCTCTGACCCTCCTCTGCTCAGGCTGTCTCTCTCAGAAATAAATAAAACATTAAGAAAAATTTTTAAAATAAAGTGTAGGAAGGGGAATGCCTGGAATGAAGAGACTAGTGGGGAGTGATAACAAGAAAATGTCACTGTAGAAACATGTTTTTCTGGGTTCATGTTTATATCTGCTTTGGCAGTAGGACTATGAATGATTCAAATTTGAATCACATGTACCCATGTCTTAAGAGTGGGTATTAGAGATTTAAGAGGTCAACAATTCTGATGCCATACTCATTCTCATTCAACAATTATTTATTGATCATCTACTATATGCCAGGTACTGTTCTAGGCACTGGTGATATAGCAACAAACAAAACAAAAATCTCTGCTTCGTGGAGCTTATCTTTTAGTTGGAGGTAAATTGTCAATAAACAAATAAGTAAAATATACAGCTTATCAGATGGTGATAGGTGTCAAGGATTAAAGTAAAGCAAGGAAATGGAGTAGGAAGTTCAGGACACCAGCAGATTATGATTTAAACGTTGCAGTCACAGAAGGCCTCACAAAGGTGGCATTCAAGAATGATCTGAAGGAAATGAACAAGTTAGCCAAGTTAGGGCATAGCAAGAGTAAAGTTCCTGAGATGGAAGCTTGCTATACACGTCCTGGATCAGCAAGGCAGTGGGGGGCGGGAGGGTATAAGATCAGAGAGGTGTATCCCTCTACTCCATACGGTTAATCAAATAACCCATTGCATATTAAACTGACTGTGATAGAGCTCCATGAATCATAATTTCTAATTAAAATGCATGAATATCAGGCACCATAAACCATGACCAGCTCAAACATCACTGGTAATGCCCCAATAACAAAGTGTCCTTCCCGAAAATTTTGAGAATTCCAACTGGTTGCAATGTGTGTATGCGCAGGAGGAGCTTTGCAGCATTGCCACACATTGCCTGGCAGCCAGACTTCTTAGTAGAGAACTGAATTAGAGTCTTCTGTGAACTCCAGTTAAAAGCTAATTTTAGTTTATGACTAACAAATTTTAGTACTTCTTTATAACTCAGTTAGTTACCATAAAAAAAAAATCAGTCTGGAACTTTGCATCATTTGCCTGTGAGAGCCAAAGAAAGGACTTGTATTTGCATTTTTGGATCATGTTATGGTCTCTCCAGAGGCCCCTCAGGGACAGTACTTTTAGAGCTGAGGATCTTGATGAGAGGTGACTAGGGTAGGGGAGAATGGGCAAGAATGCATACAAGGCCAAAATAGAATCTTAGATGATTCTAAGATTTTGAGTCTGGTGACTGGGCCTAGGGTCCATAGAAGAAAGGACAAGAGGAGGTGAGCGGAATTTAAGGGCAGTTACTGTGTTTCTATATGTTCAAACTAAGACATCTATGCTCTTGTGACCATTTTTCTCAGTGTCATCCTTATACCTCTTATCTTCCTCAAATGCTAGATATCGCTAGATATCTTTTACCTCTTTATCTCCTAAATACCTCTCAAATCAAACCACTTTTTTTTTTCATATTCATTGCCACCTTCCTACCCCAGCCTACATCATCTCTCACCTAGAGTACTATAAAAGCCTTATACTGGTATTTCCCTCATCCACTCATACACCTTATAATCCATTCTCTACAACCACATCAAGTGATTTTTTTTTTCAAACTGTGAATTTGGGTGGATCAGTCCGTTAAGCATCTGACTCTTGGTTTTAGCTCAGGTCATGATCTCAAAGTTCATGGGATGGAGTCCCACAGACAGCAGGGAGCCTGCTTGAGATTCTCTCTCTCCCCCACTTTCTACCCCCCTCCTGCTCATGCTGGCACTCTCTCTCTCTCCCTCAAAATAAATAAACATTTTAAACCTATCAATTTGATTATGTCATCGGCTGCTCAGAACCCTTCAATGATGTTCCCATTGCTCTTAGGATAGGGAAAAATTTATAGATAACCCTTCAGAGGCCTATATGGGCTGAGGGCTGCTTAGATCTCTAAGCCTTAACTTTTGCCACTTTCCCTTATTACTGGTGTACTTTTGTGCTGTTCCTTCTCTCTGGAACATTCATCAAATCCTTTCTCATACATGTGCTCCTAAGATTTCAGCCCAATCATCAATCTGCACAACCTGCCCCAATGCTGCTGTCCTGTTAATGAACATAGGATTATTTCCTTTATTATGTAGTCTCATTGCCCTTGATCCTTTCTTCCTTAGCCTGCATCCTAGTATGTAATTATTCACTTGTTTGTGTAATTATCTAATTATTGTATGTCTCTCCCATCAGACTCTGAGCAGGACCTGTGGATGTTTTTTCCTCACATCTCTTCTCAAGTTCCTAACAATGGCCATCAGATCAGAAGCTCTCAATAAATGATTTTTTAAAATATTTTTATTTATTTCTAGGAGAGAGAGAGAGAGAGAGACAGCGTGAGCAGGGGAGGGTCAGAGAGAGAGGGAGACACAGGCTCCGAAATAGGCTCCAGGCTCTGAGCTGGCAGTCAGCACAGAGCCCGACGCAGGGCTCGAACCCACGAACCACGAGATCATGATCTAAGCGAAAGTCGGGCGCTCAACCGACTAAGCCACCCAGGCGCCCCTATCAATAAATGATTTTTGAGTGAATAATAGAATGTGGCTGTGAAGTAGCATAGAGTGCTATGAAAGCATGTAGTAGGGTATGCTAACACTGATTCTAGGGGGTTGAGGACAGATTTCTGGGAGGAGCACCATGATTTAAGGTTTGAACAAAGGAAGAAGAGTTAAAAATGTAGGATAAGAAGAAGTGACCAGAGAAGTTAGAAGACAACATAGAATAGAAGACATATAAGAACGTACACGGGAGACAACAAGGAAGAATGGTGTCCTTAAGAAGGGTGTGTTTATAGTGAATTTACAGTGTTTATAGAGTTTGTAGTCAGCAATGTTGCATGCTGCTAAGGGGTCAATGAAGATAAGAACTAGACATAGCCTTTAGATGTAATAATTAGGAAGTCACTGGGGACTTTGGAAAGAACAATTTCTGAGGTAAAAGCCAGACTGAATGGAACTAAGAAGACAGTAAAGACCATATTGACAAGGATTTTTTAAAGGGATGACTGTAAGACTTGACTATGTTAAATGCCAAGGGGAGGGACCCATGCATAGATAAGAAGAGATCGGAGATCAGGAGACAGATAACATATTGACTAGAGCCAAGTCTCTGGAAAGAGGAGGTGAGAGCGGATCTTTTGTGGACAGGAGACTGTATCAGGGGAAAAGAGAGGAATAAGGGATGGATGCAGATGATGATAATTTAGAGGTTTAGTGGCAGGAAGTTGAGAGAATTTACTCTTTAACTCTAGTAGTGTTATGGAATTCCTTCTGGAAGTGATAACTAGAAAACAAATTTTGCCAATGGCTGTTCCATTTTGTTATGATTATAGTCATGCTATTTTCAGAGTTACAGTCTGAGGTTTGTCATGCACAATTATCAGATTACAAAACAGCTGTTAGCATTTGTGGCCAGAACTTAGTCTCCTCCCCTGTTTACTGTGGAACCTAGCATATTGTTAGTACTCAGTATATGCCAGGTACTCGAATAACAATGGCAGAGAGCTCTTGTGCTTATCCCTGGGATTTGCAGCCTGCAAGCTGATGGCTGAAGAGTAATTTTGATTCTCTGGCTCCAGCTGTGAGCAAGTGACATGAAATTGTTTTCTGCCAGTTAGGGATTTGAATGGAGTATTCAGTCTTCCCTTTCACTGAGACAGAGTTGTATGGAAGAGGCAAGTAAAGGACACAGCTGTTGATCAAACTTTTTCACTGTTTTATGTCTTAGAACACTGTCTTACTAGTGGAGCCACTGGATTCTTGGGTTTATATCTTGGGTTTACATCTTCTGTTTATCTCACCTCCTAGATTTGAGAACTCTTGGAAGTAGGACCAACTCCACCTTGGTTTTTCTTTAGCTGTCATCTTAGGATCTGGTACATAATAGATGCTTAATAAATACTGGATGAATGACTAATGACTGCATAGATTAGTTGATGAGAAAATAAACGAATAATGGAAAGGTTCAACAACCTGAATGCTAACTTTTCTTTCTGGGGCTGCAGCAGACATGGCTCATGACTTTGTCTTTGTCAAAGCAGCAGTCTTAATTCTGTTAATTATGTAGGGACCCTACTCCTGATGTTAAGGGGTTTTTTTTCTACTTTTATCTTTAACTCACATTCATTTTCTCATTTGTTTTTTTCCATGTGTCATATAGTCAGCCTCAAATTTTGCTGTGGAACAAATTAGAATATAAGTGGATAAAAAAAATCTGCAAATCCCTAGACAGACACATGGTTCCAACCCTCTGCTTTTTGTTAATGATTTTGTTTCCTTGGCCTGGAATACCTAATGCTTTCCTATTTCTGCTCTTTATGGGCCTGGCAAACTCTAAGGCACACAAATTTCAGTTAAGCTCTTTAAATCACAAAGAAGAGGGGCGCCTGGGGGGCTCAGTCAGTTAAGCATCCAACTTTGGCTCAGGTCATGATCAGACGGTTCGTGGGTTCGAGCCCCGCATCAGGCTCTGTGCTGACATCTAGCTCAGACACTGGAGCCTGCTTCAGATTCTGTGTCTCCCTCTCTCTCTGACCCTCCCCTGCTCACTCTGCGTCTCTCTCTCTCTCTCTCAGAAATAAATAAAACATTAAAAATAAATAAATAAATAAATAAATAAATTGCAAAGAAGAGAGGCTCACTTAAGTTACCTCAAGTAAAGGGAAGGTGGCTGAAGGAGTAAAGGGTATTTGTGGGGGATTGTGGGTGCATATTATAAATACATAAGTAGCCTAGCATCAGAATTGGAAAACTATTGGTTCTGAAACAGATGTAAGTACTAATTACTTTTTCATATCTCTCATGGTCTCTCTACTTCTCTTAGCATCTGTGTTTCATTCCCTATTTTCATTTCCTAATCAGCAAACTTTTCCATGGTTTCTGCTCCTTCATAACTGTAGTGTGTTTCCAACTCATTATGTCACTTTGGCCTCTCTCTGACTCACACCATCTTCATCACTATCTCTATCCAACCACTGTTTCTCGAGCTATTCCCAGTTCAAATCTTGGAGAAGGAATTTGATTGACCCTAGCTTATCTGTTCACCCTAGACTGTATCAGGGAGGGACAAGATCCTGATGACTTTCCAAGCAGCCAAAGCTATGAGCAGGGCAGTTTCCCTTACAAGGAGTGAAAGGTATAACCTGCTTTACTCCAAAGTGACTTCTACATTGTTTCTGAAAAATCTCTTTCTCATACATTGTGCAGGAAGGGCTTCCAATTTCTTCCAACCCAGTGCCTCTATTCAGAGCTGATATTTACATTACAAAAAGTTCTGTCCTTTACAAAAACCTTTACTTTAGGGTTGTTGTTTGTGTGTGTGTTTTAAACATCCCATTTCTGCAATGAGTTTTAAAATGCAGCACACTATATATAACTTTTAAAGACCTTAGTATAGGGGACTTATATTCTAGCCATGTTGGAATAATCCATACAGATCTTGCCTTCCCACTGTAAACAGCTATAATTCTGGACACAATATATGCTGCTTTCCGTCAGGACAGTGATTCCTGGGGGAAGGAAAGCACCCAGCATGAGTCATGTGTTTATCCTTGCTCTCTGGCTGGGAACATTTTCTTAACAATGGCTCAAGGAGGTAGATCCCAAAGGAGAGTGTGCTGATACCAGTGAGATAACCCAGATGATAGAAGTAGCAGACAATGACTTTAAAGCAGCTGTTATAAATATATTTATGCACTTACAGAAAATATTGACTTAAAGGATGGGGAATCTAAGCAGAAAAATGGAAACAATAGAAAAATAAATATCGGCCTAACAGCTGAATGTGAAGATGAGTCCACTGAAATTATCTAATCTGAAGATCAGAGAGAAATAAGATTAAAAAACAAGAGCGTTAGTGACCTCTGGGAATATGTCAAATGTGTATTTGAAACATGTATATTATTGGAACCCCAGAAGGAAATAGAAGAGGAGGGAAATATTTGAAGATATAATGGTCAAAATCTCCTAAATTTGGTGGAAACCATATAGTATTATCAGAAGTTCAGTGAGCCCCAAACAGGATAAATACAAAGAAAACTGTAAGTCTCTCATAGTCAAAATACTGAAAACCTGGGGAGCCTGGGTGGCTCAGTTGGTTAAGCATCCGACTTCAGCTCAGGTCATGACCTCATAGTCTGTGGGTTCCAGCCCCACGTCGGGCTCTGTGCTGACAGCTCAGAGCCTGGAGCCTGCTTCAGATTCTGTGTCTCCCTCTGTCTCTGACCCTCCCCTGCTTGCTCTATGTCTCTCAAAATAAAGACATAAAAAAATTTTTTTAATACTGAAAACCAAAGATAAAAATAAAATCTTGAAAGTAGCCAGAATAAAATGACACATTGCATACAGGAGAATAATGATATGATTATGGCTGACTTCTTACTGTTAACAGTGGAGGTCAGAAGACAATGTAACAACATATTAAAAGCACTGAAAGAAAATTCTGTCAATCCAGAATTCTACATCTAGCAAAAAATATCCCTCAAATAAGGTAAAATAAATACATCTTAAGATAAACTAAAGCTGAGAGAATTTGTCATTAGCAGACCTTCATTGTAAGAAGTACAAAAGGAGGGGCGCCCGGGTGGCTTAGTCGGTTAAGCGTCCGACTTTCGCTCAGGTCGTGATCTCACGGTTCATGGGTTCGAGCCCCGCGTCGGGCTCTGTGCTGACTGCCAGCTCAGAGCCTGGAGCCTGTTTCAGAGTCTGTGTCTTCCTCTCTCTCTGACCCTCCCCTGCTCACGCTGTCTCTCTCTCTCTCCTAGAAATAAATAAAACATTTAAAAAAAAAAAAAAAAAGAAGTACAAAAGGAAGTTTTGCAGGCTAAATGAAAAATTATATTTGATAGAAGCTCTATCTCTGGGAAGGACCAAAAAGTACTAGAAGGATAAATATGTGGCTAAAGATGAAATACTAGATCTTTTTCCTTCTATTTATTTTCTTAAAAAGACATATGTGGCAGTTTAAAGCAAAAATAATACTATTATAAGGTGGGACTTATAACATATATAAAAATAAAATATGTGACAACAATAGGCCAAAAGATCCGAGGTGGTGGTGGTAAGTGCAATTAAGACGTTACAGGGTTATTACACTTTGAAATATGAAGTGGTATATGAATTATTCTTGGTAGACTATGATATATCTAGAATGTGTATTATAAACCTTAGAGTAACCACTAAAAAGTAATACAAAAAGGCATAACTAAAAAGCCAATAGAGAAAATAAACTGAAATACTAAAAAAATTCAGTTAACACAAAAGAAGGCAGAAGTTGAACAGAGGAACAAAAGAAGATGGGAAAAAAATAGAAAATGAAGAGAAACATACTAAGACAACCATACTTTACTTTTACTTTAATTAAAATGCAGTTTATTAATTAAAGGCAAGACCCAACTATATGCTACCTATAAGAGATTCAGATACAGTTTATTTTTTTAAGTTTATTTATTTATTTTGAGAGAGAGAGAGAGCCAGAGAAAGGAAGAGAGAGAACCCAAGCAGACTCTGTGCTGTCAGTACAGGGCTCCATCTCACAAACTGTGAGGTCATGACGTTGAGCCAAAATCAAGAGTCAGTTGCTTAACCAACTAAGCTACACAGGTGCCCCAAGAGATACAGTTTAAACACAAAGACATAGAAAGGTTGAAAATAATAGAGTATAAAAAATGATCCCAGCAAATGTCAATCATAAGAAAGTTGTGTGGCTCTAGTATCAGCAGGAATAAATGGGCTTCAAAAATAAGGAGTATTCCCAAAGATAAGTAGGGACATTTCATAATGATAAATGGTCAATTCAAGAGTCTTAAAATCACAAATGTGTATGCACCTATTAATAGAAGTTCAAGATATATGGAGGCGCCTGGGTGGCTCAGTTGGTTGAGTGTGAGACTTTTGATTTTGACTCAGGTCATGATCCCAGGGATCAAGCCCTGAGCCAAGCTCTGTGCTGAGTGTGAAGCCTGCTTAAGATTCTCTCTCTCTCTCTCTCTCTTTCTCTCTCCCCCTCTCCCTCTCCACTCTTCTTGAGTGTGTGCTCTCTCTCTCTAGGAAAAGGGGTCTCCTGTGTAGCTTAGTTGGTTGACCATGGGACTCTTGATTTCAGCTCAGGTCATGATCTCACAGTTCATGAGATGGAGCCCTGCAGCAGGTTCTATGTTGACAGCATGGAGCCTCTTAAGATTCTCTCTCTGCCTTTCCCCCTCCCCCCTTCTCTCAAAAATAAATAAATGAAAGTTTCTTAAAAAATTAATGATGAAATTCCAATCCCTCATTGGGGCACCTGGGTGTTTCAGTTGGTTAAGCGGTCCACTCTTAGTTTTGGCTCAGGGCATGATCTCACAGTTCAACAGATGGAGCCCTATGTAGAACTCTGTGCTGACGATGTGGATCCTGCTTGGAATTCTCTCTCTGCCCCTCCCTGGCTTGTGCACATGCATATGCACACATGAACGCACACACTCTCTCTCTCTCAAAATAAATAAACATTAAAAAAAGTTTTTAAAAAGTTCAAGATATATGAATCAAAAACTGACAGAGGTAAAGGGAGAAAGAAAAATACACAAAGACAGTTGATTTTAATACTTGTCTCTCAGTAACTGAAAGATATAGAAGATTTTTGTTAACCAAGTTGACCTAATTAACATTTATAGAACACTACAGCCAAGAACTGTAGAATGAAAATTACACCCAAGAACTGCAGAATGTTCACAAAAATAGACCATATGCTGGGACATAAAGTTAAGTCCCAAGACATATCAAAAGATTAAAATTTTACAGATTTTAATTCAATTCAAATTCAACATCCATCCATGAGAGAAAGAATCTCAGCATACTAGGAATAGTTCGAACAAAATGGAATTAAATTAAAAATAAATAGCAATGTCTTTAAAATATCCAAATATTTAGGAATTAAGGCACACTTCTAAATAAAGGTAGTAAAAAGAAGCACAAGGGCAGACAGTAGCTGCACTTGTAGTGAGCATAGCATAATGTATAAATTTGCCAAATCACTATGTTGTAAAACTAATGTAATATTGTGTGTCAACTATATTTCAATAAAAAAGAAAGAAAGAAAAGAAAAGAAAAAGCACAAGGGAAATTAGTAAACATTTTTAATTGAGTGGTAATGAAAATATGGCATCACAAATTTTGGGGTGTTTCTAAAGTGCATAATGGAAGTACATAGTTTTAAATGCCTGTTTTAGGGAATGAAAGGAAAATTTTAAACTCAATGTTTCATAGAAATAATAAGAAAAACAAGAGAGAAAATTAACAATGCCAGAAGTACATTCTTTGAAAAAGGTTTACAAAATCTAGCAGGCCACATCAAGATTAAAAGAAATCACAACAGGGGTGCCTGGGTGGCTCAGTCCATTAGGCATCCAACTCTTGATTTTGGCTCAGGCTGTGATCTCACGGTTTGTGGGATCCAGCATCAGCACAGAGCCTACTTGGGAGTCTCTCTCTTCCTCTCTGTCTCTGCCCCTACCCCACTTGTGCTCTTTTTCTCTCTCAAAAATATATATAAACTTAAAAAAAAAAAAAAAGAAATCACAACAACCAACATCAGGAATGGAACATGAGAAATCATTACTGATCCTACAGACATTAAAAAGGGTAATTAGGAAATAATATCACAACTTTATGGCAATAAATCAACAATTTAGATGGAATGGACAAATTTCTTGAAAAACACAGTTTACCTTGACACAAGAAGAAAAGGAAAATATGAAAACTCTATCTTAACTTAAAACCTTCCCATGAGGAAGGTTATTATTGGTTTCATTGATGAATTATATCAAATATGCAAGGTATAAAGAACATGTATCTTATACAAACTATTACAGAAAATGGAGAAGAGAACAAATCCCAACTCATTTGATTATGCCAGAATAACTCTGATATCAAAATCAAAGTTACTTCAAGAAAAGAAAATGACAGACCAATATCCCTTATGAACATAAATGTAAAAGCTCCGATAAAATATTAACAAACCTGTTTCAGCAATATATAAAAAGAATAATAGGTCAAGTGGAGTTTATCCCAATAATGCAAAGTTAGCTCAACAGTAAAAAATAAATCAAAGTATTTCTTCACATTAATGGAACAGGGTGCCTGGGTGGCTCAGTTGGCTAAGTGTCTGACTTTGGCTCAGGTCATGATATCACAGTTCATGAGTTCAAGCCCCTCGTGCTGGCAGCTTGGAGCCTGGAGCCTGCTTCAGATTCTGTGTTTTTCTCTCTCTCTGTCCCTTCCCTGCTCATGCTCTGTCTTTCTCTCTCAAAAATAAATAAACATTAAAAAAAAACAAAACAAAACAGGGGCGCCTGGATGGCTCTTGGTTTCAGCTCAGGTCATGATTTCATGGTTTGTGAGTTTGAGCCCCACATTGGGCTCCATGCTACCAGCATGGAGCCTGCTTGGGATTCTCTCCCTCTCTCTCTCTGCCCCTCCCCTGCTCACTCTCTCTGTCTCTCTCTCAAAAAGAAATAAACTTAAAAAATTAAAAACAAACAAACAAAATCAGAACAAAGGGGAAATAGCATATAATGACATCTCAATAGATTCAGGGGGAAAAAAAGGACAAAATTTAACATCCATCCACAAAAGATTAGTTTAAGGGTCAAATGAGATGATGTACTCAAAAGTGTTTAGTAAACTGAAAGATGTTATATAAACAGAAGGTGTTTTGATTGTCATCCCTCTGTGACACTTTCAGGGTTATAGGCTCATTTCTTTTTTTAATTTTTACATTTATTTATTTTTGAGAGACAGAGTGAGACAGAGTGTGGGCAGAGGAGGGGCAGAGAGAGAAGGAGACACAGAATATGAAGTAGGCTCCAGGCTCTGAGCAAGTGTTCAGCACAGAGCTCGATGCGGGGCTCAAGCCCACAAACCGTGAGATCATGACCTGAGCCGAAGTCAGACACTTAACCAACTGAGCCACCCAAGTGCCCCATATAGGCTCCTTTCTGATAAGGACCTCTTGGAGCCCAGATAACACACTTTTCAATTGTTCAATAAATGCCCTCAGAATGGGACTCAATTGCCATGCACAGCAGACCATGATAGAATAATAAAATAGTGACAATCACAAAGTCTACACTGCCACTGTTACTTGGTTTACTGAGTGCTAGGCTCTGAGTTAGATGCTCTTCATGCGTTGTTTTATTTTATTCTCTGAGCAACTCTGAGGAGACCACTAATATTTTTCTCTACCTTAAAGATAAGAAAATGAAGATTAGAGACTAAATACTTTGCTCAAGGTCACACATATAGTTCATAGCTGAGTCAGGAAACTAGCCAAGGTGTACTCTAGAGCTTCAGCTTTTAAATCCTACCTTTCTTGCCTTCTTTAGCCTTATCTGGCAAGGGTCCCATAGGCTTCCAGGGAGACACCATCCTGATCCCATAGACCCTTTTTCTGCATCCAGAACACTGTACTAACTTACACTGCACTAATAGCAAAGAAAAACCTCTTTAACTGTACTTTGTTGATTTTAAAAATTCTTTTTTAAATGTTTACTTATTTTTGAGAGAGAGACAGCATGAATGGGAGAAAGCATAGAGAGAGGGAGAGGGAGAATCCCAAGCAGGCTCTATGCTGTCAGCACAGAGCTCAATGCAGGGCTTGATCCCATGAACAGTGAGATCATGACCTGAGCCAAAATCAAGAATCAGAGGCTCAACTTACTGAGCCACCCTGGTGCCCCTGATTTGAAAAATTCTTAATTAGCACATTAAATTATAAAAGTAATGCACATTCACATTAAAAATATTAAAACCATGAGAATGAGTATACAGTAACAGTATTGGTCCCCTTGCCACAATTCTCCAGTCACATTCCCAAAACCAAACTGCTAGCAACAGAGTCTATATATTCTTCCAGAAATTTTGTATGTATATGCAAATACACATATATACATATTCTTAAAGTAAGCAGATGGGTCATCTATTCTTGTAGCTTGCTTTTTTATTTAACAACATACCTTGGAGAGCTTTCCATAACAGTACATAAATGTTTATCTCATTCTTTTAAAAATATGCATATTATCTTATTGAATGGCTATACCATAATTTATTTAACTAGGCCCCTACAAATGAATATCTAGGTCTTTTCCATTAAAAATATTATAAATAATGCTTCAGTGAGCAATTTTAACATCTTATACATGTGTATGAGTACTACTACAGGAAAAATTCGTAAAAGTGTAGTTGCTGAGTTGAGGGGTATTTGCATTTAAAATTTTGGCAGGTATTGCCACATAGCCTTATAAAAAATTTGCATCAGTTGGCACTCCCTCAATAGTGTATGGTAATATCTATTACCCTTCACCTCTAGTGTTTCAAAATTTTGAGATTTCTTTCAACTACACTTATTGAGTGCCTTCTGTGTGCATTAGACACTGCACTAGGCTCAGAGATTTAAAATGTAGTCAGTGTAGCCAGAGGAAGATTTGTTGGTGAATTACTGTTCCTTTGAGACTAAGAGCTTTTACCCTTTTAAAAATGGAAACTGCAAGCTGGTGAGGTATTTAGTTTCAATTTAGCTTAATGGAAACCTGTTAGTGAGTTTTAAAATAAGGACCAAGACAACTGAAATGGTAAACGAAGTCTCCTGGGCTCCAGGAAGGAGGATGCTGCATCTGTGGGTTTGCAGGCTTTGAAGAGCCCCTCTTTCCAGGAACAAATATGTTTCAGCATTGAACTCTTTGGTGGAAATGTGAGCTGCTGAAGACTCTAGTCCCTAGGGTAGGTGCTTCCTAGTAAGCAAGGGCCACACAGATTCTGTGTGGCTGAGTGCAGAGCAGGGTCTATAAATGGGAATATAATGCTGCTTACTATCATTAATTGAGCATAAACTCTGGCTAAGCACCACACTATGCATTTTATGTCCATTGACTCATTTAATCCCCATAACAAGCCTATGATTGAGAAGATGTCATTATGCCCAGTTTAAGGATAAGGATACTAAGGTTTAGAGAAGACAAGTAACCTGCCTAAAGTCATAGAACTAGCAAGTGGCAGAGTGGGTACTCAAACCAAGGTATGGTTGACTTCAGAGCCCCTATTTGAGCCCCATGAGTATATCTGATCATGTACCTGTTTTATAAGTCTTACATCTTCATGACAGGGAACAGTTTAAGAATATTTTTTATCTCCTTACCCCTAAAATATGCTCAGGGACAAATGGGTTGCTTATACTTTTCAGGGAGCCATGTACCAAAACAGATCTAAGTTCAGGTAAATGCCCAGTAAGTGATCATAATAATCATGTTACCTTAACTAGAATTTTCATTTTCTTTTTTTAAAATTTTTAGTGTTTATTTATTCTTGAGAGAGACAGAGACAGAGTGTGAGTGGAGGAGGGGCAGAGAAAGAGGGAGACACAGAATCTGAAGCAGGCTCCAGGCTCTGAGCTATCAGCACAGAGCCCGACATGGGGCTCAAACTCATAAACTGCGAGATCATGACCTGAGCTGAAGTCGGATGCCTAGCCAGCTGAGACCCCCAGGCACCCCAGAATTTTCATTTTCAAATCACCCTCCCATATCTGTGGGAGGAAAAGAATAGGGGATGATGTGGATGCTGTGTTAGAGTGTGAGATTTATCTCATGGCTGTTGAGGAGGAGTCCGTGGAGTCTTTAAAACAGGAGAGTGATGTGATCAGATTAATGTTTCAGAAAGATCACTTATAGATAGTGATTAGTTTGGGTTCAAATTCTGATCACCTTTGAGTCAGTTGCTTGATCTCTCTAATCCTCAGTGTCCTCATCTGTAAAATAGAATAATGATAGCTCTTACCTGGTAAGGTGGTCTGAACGTTAAATGAGATAATGCATATAAATCGCTTAGTAAATGACTAGCCCAGAGTAAATGTTCAATAGCTGAGAATGATGAAATGATATAATTATTAGAGTGAAGAGAAGCTGTAGTCAGAGAAATCAAATGCAGTTAGGCAAAAGATAGTAAGGGCCTGAATTAAGGGAGGTGTAAATGAAGAGGGTAGTTATGAAAGATATTGAAGAGAAAGAATTGTTAGACTTTGAAACATGATGCTAATGGGAAAGAGGGAAAGGCAGGCATCTTTGATGGCTTCCAATTCCAACCTGTGTGACTGAGTGGATGGGGATGCACTTGAGTGGGATAGGAAATACCAGAAGAAATGGAAATTTGGTATAGAAAAAGAATATAATGATTGGGGTGGAAAAAAACATAATGAGGTTGGCTTTTAAACATACTAAGTTTGAGGGGCGCCTGGGTGGCTTAGTCGGTTAAGCGTCCGACTTTCGCTCGGGTCATGATCTCGCGGTTCGTGGATTCGAGCCCCGCGTCGGGCTCTGTGCTGACTGCCAGCTCAGAGCCTGGAGCCTGTTTCATTCTGTGACTCCCTCTCTCTCTGACCCTCCCCTGCTCACGCTGTCTCTCTCTCTCCTAGAAATGAATAAAACATTAAAAAAAAATAAAAAAAAACATACTAAGTTTGAGTACTGTGTTATCAATTTGAACATGGGGTTCTGTGAAGTCTAAGCTACAGAAATATATTTTAACTTTGGGTTACCTGGCTGGCTCAATCAGTAGAGCATGTGACTCTTGATCTTGGGGTTGTGAGTTCAAGCCTCACATTGGAAATAGAGATTACTCAAAAAATAAAATTCTTTTAAAAAAAGAAATAGGGGCGCCTGGGTGGCTTAGTCGATTAAGCGTCCGACTTTCGCTTAGGTCATGATCTCGCGGTTCGTGGGTTCGGGCCCCGCGTCGGGCTCTGTGCTGACTGCCAGCTCAGAGCCTGGAGCCTGTTTCATTCTGTGACTCCCTCTCTCTCTGACCCTCCCCTGCTCACGCTGTCTCTCTCTCTCTCTCTCTCTCCTAGAAATAAATAAAACATTTAAAAAAGAAAAAAGAAAAAAAGAAATAGATTTGAACCTCATCATAAGGTGGAAGATGAAGCTGTGGGTGGAGATAAGAACACCCAAGAGGAGTGTGTATAATAAGAAGACGGGGCGGGGGGGAGGTGTCAAGCATATATTCCTGGTCAAGGATTTTAAGAAGGAATTACTGGAGAGGTAACATGGAAATGAAGGTGGAGAAGTTTCAAGACAGAGCAAGGGAGCCCTCATTATGAAAGAGAAATGAGAAGTACTCACTAGGGAGGTGATTTTTTTTACCAGTTTCTTTCCTCAAGATGCTCATACTAAAATCTATAATAATGAGAAAAGAAGAACGATCTATTATGAAGGAGTTCAGACTGAGACATCTGTTATCCTATTGATCATCAGGGCTAATTTGACTGCCATGTGGTCTGGGCTGTGGGGCGGGGTGGGGGGTGGAATGTTTCCTCTTTCTGCATCACTCTTCCACAGACATCCTCCCTCAGCCAAATAGAATGACCTATCCAAAAGTAGAGGATATTTTTTGGTCAATAGTATAAGAATGGTAGACCTCCTTTGACAAAATGTCCAAGCTGCCTCTAATGTGTACTGCAGTATTATATTTCTTTTCATAATACTATTCCCTTTTGCAGACCAAAACCCAAAGATAAAAAGAGTATCTGTTTGAAGATACAGCTCATCCTTCATCTCATAACAGCCGCTCAAAGTGAGGACTGGAAGAGTAGAGGGAGTTAGGAGAAAAGTGATAATATGTCAGGGTTAGATAAAGGACTAGCAGACGTTAGTTGGGTAGGGGTTTGTTAGGCAGAGATAGTGGGAGCAGTAAGAGGGAAAGGGAAGATGGTGTTTCTGGCAGGAGGAACAGTAAAAAGCAAAGGTGCAAGGGCACCTGGTTGGCTCCGCTGGATCAGCATACAACTCTTGATCTCAGGGTCATGAGTTTGAGCTCCATGTTGGGTGTAGAGGTTACTTAAAAATAAATTAATTAATTTGAAAAAAAAAAAAAAGCAAAGATGCAGAGGTGGGAAGGCACAGGCCGTGCTCAGGTGTCCTTTCTGGAAATGTGGGTATCCTTTCTGGGCTGCATCTCAAAATGCTAGCATACAAAGGGTTGGAAAGCAGGATGTGGGGAATGGAGACGTGGGGCCAGATGATAAAGTTCTGAGAGCCAGGGGAGGGAGTTTGAGCTTTGTTCTTCTGTGGTTTGATGGCTTCTGGGAGGAACCATCAAAAGCTTTCCAGGAATTCAGGCTTGTCTGTCTCAAGTTCTCCTTTTGGAAGACCAAGGTCCCAAAGTGGCAGCCTGACATTCAATCTCCTTTGCCATGGTTGGGAAGTCAGGGCTGCAGCTAATTTCATTGGCCTGTTTTGCATTTATTGTAGTGTGGCTTTTATAGTGTGTTAATTGAAATATTTCCAACTGCCAAAAACAATTACACTCAAATTGCCTTGTCAGTTCTTTTATTGCCAGATAAATGTTTTACAGACATATTTATGGGGGGCAGTGGTAACTGGATCTCATTTTCTATTTAAGGCTGGCAGTTTGGGTTGGGATTGGCCCTCCAGTGCTCTGTTGTGGGCCAAAAAGCTGTTGGAGTTGTGACACTTCCATCTTGTTACCTTGGGGATCAGAGGTGCCTCAAAAAAAAAAAAAAAAAAAAAAGCAGCTTTCTGGCTCATGCAGCTTAGCCTCAGAGAAGGGTTCCATCACTGGAAATCCTGGCAACCTGGCAGAGATCTGAATCCTGCTTCCTGCTCTACCAGCAACAATCCTATCCCAAGCTGAGACATGCTTTTCCCTCTCCCTGGAACCCTTTCCTCCCCTCCATCATCAAATCCTCTCCCATAGACTATATTATGTAAGAGCTGTAAGAGCCCATCTAGTCTAACTCTCTCAACTTTGTATTTGGGAAACTGAGGCCCAAGAGACTTCCCTAAGAACACACAGGTGGCCTGTGAGAGCTGGGAGCAGAGGTCTCTGTCCAATGTGCTGTACTGCCACCATGTTGCCATGGCGTTTCTTTCAATACCTTAAACCTGCTTCTTCCAAGAGCCCTTCTGTCACATTTCTGGCCTCCACTGATCTCCCTTTTGCTTGATATATATATTGCAGGGTTTTTGTTTGTTTGTTGGAACCTATTACTGGCTCTGTCACTGTTCTTCTCTTGCCTTTGTATATGCTGTTTCTTCTTCTGAAAAATATTTTCTCCATTTAGACAACCCAGCTGGTTTCTTTGTTCCTTGATACCCAGCTGGGAAACAGCCACCTCTGGAAGCCTTTCTTGTGCTCAGTAGGTGTCTCTGTATTCCGCTAGCACCCTGGGCACACATATCCCTGTTGCTGGTGCAGAGGAGGCTTTCAAAGGAACCCTGAATGAGAGGGTGAGTGAGTGAGTGAGTGAGTGAGTGAGTGAGTGAGTGAGTGTAAATGATGAACAGCTTACACTCCTCTGTCCTCCATGGACCCTGAGCAAACTGGAGTAGGGACTTCATCTCTCTTCGTCTGTGTCCTACCACTTAGGTGTGTTCCTGACACACAAATAAATGCTCAGTAAATATTTATCAAGCTGAACAGGGTGTGCTGCTCTTGGGAACATAAAACTTTACTGTGTTAGAGCTGGCAGGTCATCACATCCAATCCTATGCATTTTACTGACAAGGAAACTGAGGCCCAAAGAGGAAAAACGTCTTTCTCAGCATCATGATCACTAATGGGTTTGATGACATTCCTTCATTTATTCAATAAGTATCTGAACACTTACTATATTCTCAGCAGTGTACAAAACAAAATACCTCTTTATACAGAGCTTATATTAATCCCAAACACGTGTTTATGAATATAATCTGACCTCAAAATCTCCTTAATGCATAGTACAGAGATGAACACTTAGAATATGCTTCTTGAAAATGTTTGTGGAACTAGTTGCAAATAAGAAATGCCCAGTGCTAAGTTATCTGGTTGCTTTTCATGGGTCAGTGGCACTGATGCTGGAATGGGGTTGCCTCAGATACAGAGCCTCCTTTGCTGGGGTAAGAAGCACATGTTACCACTGAGAGGACTGTTTTTAAGACTTGGGGAAGCTTAGTGTCCATTGTCTTCGAGATCTCTGAGGAGAAGCCTCCCTGTAATACTGTTTCTGATATTCCCACAAGGATTTGCCTAGGACTTACCTCTTGTTTCTGTTCTTTCTTTCAGAGCATCAGCATAGGCAGAGGAGCCAGGAAGAGAGTAAGTGCTGAGCCCATTGCAGGCTCTCAGCAAGAAGCTAACAGCATTGTTTTTTGTTGAAAATATTAGCTGTATGTTTTTTAGAAAATTCAAATGAGCAAAAAGACCATTAAAATCACTCTGAGGGGCACCTGGGTGGCTCAGTCAGTTAAGCAGCCGAGTCTTGATCTCAGCCCAAGTCTTGATCTCAGGATCATGAATTCAGGGCCTGTGTTGGGTTCTGTGCTGGGTATGAAGCCTATTTTTTTTTTTAAATCACCCTTAAACTCACCATTATGGGAAACCTCTTAGTTAACACATGATGTTTTATACTCTCTCAGATATTTCTGTGCATATATAAAAATCATATGTATTTATTCATTTTTTAAAAATATTTTTATTTATTTTTGGGAGAGAGAAAGAGAGAGAGAGACAGCGTGAGCAGGGGAGGGTCAGAGAGAGAGGGAGTGAAAGACTCTGAAATAGGCTCCAGGCTCTGAGCTGGCAGTCAGCACAGAGCTGGACGCGGGGCTTGAACCCACGAACCGCGAGATCATGACCTAAGCGAAAGTCAGACGCTCAACCGACTAAGCCACCCAGGCGCCCCTGTATTTATTCATTTTTAACTTTATTTATTTTGAGAGAGAAAAAGAGCACAAGCAGGGGAGGGGAAGAGAGAGAGAAAGAGAGAAAATCTCAGGCAGGCTCTACACTGTCAGTGCAGAGCCCAATGTAGGGCTCAAACTCACAAACCATGAGATCATGACCTGAGCCAAAGTCAAGAGCTGGACACAACCAACTGAGCCACCCAGGCGCCCCTGTTTTTAATGGAATCAAACTGTAAGTTATTTTATAATCCGCTTTTTACACAATATATGTAGAGTACTTTCCATTGCCAATAAACATACTTTTATAGCATCATTTAAAATTACTGTACAATATTTTACCGTATGTTCCTTAAGGCTATACTGTAATTTGTTCAACCGCGCCCCACTGTTGGGCACTTAGATGTTTTCTTTTTCACTATTATGATCAATTCTCCAGCAAACATTCATGCATTTAAATCTCTGGGCATGTCCGTGGTTATTTCTTTAACATAAAGTCCTATACATAGAAACTTCAGTCATAGAGTATAAATGCTTGTTAGGTTTTTGGTAGATATTTCCAAATTGCTCTATAGAAAAGTTGCACTAATTTATGGGTACCAATTTTCCCACAATGTCACCGCCACTAGATTAGGTTCATTTGGTTGAGGGGTCTCTTTGTTTTGGGTTTTTATAGTTGTTGTTTTAGTTTTCAACAGTTTTATAGTGAAAAATTGCCTTCTTTTATTTTGCATATATTTGCTAATAAGAGTGAGTTTTTTTAATATGTCATCGGCCAGTTTGGCAAGATGTTTAACTGTCTATTAGGGAAAGAAAAAACTTCTAGTCCTTGATTTTTTTGTTCTAAGGATCTCATGAGACTGTGAGGCTTAAAGTTACCAAGTACTGAGAGTATTGCTGTAAGAATAAACATAAGGTGGCAAATTGGAAGATAAGATATGAATCAGAGCTGAAGCATCTTAAAGAACAGCTGGGTGTTTTTTCATTTTGCATAAAGCCCTGCCTTTGGAAGCTGATCCTGACCATTAGGTTCCAGACTGTGTGGGAGAAAGTAGGAAGGGGCCACTTCTGGTCTCACTACTGGCTCTGAAGGCCCACTACAATATTCCAGATAAGCCCTGACCCCCAAGGCCGACATGACCAAGATCTTCCAGGCAATGAGAACTGTGGCTTAAGCTGTTCCTTTGGACTCTTCCATGAGTGGTCTGTTGTGCATTTTGTATTCTACATATCAGGGGCAGAGCTTGGCTTCTGGTAGAATTTGTCAATGAAGGGGCTTCCTGTAGCACTGCTTGCTGATCCTCATTGTTGTCCAGGATGAAGATTCAGGGACTGAAGTGGGAGAAGGAGCAGATGAATGGGCCCAGTCCAAAGCCACAGTTAGACCTCCTGACCAGCTGGAGTTGACTGACGCAGTGAGTGAGCAGCATCCTGTCCCTTCCACCTCCTCCGCCCTCTGAGATGTGTTCTTTCATAGTACTGATCAAGAGCCTGCACAGAAGCTGGGTGTGAGATGTCTGCTGACACTCTGAGGAGTCCTCCCAAATCTCAGAAGAGGTGCTGGCCTTTGGTATTTCTCTCCTTAGGAGCTAAAGGAGGAGTTCACCCGCATTCTGACAGCCAACAACCCACATGCACCCCAGAACATCGTCAGGTACAGCTTCAAAGTAAGTGATCCCCCAGGGGTAGGTAGGGGCCTCTAGGTGCTCCTTGGTTTGGCAGTGACTTGCTACACTCCAAAAGCCTCTCTGCTATTAGATCACTTTTATTTTTTCAGTTGTTTTTATGTATTTCTGAGAGAGATAGACAGTGTGAGCAGGGGAGGGTCAGAGAGAGAGGGAGACACAGAAACTGAAACAGGCTCCAGGCCCTGAGCTAGCTGTCAGCAGAGCCCGACGTGGAGCTCGAACCCACTGAACCGTGAGATCATGACCTGAGCCGAAGTCGGACGCTTAACCGACTGAGCCACCTAGGTGCCCCTAGAGAGATCACCTTTAAACTCTGGTCTTTGGCTGGAACCTTGAAATTTTACATGGAATTTTCCAGAGATTTAAAAAATTTTGTAATGAATCTCCTTGAAATCTTATTAGGTACTTATTACATGTCAGACCCTGTTAATAAATTATTTTCTGGGTGCCTGGATGGCTTAATTGGTTGAGTGCTTAACTCTTNTTAACCGACTAAGCCACCCAGGGACCCCACATCTAGAGTTTTCTGATTTGCTTATTTTAGCCACTCTGACTGGCGTGAGGTGGTATCTCAGTGTGGTTTTGATTTGTATTTCCCTGATGAGGAGGGATGCTGAGCATCGTTTCATGTGTCTGTTGGAGTGCCTAACTCTTGATTTTAGCTCAGGTCATGATCCCAGGGTCGTGGGATCGAGCCCTGCATTGTGCTCTGTGCTGAGTGTGGAGCCTGCTTAAGATTCTCTCTCTCTCTCTCTCTCTCTCTCTCTCTCTCTCCCTCCCCCTCTCTCTCTCCCCATCTTCCCCTCTCCTGGGCTCGTGCTCTCTCTATCTAAATTTTTAAAATAATAATAAATAAATTGTTTTTGTTATTTTCAATACTTACAACTATCCTAAAAATTAGGTATTATTATCTTCATTTTACATATTAAAAAATTAAAGCTTAGAGTGGTTAAGCCCAAGGTCATGTAGAAAATAGGGGAGGGGCGCCTGGGTGGCTTAGTCGGTTAAGCATCCGACTTTCACTTAGGTCATGATCTCCCGGTTCGTGGGTTCGGGCCCCGCGTCGGGCTCTGTGCTGACTGCCAGCTCAGAGCCTGGAGCCTGTTTCAGAGTCTGTGACTCCCTCTCTCTCTGACCCTCCCCTGCTCACGCTGTCTCTCTCTCTCTCCTAGAAATAAATAAAAAACATTTTAAAAAATTAAAAAAAAATAGGGGACAGAATCGGGATTTGAATCCTTTCTGCCCAGCACCATAGACCATGCTTTTATTTTATTTTATTTTTTAAAAAATTTTTTTAGTGTTTTTTATTTATTTCTAGGAGAGAGAGAGAGACAGCGTGAGCAGGGGAGGGTCAGAGAGAGAGGGAGTCACAGACTCTGAAACAGGCTCCAGGCTCTGAGCTGGCAGTCAGCACAGAGCCCGACGCGGGGCTCGAACCCACGAACCGCGAGATCATGACCTAAGCGAAAGTCGGCCGCTTAACCCACTAAGCCACCCAGGTGCCCTGACCTTGCTTTTAATAACTGCACTGTTTCATTTCCCATCCATGTGAGTTACTAAGAGAAGAAGTGGTTTGTGGTGACTTTTTAAAGCAGTGTCCCAACTTATGTGCAGAAGTGATTCTTTCAGCCCTCCAGGGACAGGTGGGTTTTATACAGCCAGAGTCCATGGGCTGGTTTCCTCTCCAGTGAGTTTACCCTAGTGTGTCATACAAATGTAATAATTTTCTATGTGATTTTAAAAGGATTGGGAAGACATATTTTGAAAGAAGGAAGGAAGGAAAAATTGGTCTCAAAGTCAATGGTACAACTTAGATGCTTGTCAATAAGGAGGCTGTCTAGAGGAGCCAGACTAATAGGCCCTATGAAAGCAGGAATCACATCTGCCTTTACTAAGCTTGATATCTCGGAACCTAGAAAATACATGGCATGTTGGTGCACCTGGGTGGCTCAGTCAGTTAAGCATCCAACTTAGATTGAGGTCATGATCTCACGGTTCTTGGGTTCAAACCCCGCATTAGGCTCTGTGCTGACAGCTTGGAGCCTAGAGCCTGCTTTGGATTCTGTGTCTCCCTCTCTCTCTGCCCCTCCCCTGCTCATGCTCTGTCTCTCTCTTTCTATCTCAAAAATAAATAAACATGAAAAAATTAAAACAAAATACTTGGCATGTTGTATATGTTTAAAAATTAGTTGTTGAAGAAAAAATGAACAAGGTTGCCTAGACTTTATGCCTAGCCCTGCTTCTCATTTGCTGTATTAACTGGACAAGTGCCAAACTCAAACCTTTTCTAGCTATCTGTGATCTCCTGTATGGAAACAGGGGAATTGGGGATTTAGCCTCTTTGAGGATCTATCCAGCCCTCACATTCACTAAATACAACTCACAGTAGGCCGGGCCAGGTATGTCTGAGGACTATGAGTGACCTGCCTCAAATCTGTGATGAGATAGGTACACCAGGATCGGTTAGCATGGATGTAAGAGCCAGTGACAGACAAATCTAGGGCTATTCAGAGTTGGAAAGAGAAGATATTTAAAAATATATCTTTGATGAGAATTTTAAAAATTTTTATTTCATTTGCCTCCTCTTCTTTAAGCCAGAATGCAATGAAAATTTAAGGTTAACTGAGGATTTGATGAGATCTATATATATTGTTAGCAGATGGGCCATGTTAAGCCTTATAGAATGAAGGCAGATTACATTCTGACTCCAGCAGTCCTTTTCAGGATCCCTGGTGTGACCCAGTCCTCTCTCCTCTTAGGAAGGCACATATAAGTTCATTGGTGTTGTGAACCAACTGGCAGTTCACTTCAGCCAGGTTGGGAACCTGATCCCCAAAGACTCGGATGAAGGACGGCGGCAGCACTACCGTGATGAGTTAGCAGCAGGTAGGCCTTGGGGTCAGCCTGAAGCTACAGCCCAGAGCCTGTTCCCCTTTCTGTGGTCACTGTACGGAGAAGATCACTAATCCATAACTTTGCAGAGCCTCTACTTACATAAAGTCCAACAGCTGGCTGTCCCGGATAGGTCTGGGAGTTAACCCATGAGAACCCTGGGGTAGGTGAGGTCTCAAAGGCAGCAACCAATAAAGCCTTGCCCTACCAGGGGATGGGGTAGGAGGCCTGGACTTTGGGCTCATATGTAATATCCTACCAAGGTTCTCAGGAGTCCGCCAAGGTGGTGATTTCAGAAACTGAAATTCTTGAAGAAGAAGAAGAGCCTAAGGAATCTGAAGCTGAAGCTGAAACTGAAGCTGGGAGTCAAACAGATATGCCTGCAGCTGAGGTGCAGTATAATATTGTTTCATCTCTCCCCTCCTAGCTCCATCTGAGGATGGAAGTTTCAGGGGTAACTTGTTGGGGGTGGAGCTGAAGATGAGATGTTAGAGGCTGCAGGTGCCAATGCCCCTGGCATCATCACCCTCTCCCACTTCTATCCTATACAAGGACATGACTTCTCCCCACTCCTGACTCCCTACCACCTTTTTCTCACAGCTGAGCTTGGTCTTATGAATCTTTTTTTCCAGGCAGCTGAAAAAGTGAATGAAGAAGAATTGATGACTCCTAAGCAGCCCAAGGAGCAAAAGCTCACAAACCAGTTCAACTTCAGTGAGAGGGCCTCACAGACCATAAACAATCCTCTACGGGTAGAGCAGCCTCACCCCAGCCCCTTTACCTCACAGCTCTGCACTGTGCATGGCAGGAAAGGAATAGGCCTGACTCCAGCTCCAGCAGCCCTTGGCCTGGAAGGGTGACAGGCACACACCACAGTTAATTTCTCTGAGGAGAGTGGGGAGCATGTGTTCAGGTCCTTGTAATCCTCATGGGAGTTCAGAGTGGGTAACAAGAAAGCTGGAGCCCTTCAACTGAGACTGTAAGGGCCTCAATGTAAGGGCCTCAAAGAAGAAGCCAAGATCTGGGGGAGAGAGGAGAGGCCAAATGTGCCAGGGAGACAGGACTAAGAGCCACTTTGACTGAAGTTGATGGTCTCTGTGATAGACTAACTGGAAAAGGCTAGAAAAGTTCCCTGGCTCATAAGTATGGAGGACCCCGAGTACCAGGCTGAAAGAATCTCTCAGGGTTTCAGGGGAGAGACTTACATATGTAAGACAGTGTTTTACATCAATGAATCTGTGAATGGAGGGCGGAAGTCTACAGGGTGGGTTTCTGGCAGCTCCTAATCACACTATGTGCTCCCTATTCAGTAATCTAGATGATACACAATGAGGAGGGAGTTCATTCCCCTGGTAGAGCCAGAGGCCCCAGTATTAGGGAGAAGTCTTCTCAGGGTGAGGGATATTAGCCCAGTGGCTTGCCAGTGGCTGACCTTTGTGTCTTGCTTCTAGAGAAGCTGGCCAGAGGCCTGCCTATTCCCCACTTAGTTGAAACTGGCACAATCAGGCTTCATTGCCCCCAATTTCTAGCTTAGGCTTCTTCTGAAGGAAGCTTGGAAGGAAAATGTAGGTTTTCACTGCATCATTTGGTCCTTTGTTCAGCCCGTCTTTACTTGCCCAGTTCTGTGTCCCATCCCTCCCTCTGCTCGAACTGAAATGCTTCACCCATGGATATACTGTTGGGTTAAGTGAGGAGTTGAGGGCTCTCTGTGGGTTTCTTGTTGTCATTGTTCACTAGGACCGAGAATGCCAGATGGAACCTCCTCCCAGGACAAACTTTTCAGCCACAGCTAATCAGGTGAGACCCTATGTCAGTCTAAAAGTCATCACCACACCCCCACCTCCCCACCTCATGCATTCTTTTTTTTTTTTAATATTTTTATTTATTTCTAGGAGAGAGAGAGAGACAGCGTGAGCAGGGGAGGGTCAGAGAGAGAGGGAGTCACAGACTCTGAAACAGGCCCCAGACTCTGAGCTAGCTATCAGCATAGAGCCCGCCGCAGGGCTCAAACCCATGAACTGAGAGATCATGACCTGAGTGAAAGTCAGACGCTTAACCGACTAAGCCACCCAAGCGCCCCCCACCTCATGCATTCTTGTCAAAGATTCCTCTGGCAGCCTACCTTCCTCATCCACCCATCTCCCTGATCCTTGTCCAGGCTCTGAACATCAGGCATATGAGACAGTAAGTCCCCACTTAGTAAGCTGTGTATCAGCCACATGCCCTACCCCCCCAGGGGCAAGGCTGTCAAAGAGGGAAATAGACATGGCTTCCAACTCTCTGTAGTTACCCCATGGCTGACTCTGAAGTGTTAGCACTCTAACCTGCCCTTCCAGCAATCTTAATTGTTCCTGCAGACCCTCCTTTCCCCTAAAATTCTACTGGATAGCCATGCTGATTTAGGCAGGATATGGTGCCAGAAGACCTGAGCTCAGGCCCCAACTTTGCTGCTCATACTCTAAGACCCTGGGCAAACCATGTCATCTTTAATGCCACAATTTCTCTTTCTCTGTCAAGTGAGGACACCAAGCAGCCTTACAGGATTGTTGGAAGGCTCTGAATGAGATGACAAACATTAAATTACGTTGTAGTGTGGAGTACGGGCCCATGGGTGAACTGTTAATGTAAGGTGTGTCTATCTGGCCTCCAGGTGGCAGTGACTGCCCAACTCTGGAGAGCACACAGTGTGATCTGGGGTTTTTTTGTTTTTTTGTTTTTTTTCCCAGACCCTTGTTGCTTCCTTTGTTACTATCCTTAGGCTTCTCTTGCTGTCAGATGCAGTTAGCAGGAGTTCTCTTACTTTTTGTTTATCTTTTTATGCTCAGAACTTGTGGTCGGTACTGTGGATAGCCAACATGAACTAGTAAAGTTTATCACATCTCCATGCGGGGAACATTTTTAAAATTTCCTAGTTCAGAGTCTTATAAATCACCAAGAAAAATGTGACCCACCCTAATATTTGCCCATTTGTTTTGCCTAGTGGGGTTTGTAGTCTGGAACAATAATGATCTCCAGCTAATAACCTGAGCCCCTGAGCTGTAGGGTGGAAAGCCCATTCCAGAGGTGCCCTGAGAGCTCTTTCTTTGCTGTCTAGAGCTGACAGAACAGAAGACAGATGTTGAATACATAATTACAGTGGGACAAGTAGAGGATGCTATAGAGGCATGTGATGGGGACTGACATAATCTATTTCTTAAGTTCTAAAAGCTGAATAGGAGCTGGCTGGGTGAAGATTTTGCCCTGCAATGATCTTTCTCATCTTGCCCTTGCCTAGTGGGAGATCTATGATGCCTATGTAGAGGAGCTTGAGAAGCAGGAAAAGACCAAAGAGAAAGAGAAGACAAAGACACCAGTGGCTAAAAAAATGGGGAAGATGGCCATGAGGAAGA
This sequence comes from Crocuta crocuta, assembly GCF_008692635.1. Taxonomy (NCBI): domain Eukaryota; kingdom Metazoa; phylum Chordata; class Mammalia; order Carnivora; family Hyaenidae; genus Crocuta; species Crocuta crocuta. The sequence continues at coordinate 1,698,210 of NW_027529603.1, forward strand.
TGGCATCTATGGAGTCCCAGGTTTGGTGGAGTTTCCCATGGATCTGTCACAGAGAATGACTGGTGGGATCTTGGTCCCTTGGTAGAGAGAAGCCTGGCTATCTAGAAGGACTTTACAGACCTTAAGTGAGGAGCTAATGTTGAAGTGTGAATAGTTCTTTCCTTGTAGGAAGGTGTGAGGAGAGCTACATCTGCCTCTTGCATTTCACACCTCTTCCCAATCTTATATAGGTCTGGAGGCCAGGAAGGATTCAGGATTTTTGGGCTAGGGGGCAACAGAAGACATGAATGTTATTGAAAGCCCAATGCACACCCAGAAAGAGCTCAGGAGTCTTCTCAGGATGGGGTGGGATGTGAGAATAATGCACCACCTCCCTGAGCAATGGCTCATGGGGTTTTGGAGAGTGATTTGCTCTTTGACCTTCAGTCCTTGGATTTACTTGTGCTCAATTTTTTATGTGAGTCTTATGGGCCAGGAGCCAAGCCAGAGCTGATCACAGGCACCACCAGGTTCAGGCCGATGGTGTGGCCACTCTGGGCTGGATTTACTGTGAAGAACCATAATAGGAGTCAGAACAGAGGTCTTTTGGGGGTGGGGGGGTGGGAACTCACTGCGAGCATAGCCAGCATAGGTTTGGAGACATTATGGAAGTTATAGTGATAGATCACCACAAGGAGAATCATCATACAGAGATGCTGAAGGGCCACATTTGTCCTTTCAACAGAGAGAAAGCTGAATCAGGAGCCAGAGTCCCATTATGGATGAGTTTGACCTATAATGGGATGGAAATATGAGGTCTGGGTTCAGCACCCTGGAGAGCTCCCAGGCAGCTCTCTGGGAGGTCGTTCTGCTATAGAAGCCAGACGAGTTAAAGGAAGTTTTGCTTCCTTTGTCTGAGGTATTCCCACTTCCACTCAATTACATGTTTCTGATAAAAGTCACATTCTATGGGAGCTTTAAGGCTCCCTGCTTTGGCTTAATATGAACTGCCCCAATTCGGTTTCATTCAATTATAGACCAAGCACTTGTGATCATGATCATGCTGAATACTGGAACTCTAAAGTGAAAGATGAAGTCCCTGTCCCATGGATTGCCCTGTCCAGATGCTTGACTTTCCGTGTACTATTCCCTAGAGGCTAGGGGCTCCAGAGGAGGCTAAGTGAACTTAGCCTGGGTCAAAGTTCACTTGAAGATCCATCAAAGGTTTGGCTATAGGCTGTGTGCTAAGACTATTATTGTAGAAACTTTAACTGCAGTCACCAGGACCCAGAAAAGAGAAGAAATATTCCTGTGACCGAAACTGAAAATTGTCCTTGGGTCTAAGCCCTTGGGGTCTAACATGTCTATCAGACTTGGTGTCTAACGTGTCCAGGGAAGTAGGACTACACTGGGTTCTTCCAGCTTGGTTAACATTGAAGGCTGTTATACAGGCAGAGTCCAGTCCTTTGGACCAAGAAGCTACAGTGGAGACATAACATTGTGGGGTATAAGATCCCCCCCCCCAACACCAGTGAATACCTTAGTATGCAATCTGTAAGCAAGGACATTGAGTTTTAACTAGGAATCTCAAGTACTGGGCCTGGCTGTATGTAGAATACAGTAACCCTTTGCTTAGCCCCAGTGCATGCACAGAGTGACACCCCTTTTTCAGAGACCTGCATCTGACAAGGTTGGTATAAAACTCAAGTGAATGAGAGGGGGAAAACAGAATAACTCTATGATACCCTGTAGGAAAGTCTGCAATGATAGGTCTCAGATTTCTGTCTCATTAATGATTTGGATTAATGTACAGAAATGAATGCAAGCTTGTCTGATCTGAAAGATTAGGATGGGAATGGCAGAAAGGGCTCAGAGGCCACAAATTTAGTCAGAACCAATAAAAAGCTATGTCTGCTCATGTAGTATATTATCCAGAACAAGGGAGGCAGTGGTCCACCACACATTTGGAACCCTGAGTCTCCCAGGACCAGGCAAGGGTAGTCATACTGGTGACGGACTGGCTTTCTGTGGGGCCTGGCAGTATGGGACCTGGAGTCCACAGAGTTGAGTTTATATCCCGGCTTTGCTACTTATTAGCTAGGTTTTTCTAACCTGTTTCCTCATCTGTAAAGATATACTAAGGATCTCACTTTGCAAGATTATTGTAAGAACCCAAGATTATGTACAGTTGCTAGTATAATACAATAACCCCAGATACAGGTGGCATTATCCATCCCTGCTGTATCATGTGTATTCTAATATTCAGAGAATTTAAGTACTTACCTAAAGTTGCCAACTGACTCCTTCCTAATGCATGGGATGGGAAGGAAATGCAGGTCTGTGTGGCTACAGAACCCATTCTCTTAACCACTGCCTGATGCTGGCACTCCTGGGAAATCTCATTTTCAAGAGCCAAGGGCTTGGTGCTCTGGAGCCTTTCAAGGGTTGCCCACTCTGCTGGTTTCTTCCTACAGTGGGAAAGGCCTTGGATTAGGAGTCATTTCTGTCTTTTACTCCCTATATATAAGCATATCTGTTCCCTCTGTGGGCCTCTATGTCTTCCTCAACTCGACTAGATGAGTTGGACCAGAAGCTCTCTGAGACTTTAATGGGAGTCTTTGTCATTGCCTGAGATGATGAAACCTCCCTGTCTCCACTAAATAAGCCTCCTACCACCCTTTTTCTGCTCTCCCCTTCAATGCTCTTCAATGTCCTGTGTTGTGCTCTGAGATACGCCTTCTCCAGAACAAGCTCAGAATGAAAGAGCACAAGACAGGCTGTGCCCAGGGGCCAAGTATGGCAGTGCAGACTCCTTGTACCATTTAAGAGCTGGGTATTTCCCAAAGGGGGTGGTGAGGTGAGCTGGCTTTTGAGGCATGAAGAGGTATCTTACAGAGCTATCTGGGGTGGGTAGTGTCAGAGAGAAAACTGCAAGTCTGGGCTGTGGCTCGAGACATAACCTTTCCAGGTGCTAGCTAAGAGGACCTGTGGCCTCTATCTCCACAGAGTGATGACATCACCAAAGTGACTCAGGCTGCTAAAATCGTGGAGCGGATGGTCAACCAGAACACTTTTGATGATGTTGCTCAAGGTAAGATTTGAAATGCTGGGAACTACTATTATTGCCTGTATTAAAAATTCCTCATACAAGGCAAGTATTTGAGTGTCCCCTGCTAGGTGCTACAGGTGCAAGGGGAGAAATTAATCCCTTCGTCCTCTGGATGTCACTAGGGAGACAAGACATACACAGGGGCACCTGGGTGGCTCAGTTGGTTAAGCGTCTGGCTTTGGCTCAGGTCATGATCTCATGGTTTGCGGGTTTGAGCCCCGCATCGGGTTCTATGCTGGTGGCTGAGAGCCTGGAGCCTGTTTCAGATTTTGTGTCTCCCTCTCTCTCTGACTCTCCCCCGCTCATGTTTTATCTCTCTCTGTCTCAAAAATAAATAAACTATAAAAATATTTTTAAAAAATAAAAAAATGTAAAAAAAAGACATACACAGGTCAACTACAAACAATGGAATAAGAAAAATGGGTATAGTGATGAAATCTGACAATGGTGCAGCAAAACACTGCATATCAGTGATCCAATGTCATCTTCCCAACAGCCCGGAGAGGCAGGCAGAGCAGAGAGTATTACCCCTACTTTACACAAGAGGAAGCTAAGAGCAAGTCTACCTGGCTACTGAATGGCAGAGAGGACCCAAATCTAGGTCTTGAGTTTCCTAATTCTGTGCTCTTTCTCTACTGCATCCAGCTTGGGGACAATATAAATGCTAGAATGCAGACTGAAACTGCTCTGGGTATCCTCAAGAATGGAAGAAGAGAAATGAGGGACAAGTGGCAGCAGTCAAGGAAGGCTGCAGGGAGGGTTAAGCTAGGTGCCAAGGGATAAGCAGATTTTGAGTAGGAGATTGGCAGAAGGGCAGATGTTCTGGGCAAGGGACAGCATAAGCAGGGACTCGGTGATAAAAATGAATGGGAATGGTCTCTGGGGATAAAGTGTAGCAGGCTCAGTGATTCCGACAGGGGTTTGTTGGAAAGTAGCGAAAGCTCAGGCTACAGAGGTGGTCGGAGCCAGTTAATGAAGAGCCTGAAATATCTCAGGGAATCTGAGATTTTTCTGCTGACAGTCCAAGCAAGAACACAGCCCAGTGAGAGCATGGATGCAACTGGCAGAATACAGGGACAGAGATGAAGATGAGGTTCAGGTGTGGGGTGGAGTGGGCCTCACTACACCTTTTCCAGGGGATGGAGAAAAGGAAGCAGTTTTAAGAGTGAAAAGCCAGCACCAACATTCCCTGGGAATGGCTATGTACTGGACATTGTGCTGTACAATTTACATGTATTACTCTATATCACCCTGACAGCCACACTGTTGGGTGAATGCCATTATTGCCTCCATTTTATAGGTGAGAAATTTGGACTATTGCTACTTGTTCAAAACCATAGCTAGTATGAAGAATGAGTGGTACAATCAGGACTTGAACACAGGCCCCTTAGATCCATAGCTGAAGCACTTCAGCACAAGGCTATAGAACCACTGGGCTGGAAGAGACATTTCAAAAAATAAATAAATAAAAAACATTCAATAAGTCTATGCTGGTGATTAATTAGTGATGAAGCGAAGAAAGAGATTGATTCAGAAACGCTTAAATCCTGGGGGCCTGGGAAATTCTGGTGCCTTTGACAGAGCCAGGGAAACAGAATCCTTCCCATGGCATGAACAGCACATTCCCAAGTGGCTTGTATTTCCCTAAGAGGTTGTGCATTTATTTGGAGCAGCTGCCTCCCCAGAGTTGGCAGCTCCTTGCTGCTGGCTGGCCTCCTTTGCTGACAGCCTGGGGCTCTTCGTGGTGACTTGATGCTCATTGCTCACCCATGGGACACAGAAACCAGGGCTGCCAAGACCAGCAGCCTAAACAAGCCCCCTTGTTATCATTCAGGCTGGAAAACGACCTTGAGTGCTTTTCAAAGCTGTCAAAGTACACAGCAGCTGTGAATGAATTTGTCACTCACACAGCTTGGCTTCCTGAAACCCAGCCTCTGCAACCAGCCCACCAAAGGGCTGCAAACACGATTAATATCCGTGGAGAAATTGGCCTTGGTGAACCTTTTTCATTTATAAGAACACAATCACATAAAAATGCATTGAACTTTGATTTTTTTAATTGCATACTCTTTTTCCCTTTGGGAAAGTATAATCATGAAGAAGTGAAAACAGAGAAGTATTACCAATTAATCTCCTCTCAGAAATGAAGTATTTTCAAAGATAGCCTAAGCTCAGGAGCTCTGATATGATCAAGCCTCATGCCTCTGATCACTCTAGTCTTTTTTTTTTTATTCTGAGACATTTGTGAGGTTTGAATGTAGTCCCACAACCTCAAGGCTGGGGGGCAGTGCCTGGGCATGTCCTTGACCATGTTGGGTGAAAGGATTAGTTTTCTAATGGGTCACCCTTGATTGGAAAAAAGACTGAGAAACTTTTCACTTCTGTTGATTTATTTCATTGCATTCTTTGAACTGTCATTGGCTGTCTGCTCTATGGCTGGCCCTGTGCTAGGCACTGCAAGTCCAGAGCTGAATATAACATGCTTCCTGCTCCCCAGGAGCTGTCTGGTAGAGGAGAAGGCCAAAGGGATAAATAGAAGCAACACAGCATGACAGACATTTCAGTAGAGACAGGGCTGGAATGGAGGAAGAAATGAATTCCACTTAAGAGGAAAATGAAGGCCTCACAGAGGAGAACGACTTTAATCTGGATCTGCAATGAGTAGGAATTTGCCAGGAAGATGGAGGAGCAGGACGTTTTAGACATTGTTTGATACAGAGGTTATGTGAACACCTGGATGGAAATGGCATGGAAGTCATGGCCTGGAGCCTTGGTTTGACCAGGGAGCCATGTGCACGGGGAGCCATGGAGGGATTTTCAGTGGGGTGGAGGAGGTGGTGTGGTGAAGTGATTTATTTATTCGCACTCAGGTAGCTCTGTGGAGCATGGAGCAGAGAAGGAGTTACTGGAGGTGGGGAGACCAGTTAGGACAATGATGTTAATAATCCAGGTGATGACTCTTGGGGCCTGGGCAGTAGCTAGGGGTTTGGAGACAAGTGAATGGATTAAAAAGAAGTCAGAAGGAAAATATGACAGATAATGGAAAGAGATCAGTCAAGGATTAGCCACGTTTCTGGTTTAGACAAGTGGAAGGGCGGATGGAGCTTCTGACTAAATTAGAGGAAATAGGAGGCAGAGATGATTTAAGGCTGGAGATGAACTTGAGTTCAGAGAACCCATCAGGGATCCAGGCAGCTTCACCATAGTGAGGCTTAGCAGCAGATATGAAGGCAGACAAACCTGGGATTTTATCTATGAGGACATGGCTACTTTATTGTAATTTGCCTCCAACAACAGGGGTGACAGTAATAGTAACACATAGAGAGAGCTTACTAGGTGCCAGGTATCTTTCTAAGTTCTTTACATATATTAACAATTAATCTTCACAACAGTCCTTTGAGATAGGTACTACTACTGTTCCCACTTTGAAACATAGAGTCTGTTTTGGCCAAGAAGGTACATACAGAAAGTGGCAGACTTGGGTTTGCCATAAAATGGCAGTCCCAGGGCTGATTCAGCCTATGTGTGTTTAAGATTTTAAGTACTATGAGGATGCTGCTGACGAATACCGAGACCAGGAGGGTACGCTGCTGCCGCTCTGGAAGTTCCAAAACGACAAAGCCAAGCGCCTGGCCGTCACCGCCCTCTGCTGGTGAGTGTAGACATTGCAACAAACCCGGAGCTCCGGAGCGCTCACTGGGTGCCAAGCCCTGAGCAGGGCACTTCTACTGCACTTAACCACCTTGAGGATGACATGTAACATTATAGAAAAAACAGAGACTGGGATTCCTAAGGGATTGTGGGATCATCCCAGGTCTCAACACTCAACAGTGGATATCTGCAGTATAGTTAGGCACCAGTATTCACAGGAAGGCTCATGTCCACAGGAAAACCAAGTTCATTTCCTGGGCCAATGGGTTCCTATTTCTTTTGCAGGAATCCAAAGTACAATGACCTGTTTGCAGTGGGACATGGCTCCTGTAAGTAATCTGGCTATTTGTTCATTTGCTCAATCAGTAAACACTCAAGTATCTATTCAGTGCAGAGCTCTTTGCCAGATGTGAAAGAAGTAAGCTGACTAAGATGTAGTCACTGCCCTCAAGGGGCTCACAGTCTAATGGGCAAGACTGACAGTCATACCAGCAATTAGTGCTGGGAGAAGGAATATACCAAAGTGAGCCTTGAAGGTGTTATTGTGGTGAAGAAAGAAGGGAGAGCACTTCTGGCAGAGGGGCCAGCATATGCAAAGGTCCAGAGGCACAAGAGATATGGGAGGAAATGAAGCTGTTGAAGAAGCTAGGGTTGGCCCCCAAAGGCTTGGGAAGCCATTCCAAGAAGCTTGGAATTTATCCTGAGGGCAGTCTTATGCCATTCTCCCGAGGGGAAATCACTGAAGGAATTTGAGCAGCACAGGGACAGAACCAGCACAGGGGGAGTTACAAGCACGAGACTGGGGGCTGGGAAACCAGTTAGAAGGCTGGTAAGGCACCCCAAGAAGAGATGGCAGTATCTGGACCATGATTGTGCAGTGGGGATGGAGAAGTAGGTTTGGTGCACTTGAGAAGGTAGGCTAGACCAGACCTGGGGAGAGATTGGATGATGAGGCTGAGAGAGGGAAGTTTCCTACTCTGGCCCCAGAGCAGGCAGGGGTGGGGGGCAAGGGCTTGATGTTCATCACTTGACCCCCTGCACTCTGGAAGACCAGTATTGTTCAAGGGT
>NW_027529603.1:1706137-1785355 GCF_008692635.1 Crocuta crocuta
CCCCCCACCCCACCCCACCCCCACAGCAGGAGGCAGCACTGTGGTAACTGTGTGGTAGTCTGCTTAGCCTTCATGTTCCATGTCCCCTGCAGAAGCCCCTACCTCTGAGCTGGCCTGGACGTTCCCTTTTCCTAACGGGAGAGGGCCCCACACTTCATGTTAGCGCAGCTCCCAAGCTAACAGCGTGTTCCCTGGCTGGGAGGATCAGCTTCTGTGAACAGAAAAACCCTTTCGTTCTCCAAGCTTCTCATGGCTGGCAGCCATGCAAGCTCCTGGGCTCTACCCCTTAGACTGCCTGTCCACCCAGCCCTTTCTTTGACCAGAGTGCAGGAGGTGGGACAAGGGCAAGGAGGAGTTGGTGTTTATCATTCCTCTCAGGGAGGAGACTTTGGAGCTGCTCCCAGTCTCGTGGTCTGGGCTGCCTTTGAGGATGCCCTAAATGCCCGCTTTGTGTCACTCCTAAGGGTGGGCTGCTGCCAAGCTGGAAGCACCCTCCCCCTCTGGCAGGGAACTAGCACATTCCTCCCATTCTGCGGCAGCTACTGGGCCTGGAACAGGGCCTGGGGGCTGAGCAGTCCCTCCCAGGAGTGGGTGTGGACCCCCTATGAGGCTGCTCTCAGCCCAGGCTCTCTGCCCAGGACTGAGGCAGGGGTGAGGGAGGCTCCCTAGCAGGTGGGAAGAGAAACTACATCAGTTCTACCCCCATCCTCCTCCCACCCAGGGCCAGAAGCAGGATTGGCTGGTTGGGGTCACACAGAGGCTGTCCACAGGGGCAGCTGTAGCCAGAAACAGCTGGAGAAGAGTAACCCATCCCTCAGGAATAGATGTCCCCAAGCCCTGACAGGCCCAATAGCCTACTGTAGGCAGGCATGCATCCAGGAAAGGTCTCTTTGTCCCTTGCTGGCCACATTGTATGCCTGCCGGCTGGAGGGTCACTTCCCAGTGGTGTGACCTGGGGCCAGAAGTGTCTTCTGAGCCTTGGCTTCCTTATCCGTGACATGAAGAAATTGACACCTGCCAGACTTCCATCTCAGGGCTGTTGCTAGATACACTTGAAAGAAAAGCAAATGGGCCCTGTGAACTATAAGAACTACCCACATATAAAGGACAATCATTGCTGATTTATCTGTCATTCTGTCCCCTCGCTTTCCTGCAGGAGTCTCAGGGGACCTAAGCAGAGAAAGGGGGCTATGGGGATGGAGGAGAATCAGACAAGCCCCTATCTACTCTAGAGAGCAAGCCCCAGCAGCAGCAGCGGTTGTGGTATTTGCTGTTGCTGCCACTGGCACCGGAGTTATTGGCCAGCTTGCACATGGGCATCTTTCTCCAGAGCCTTGCACATCTCAGCACCATTCTAGAGAAGCCGGAGCAGAGTCAGGCTGAGCTGGGACTCAGGGCTCCTGCATTCACTTCTGAGGTCACTTCTGGGAGTCCTGTACTCTCAAATACCCAGATACCCCCCTGGAAGAAAGAGGGCAAAGCTGAGGCAGGCAAAAACAAAACAAAACAAAAAACTAGGCACCCTAGTTACTAGATGGGGTCACTGTGAGGAGCAGCTGGGTCACCAGTATCCATCACCCTGTCTTTGGAAATTCCCAGATGCCAGCCTCCCATCATCATACTTTGACTCATGCAGACAAACACTGGAGTGAGAATTTGAGTTTGTTGTTGGATTTGACCCTGATTAGCTCAGCCCAGACCTCCTTTTGCCTGGAATTCCCAGATATTTATTCTATTACACATTCAAGAAGGACTTTGGTAGGGGTAGGCATGTACCTAAGAAGGACTGGAGGCCAACCGGGGCCAGTTGGCTGGAGCAGGGCCAGGCCAGGAGCAAATGGGTGGGGAAAAGGGAGTCCAGGCAATTGCCTGCAATAGCACAGACACATTTGCACCTGCCTCCCCTGTGTGGCTACTGGGTATGAGGTGGGTATGTCAAGCTGCATATAAGGCAAACATTGGGGTGTCCCCTAGAGCCAGGCTCCATGTCTCAGCGGAGTGGAGAAAGAGGCTGTCAGCAGGTGAAAGCAGATGGAAGAACACCGGAGGGCAAGGGAAAGTAGTCTAGGAAGGGATGGCCCATGGGGCAAAGCTGGGATGCAATTCTATCAGCCTACTGTACTGAAGGGGTCCTTTCCAGCCTGTGAGCCAGTTGATAGCAGGAAAATGAGTACTCCTTGTAGTCTGTTGGGCAGAGATGGTGGGACAGATCCTGGACACTCTGTGAGGTCCCAACTGTCTATCACACGAAGATGAGGAGGAAGCTTTCCAGTGGGCTACGTCTAAGAAAGGCAGAAGAGCCAGCTATCCCTCAGCCCCGCCTCCCTCTGAGAGCAGCCTTCAAAAGGGGACAAAGTCAGGTGTGAGTCCCAGCACTAAACCCTTTCCCACTCTGTCCCATCACATCCTGGCCTGTCTCTGAGCCTCCCTAGGCCAGAGATACACTTGTAGGGATTTAAATCTTTCCTGATCATTTATTTGTCAGCTTCACTAATTAAGCAGTGTTAATTTCATTTACTGAAAATGGAAATTCATCCACCTCATTTCTCCCTGTTCATCCTCCACACACAAAATCCATCACTCCTCAGCTGCAGGCTGCGTAAAATTTACAGGACTAATTATGTTGTCAGGTCTCTTTGTAAATACAGTCCATAAAGGCCACTGTGCTCGCTGGGTTGTAGTGCAAGGGCATTCCCGTTGTTAGTTTAATTACTGGTTAGTTATTTAGGTTCTCAAATGTTTGCCTCATTTTCCCTAAATCAAATTAAATGTCCTGCTTGATGTATTCTGTCTCCAAGGCCTTGCTCTTATTTCCTACACTGTTTAAATATGACTTCCAATCGGATGAGAGTGTTTGGCAAAGCCCAGCTGCCTGGGAGACTGAACCCAGCCTGGCACCATGGCCTCTGGACCATCCTGGAGGTTTGGAACCCTCTAGCACTGATGCCCTTGTTGGGGAAGCCCTGGGCTGGTCTCCTGCCTCTGGAAACTAAAATCCTAACCCAAAGGGCATTTCTGTTCCTGGAGTCCAAGGTGGCAGGGCCAGGTGTGGGAAACTGAAGGGGGGTTTTGTTACTGTGGTTAGAATAGCTGGGGATCATTGCATCCATTTCTCCCGACTTCTAAATCCTCCCCACTGCTTCCAAACCATCCCAGGAAAAATTACTATCTTTGGGGCTCCTCCCTCTGATTCCTAAAAGTAGAGTCTGGATCAAACCTCCCTGCCTACTACATTTGTTTCCTGTTGCTACTGTAACAAATTGCTACAAACATAATGACTTAAAACAACACGAATTTATTATCTTACACTCCTGGTGGTCAGAAGTCTAAAATAGGTTTCACTGAGCAAAAAAAAAAAAAAAAAAAAAAAATCATTTGCCAGAAGGGCTTCAACTCTTTTGGAGGCTCTAGGGCAACATCCATATCCTTGCCTTTTCCAGCTTCTAGAAGCTGCCCATATTCCATGGCTTGTGGCCCCCTTCCAGCTAGCAATTGTGTTATTCTGACATCTCCTCTGACTCGCCTGCCTCCCTCTTTCGCTTATAAGAACCCCTGTGATTACATTGAGTCCACTCAGATAATCCAGATAATCCACTCAGAGAATCTCCACATCTCAAGCCTTTAACTTAATCACGTCTGTACAACCCCTTTTGCCATGTAAAGTAACATATTTATGGGTTCTAGGGATTAGGACATGGACATTTTAGGGGGTGTTATTCTGTCTACACAGCCCCCTCCAAATGCCTCTTGCATGACTTAATAGGGGAGTCATTAAACAGCTGCTGCCTTGGAGTCAGCCCTGGGCTGGACTCATTTGGAAAGCCACAGTAAAGAGAGGAGGAGGCTTGCTGTCGAGGCTGACTCGGTAAGCTAGTCTCTGCAGCTTGGCATGTAGTTCTCTCTGGTCACTGACCTGGCGTTAGCCTGGTGGCCCAACATGCCCTCTGTCTGCCTTGCCTTCCCTGAATCCTGAGCAAGAGCCCAGGCTTCCCCTGACAGCTGCAACTCCCCAGAGGGGCCCCCTATGATCTAGAGCTATTACTTGCAGGACAGGGGTGGAGCTATGAGACTGCGGGCCCCCACTGGTGGTTGCCAGTTCAAGAACTGCTCTTCCCTGGGTACTACTCTGCCGGGGCCCTAGCACAAGGAGCTGAGGGAGTGAGAGATTTAGTCTGTGGTGGAATTAAGCACTTCCTCCCCTGAGACCAAGGCTTTCTGATAGCTGCTAGATCAGGTTCTATTAGGGGGCTGATTCTCCTTCCCAGAATCTTGTGAATCCTTGAAGGTCAGAGTCAGGGAGGCCTTAGAGATTATCCAGCAGAACAGGGGTAGCAGGAGGCAACCCTCCCACTGGAAAGAATAAACCTGCTGGGCCCAGCCATGCTCACTGCCTTCTTTGATGGGGCCGTTTTGGCAGGCTAAGGAAAAGAGCTGCTCATGACCACCTGTCATAATGACATATAGGTAGAGAAGAGGGAGGGGACACAGAGAGGCTGAATGATATAGAAGGCTTCCTCGAGAAGGGCAAGAACATGAAGTGGAGCTAATCTAGGCCAGCAGCTCTCTCCCTCTGTCTCAGAGTCACAGACTAGGTGGTTTCTCTATATTTCTCTATATTTCTGTTTCTCTCTGCCTCCTCCTCCCTCTCTCCTTTCCTCTATTCCTCCTCCACTTCTACCTAGCCACATACACTTACTGAAATCTGTAGTTTAGAGGAACCTGAAATTCCTTCAGGGGCCCCAGACAGCAGAGTTTCTACCTCTATACAATGCAGTGTAGGGGTGAGGGCTCCCATCTATGTCACTGGAGCTACTTTGAGGAACCAGGGAATTTGTGGGATTCCCTGTAAGCCTTGAGCCTAATGAGATTCTAGTCTTCATTGGGAACTGAGGCACTGTAGGTGACCTTGATGCCAATGTTGTACTCCTTGTTGGTGGCATTGTATTGGGAATGTTGGAGGGCCAAGCAATGATGTCACAAGTCTGCTAGTTGGTGATAACATACTGGGAATGCTGGAGAGCTGGGCAATAATCACTGAACAAGTCACTAAGACTGCTGGTGACTGATTATATCACATGCGGACCCCTGGTGGCCTAAGTAGTGATGTCATTTTAGGACTTCTGGAAGACAAGGTGATGATATCATGCTGTTACTCTTGGAGGTTTGGGCTGTAATGTCACACAGAATATACTTAGATAGTGAAATAGTTAGGTCTCACAGGGGCCACTGGATTCAGGGATGAGAAGATCATAGAATAAGATGGAGTGCAGTAGAAGCCCCAGTTAAATGAGAGTTTTCTGTGTTCTTCCACTGTAGTCTGACAGAACCCTGAATTGGAATTTAGGAAACACATAGTCTAGCCATGATTAGAACTGTGATCTTGGGACTCCTGGCTGGCTCAGTCAGTAGAGCATGATGCAACTCTTGATCTCTGGGTTGTACGTTCAAGCCTCACGTTGGGTGTAGAGCTTACTTAAAGAAAAAAGAAAAGAAAAGAAAACTGTGATCTTTATGTCAGTAGGGTTCATTTGGTTGCAAGTAACAGAGGCCACTAAACGTGGGTTAAGAAACAGGGGCTTATTGTCAGGATGCATGTGGCCTGAGAAATAAGATAGGTCTAAGGTCTTTGTATGATTGATTGTTCTCTGTGTCTCCATCTCTTGAAATTCATCCTTCTCTATACCAGGAGTTTACCCTTATCATGCTTGACTACCCTGTCCCTTACACATTCTCTAATCCAGATTCTGGAGAGATTGGAATGGTTTTTCCAAGCCCCACCACCCCATTAGGTCTGGTGTCCCTTCCTTTCTCCACTTCCATGTGAAGACCACATTAGTACAGTGTAATTTCAGCTATAAACAAGTTACACATAAGGCAAACACCATGTGATGCATCTGATGCACCCAGGCACACTATTTCTCCCCTCTGGCCTCGATATATCCATTTATAAAATTCTGAAGTTTTAAATCCAGCCTCTAATCTCAATGGTTCTGAGATGTCCTCACTACAGAATTATTAAGCCAGGCTATGGTTTCCAACCTTTCTTTTCTCATTTCACTGGCCATGAAGACTGTATACACAAGCAGGGGCAGGGGGTGCTTAAAGTTTGTCTAGAGAAAGTGAGTCACCACTGCTGTTCCTCAAGGAGCCAGGTCCTATGCCACAGTAGGAGCAAGTACGAGGGTCATACCTGCCTTTGCCCCGTGGTGAAATAAGGAGAGCATCTGAGTCCTCAGTCCAAGCATCAGTCACTCACCTACTCACACTTTCAGTCACTCTTTTGTTCATCCACCCACCTGTGTGCCTACCCACTCATCCTCTGTCAGTCTTGCCCAGCATCAAGGACAGATTGAACAATAAGGGCATCAATAGTTCACCTGTGGCCTGGCAGTTACCACTGACTACTCATTGAGGGGTTGGCCTCGATCAAACTAAGGGCTGCTGAGGGCAAGCCCACATAAAGAGTGAAGTGTCTATGTCCCTGCCACAGTCCAGCCCAAGGGGAGGCCCAGTCAGGTGCTCAGGATTTGTGTGATGAACAAAAGGAGTTACAAGGGACTGTCATGCTGCCCAATTCAAGCCCTGCATGGTCTGGGTGGGATACTTCATAAGCTCAAATCTCTCCCTTTAAGAGTCATCCCTCGGGGCCCATACAGGACTGTGGGACTGCCAGCTCCTTATTGGCTTTGAGATAATACCATGTATAGGGTGACCCACTTGGCTCCAGGGGATCTAGAAGCTCCCAGCTCCTCCTCTTTTTGGAGATTCACTTTCTCCAGAGCAGAAGCATGTTCCTTCCTGATCTACTGTGTACCCTCCCCATGGCTCGAGCTGGACCCTGGAAATTTCCACTGGAGGGGCAACTCCCTCCTTGCACTTGAAGCCTCCTTTGCAAGTGATCAGTGGAAGGGTTCCCAACAAGAATCCCAGAGTTGGTGAGGATTAGTAAGGGAAAGTGGGCTCCCCCATAGAGAGCTGCTCTGGTAGGCATGCCAGCTTGCCTCAGCTTCCAACTCTACCCACTTAAGGCCAGCCTGGCTCCTGGCTATACTCTGCTCCCTAGTCCTGGCTCCCAGTGTGCACCAGCTGATGTTTGCAGAGTGCCTGGGGTGGGGGTATCTGGTAACTGTAGCCAAGAGCCTAGAGAACCCAACCCAGACTGTCCCTGAGACCAGCCCAGGTACTTACTCCCTTGAATAAGGGGCAGCATTAGAAATAGGACAGAAAGAATGACTCAGCGAGAGTCATATTGGAGCAGCCTATTATTCCCACCCATGGGCTCCAGACTTCAGGACTGGCCACTTTGTCTGGATGGACCAGGCCTGAAGTTGCCAGGGACAAAAGAGGTAGCCCTGGCCGGGAAGGTAAGAGAGCCCTCATCTCAGCTAAAAGTTTCCCTTAGCACAGGGTCCCCAAGATGGGAGGATGCTCTAGACTTCCTCTTCTGAGCTTGGGAAGGGTCCTGGACTGGTGGCAGGAGAGCTGGACTTGAGGGCTGGGACTATAATGTTCAGTGACTACATTATGAGTATGAGTGCCGCATGAGCAGAGAATGAAAGTAAGCAGTAGGCTTCCCACTGATATGGGTCAGGCAGGGAGGAAGATGAGTGGCAGAAGGAAGACTGGCTGCCCTGGGACGTCTCAATTCTGGGAACATGCCTACAGCTACCGTGCAGGCTGCAGCTGGTGACTATGGGGCCAGAGGATATGGGAAGATGCCCACAGGTGGCTAGTTTGGAACTCGTAGAGACAATTCCATGTTAGTCCAAACTGAATTCCCGTCCTGGGCTGGGGGTGGGGAACACATGGGCATTATCCAGGCATCTAAGTACAACAACCTGCCCCTGGGCTGGGCCCCTGAACCCTCTCTGAGGTTACTTCTCCTTCCCAAGCCCAGACACATACTTTACCTAGCAACTCTGAGCTTGCACCCCTCTTTCCTGTACCCCAGGGAGAATAAGGAGAATGATTGTCCGTCCTTCAATAAACCTGGTCACCTTATCTCTTGGGCCCTCCCATCAACCCTAAGATGGAGTAAGCCAGGTCTCATTGGTTCCATTTCAGAGAGAGAGATGAAGCCCAGAGAGGGATCCCACCCTCTCTGACAAGCAGAGCAGGCAGATCTTGTCCATCTAGTGGGGGAGGGGCATGGGGGCAACTGAATCCTTCTACCACAGCCTGGCATCTTCCCTGGGACAGATGACTTCATGAAGCAGAGCCGGGGCATGCTGCTGCTCTACAGCATGAAGAACCCCAGCTTCCCCGAATACGTCTTCAGCAGCGAGAGTGGCATCATGTGTCTTGACATGCACGTGGACCACCCCTACCTGGTGGTGGTGGGCCACTACGACGGTAATGTGGCCATTTACAACCTCAAGAAGCCCCACTCCCAGCCTGCCTTCCGCAGCTCAGCCAAGTCTGGCAAGCACACGGACCCTGTGTGGCAGGTCAGCCTTGAACCAGGGTGGGAAAAATGGGTATAGGACCCCTGGAGGAGGGACTTTGGGAATGACAGGCATTAGGCAAGGGGATGGGGATGACAGGTACCAGCTTAAAGGCCAAAGAGCTGGGTGTGAGAAGGCACAGAGGAGGGCAAAAGGTAATAATCAAGAGGTAAGGGGTCTACAGTAAGCTTGGGTCTGCTCCTCCAAAGCTGCTATCAGGGGGACCCCACCTGTCAGCTAAGGATCTCTTAGGTACAGTGTGATCAGTGACTCATAACCCATGGCTAGAAGACTCTAAGGCCTAACAGGCCTCTGCTGAGTATATTAAGGGCTCCAGTTCTCTAGTTCCCTGTGTATGGGCTTCCTAAACTCCCCATAAGAGTTCTCCTCTGCCATCTGGGCTAAATTTGGAGGAACTCCCAGAGGGGAGTAGGTGGTGCCCATTGTTTGCCCTCTGGGAGGGGCTGTAAGGTCTGCTAGATAAGGTCTGTCCCTGCGGCTTCTCTGTAGCACCCCTCTTCTCCAGACAGGCATAGAATGGGACCATGACCCTAACACTAAGGCTAGATTTCACCCTCTGTTTCCCATCTTATTGCATTGGGAGTGGATTTCATGTTTCACCTTAAGAAAGTCTCTTAGCTCTAGGGGTGCCTGGGTGGCTTAGTCGGTTAAGCGTCTGACTTTTGCTTAGGTCATGATCTCGCGGTTTGTGGGTTCGAGCCCCGCGTCGGGCTCTGTGCTGACTGCCAGCTCAGAGCCTGGAGCCTGTTTCAGAGTCTGTGACTCCCTCTCTCTCTGACCCTCCCCTGCTCATGCTGTCTCTCTCTCTCTCCTAGAAATAAATAAAAATATTAAAAAAAAAAAAAAAAAGAAAGTCTCTTAGCTCTGGCTTTGCAGACTCTTCCTTACTGTATTCTAAAAGTCCTCCTCCTTGTGAAGCTGCATACCCTTACCTATGGGCAGGTCTGGGCAAATCTAAGGATAAATTTCTGCCTTAAGTTCCCCAAGGTCTCTGGGCTCCTCAGGCAGTGAGTGCTGGGAGCACTTCCTCAGCCGCCTGCCCTAATAGAGTCTCCAGGCAGGCTCTGCACCCTGCATTTCTGGCCCTGAGCTCCCTGAGTCATGTGGACACCTGCTGTAGGAAGTGGCTCTCAGCTCCCCGACAGGCCTGAGCTGAGGGAGAACTGTCCAGGCACAGGGGACATGGTGTCCTCTCTGCTCTATCTTTTACCCAGAGCCAGGGCTCAGATGTCCCCTCCTGCAAAACATCCTCCCCCCTACTCTCCACCAGAACAGGGGCCAAAGCTCACAGTCTCAAGAATTCTCTCCTATGAAAATCCTATCTTCCAGTTCATCGCCTCGCACATAGAGGTCTCCAGACAAGGGGAGGCTGTCTGCAGACATCAAGACCCAAGAGAGGAGAAAAGACCTGCTTAGATCAGACTAAACCAGCATCAGACCTGCCCCTCCTGTCCTAGCTCACATAGCCCAGAGCACAGCACAGAGCATCTCTGATTGGCTCAACTACCCTCCTCAAACCCAGGAGAGAGCAAGGGGTCAAGGTCAATCATCCCACTACCACACTGCTATGTTCTCTGAATCAAACAGCAGGTTGGGAAAAGAAATGGGGCATGCAAAAGACATGTTATTGCTTTCACTGGGTAGGTGCCAGAGAGACTGGAACTCACTTGGACAGGGATGGCCTTCTGCCCTCCCACCACCCTGTCAGGAAAGCGGGGCTACTGCCTTTGCAAACCCAAAGACTCAAGAGTTCTTGGTGAGAATCATGGCTTTTGACATGGGAGGGGCCTGCCTGTCTCTCCCTCATTTCCTGACTTCCTGTTCCTTTCTTTCCCTCCCCCTTTCCTCATTCATCTCTCCACTCAGTAACTCCTCTCTGTTTGCTCCTCTGGGAGCTGAGGGTGCTTAAGGGATTGGTCCCTGGAGTTCCTAGTGGGGAGATAACCACAGCCACAGGCTAAGCAGGACAGGGCAATATGCTAAATGCTAAAGAGGGCTCATGGGAGCACTGAGGAGTGACATCTAGATTATCCAGGACAAGGAGCAGGGGCAGGAGAGCCAGGTCTTCCTAGAGGAAGCCACCTCTGAGCTGAATTGTAAGGGATGAGAAAGTATTAGTTAATGACAACTAAATGTAATATGAGATCCTAGGACAAAAAGGGATATGAGGAGAAAACTAGGAAAATCGAATGAAGTATAGATTTTAGTTAAAAATGAAAAAAGAAAGTGTGTCAGATAAGGAAGGGTACAAAGGGTTACATGTGCAATGACATAGAGGCATCAAACAGAGAGGCCTGCTGGGAAGCAACACATCATTTGGAACACCGTGTGGGAGACAGGGAGGGTGGAGCAGGACCTGAGAAAACACAGGCACCCAGTTGTGAGTGTGCTTCTGTAGCAAGTGGGAATCTTGGGCTTTGTAAGGCAGTGGTTTCAAATAAGTGTTAGTCCAGAAGTCCGATATATTAAAGGTGGGGAGTGGGGCTGCTTTGGTGAATCGGGGTCCTGCTGGCTGCAGGGTCCCCTGTTGTCACTCCCCCTGTCCTCTAAGGTACTTTCACAAAGTTCCTAAGACCATCAGAGAGTGTGGGGCAGAGGACTAACACAGTCCTGCTTGTGTCTTGGAGATGTCCTCTCACTGCAGCATGAGAGATCTTGAAGCTTGAGCTATAGCAGGGGCAGTGGAGATAGAAATGAGAAGGTAGGGTTGAGCTCTACTGAGGCAATAAAATCAAAGAAGGAAACTAGATGGATATGAGAAAAAGAAAGGAACAATTGGTGATGCTACCTGGCACTCTGGTTGGGAGAACCCAGTAGAGCATCCACAGAGATAGGAATGACCGAGCAGGAGTAGGTTTGGGCAGAATCCAAGAAGCTAAAGGAACACCTAAAATCAGTATAACACCATACATTACTTATACTTAAATACATATACATATATATATATAATTAAAAAAAAAGAAAAAGAAGAAGAAGCCAGAGGAGGTGTCCTACAGGTAGTTGGTTGTATAAGCTTGGAGCTTGGAGGAAAGCTAGGCTGGTTAATGGTAGGCCAGAGACATCAGAGTCTAGGTCCTTTTTAAAGGAACTGTGTCTCAGAGGAGACCAGAGAGGTTATTTTGGATCTCAAATGCCAGGCTGAGATAGAAGGACTTTGTTCTGTTGGCAGCAGGGAGCCATCGAAAATTTTGGAGCCAGGGAGAGAACTATCTGCTCAAAGGGGACTGGGTTTCTGCCCCATGTCACAGGCTACTTCCCAAGGGAGCCCATCTATGTAGCCCAGCACTATTCAAGCCCTGCTGTGAAACCTCAACCAGCAATACTCTTTGGTGTGTGTGTGTGTGTGTGTGTGTGTGTGTGTGTGTGTGTGTGTGTGTATGTGTGTGTGTGTGTCCTGTGCTATACTGGGGAAGGGAGCAGGAAAGGATAGATAAGCAGAGATGGGGGTCAAGCATATTTGCCCCTAATCAGATAACGTAGAAGAGAAGGAATCAATCAAGCAGGCTTCATCTGCTCCTTAGCACCTTACTACTCTCCTGGGCATTCTTGCCTTCTCTTAATCCCGCTTACCCCCTGACACCCTCCACACTTCGTCTCTACACTACCACCTCCACCCCAGGAGCATGTGTAGCATGTGTGTGACTTGTACACACACACACACACACACACACACAGGCTCACTTGCAAATGCACACAGCAACCCCCATTGGGCAGCAGGCTGCTAAGTGGGGTGTGAAATACAATTTCCATGCATGCTGGCGGCTGCTCATTAAACACTTCCCTTTGCAGCTCCCTAGCGCCTCTTACAGCCTGGCCTTTGACACCCTCTGTCCCCTCCCCTCTTTAAAGAGACTACCTTTACACAGAAGGGGAATTGGTCTCAGCCTAAGGGGCAGCTCTGACTTATACCTCAGAGGCTCTGTGGTGTTCAAGGCCCCCCAGTGGAAAAAAGAGCCAGCTGACAAGACAGGCCCAGGCAGGACTGGGCCCGCCCTCCTGTAGCTCTGATCAGCCAGGCCTGAGGGTTGGCTGGGGACAGGCGGTCCCCTCTCCCCTAAACCACACCCCTCAACAGCCATGGTGACAGCTGTGGTCACAGGAAGCTGCGCTGGGTTCTATCCTCCCTCACTGGGCCTCCTCTTGTGACAGGGGGAAGGGACAGGGTCCCAGCATGGGAGGTCTGGAGAGAGCTGGAGAATGGAAAGCTCTGGGCACCCAGCCCCACCCCAGCTCTCTGGGACATGGCTTGGCCAGGCCTCCACATCTGGCAACAGAAACTTGAGCCTCAAGCGTGTCATCTTCATAAGACAACGGCTCTGTCTCCAAAACACTTCCCCATATGTTTTCTTCCAGCCCTGAGAAGATGGGTGGGGCACGGTTATTAACCCCGAGTTGCAGATGAAGAAATGCAGCTCAAATCTGAGATTTGGGAGCAAGATTCTGGGAGCAGGAGCTAGTGGTGAAGTGAAGGTGGGAACAGAGGGGAGACCACCTAGATAGAGAAAAGCCAACCTGGAAGCCTGGGAGCAAGGGAGGGGGCCTTCTCCTCCCCATCCCCCAAGCAAACAGGAAAAACTCTCCTGTGGAAGACTGGCTCCCTCATTCTTAGGACGAGGGTCATAATGAGGATATTCGCTAACATTTATTGAACATTTAATAGTTGCAATGTTCTCACGTCGGGGCCTCAAGTTCATTGTTTCATTTAGTCCTTACAACAAACCTGTACTACTATGGTTCCTGTTTTATAAACGAGGAAACTGGTTGACGGACCCTGTCCTTTCCAGGCCCTGTCTACATAAGGAGGTTGAGCCCAAAACACCACCTTCCCCTACAACTGGGTGGAACCTAACCCAGGGAGGAACTGGGCACCTCCACCACCAAGCCAGGGGATTAGGGCAGTGCCCTTAGTGGCAGTGTTATCCCAGGATGGTCAGGGAGAGAGGGACTAGAGAGACAGAGATGGGTGGAAGGAGGGAGGGGAAGAGGGCAAACTGTAGGACTCTGGAAAATTGGCTCCCAGAACTTGCTTCTAAACCTGACATGGATTCCTGAGGGAGCCCTGCTCAGCTCCCAGACCTAGCTCGACACCGTACCAGTGTCCCACAGCTCACGGTTTGGGATGTTTCAGGTCAAGTGGCAGAAGGATGACATGGACAACAACCTTAACTTCTTCTCTGTGTCATCTGACGGCAGGATTGTGTCTTGGACGCTCTTGAAGGTGCCTGTTTCCCAGAAAGGGTCACATGGGGTGGAGATGGGGCTTGGGGGGAGCTGAATGGCAAAGTCGGCCCTCAACCCTGCTGATGCGGCCCCACCCATGTACTCTCCCCCATCCCTTGTGACTGCAGAGCGAGCTGGTTCACACAGATGTCATCAAACTGAAGGTGGAAGGCAGCACCACAGATGGTCTCGATGGGTTGCAGCTACACACAGTGGGTAGGAACCCCAGCCCGCTCATATTCAGGCCCAGCCACCTCACTCAGGCCTCGTGAGGGTCAGAGACGGTGGCCCTCCCCCATACCAAGCATTCCCTCCTCCACTTGTGCTGAATGGAAGCCTGGCCCTGTCCTCCCAGTGCTAGGCTGTTTTGTAGACCCTCTCTGTTTGTGCAGGTCCCATCCCAGTTTGCAGACCCTGTTCCTGTTTATGCAGATCAGGTGCTGTTATGCAGATCCAGTCCTGTTTATGCAGATCAGGCCCCTGTTTACCCAGATCCTGTCCCTGTTTACTCAATTCCTACCCTGTTTATGCAGAGTATATCCCTGTTTGCATAGACCATGTCCCTGTTTGCAGACCCTGTCCCTGTTTACCCTGACCCTGACCCTGTTTAAATCAATTCCTTCCTTGTTTACCCAGGCCCCATTCCTGTCTGCAGAAGCCCTGGCCGTTTGCAGTCCCAACTGCCTGGGACAAGCAGCAGGCCAGACAGCAGCCTTCTGTTTGCCTGCCTAGCCCCAGCCCCTGCAAAAGCCCACAAGAGCCAGGGCTCTGGCTGTCACAGGGGCCTGCTGGGTAAAGGAGGTGCTGGGCCTCCCGCCCAGAACTGGGCTAACATTGCTCTACCTTTTCTCCCAAGGCTGTGGCACTGCCTTTGACTTCCACAAAGAGATCGATTATATGTTCCTAGTGGGCACAGAGGAGGGGAAAATCTACAAGGTGAGGCAGCACTGACCTGAGAACCATGGGAGTTTATCCTTCTCAACAGACCCAATTCTGATAGAGTCTCTTGGGAGAAGAGAATGGATTTCTTGACTTGTTTGCGTGGCAGAAAGAGGGGATGACTGTAGGAAAGGGAATGCAAATCTAGAGGATGACTTTAGCCCAGTCTGGAACATTTCCCTCTGGGCCCTCCCTCCCTTCTTAGGAGTAGAGGAAGTAGAAGTAGGAGTGGGTGTTGAGGGGAGTTGGGACATCCTGAGAAGACTTCCCGGAGGAGATGTGAACTTCAGCTGAGCTTTGAAAGCCAGGTAACAAGAAAATTGATCTCTGAATCTTGGGTGTGTCCCAGCCAGCAGGATGGAACTGCATGGCCAGTTTCTGCAAGGTCTCAGTGTTAGTAGGTGAACATCCATCTGAACCTCCATCCATCCAGAAATAGCTCTGCTGCAAGCTTTTCTTAGGCTCAAAGACTCAGAATGTTAATTACAGGCAGCCTCCCGGGAGCCCCTAAGGCCCAGCAGGAGCTGGTCTGAATGCAAAAGAGGTCCCCACCCCCCTCTACACCCCTCCCTAAGGCAGTGTGGGAGGGGCAGATGGGAAGAGACCAGTCAGTCACAGTGTCTCCGGGAGGGGGAGAGGGAAGGGCATGCTGGTCTGGGCAAGAAACCCAATGGGAAATCATGAGTTGGGACTTGCCTCTGGCTCTGCACCTGCTCTCACCTGGGCAAGGTGGAATGGTTATCACTACTGCAAGGATTCTATCTATGGGCTGTGAGTGGACTCAGACCTTGGCCTAGACAAAGGCTAGGCCACACCTCACCCAGAGCCCCCAGACCTGCTCAGCCTTTGCTCGGGGGGGAGAGAAGGCCTTTTCTACTTGGTCTGGAATCCTTTGGGCAGGCTACAGCACTGTCTCTCACCCTCCAGGAAAACTCCTTACCCACCCATCCCCCAGCCCATTAAGCCCCTCCTTTCTCTCTAGTTGTGTTGAGGGCAGAGAGAAGAGCAGCCAGCAGCTTGGTCCCAGCTCAGCAGTGACAATAATGTGGGGACAGAAGAGGAGTCTTAGGTTCTGACTCTCCAGGGCACCAAGGGAAGTGTGGTGGCTGCTGACCTCTCTGTCATTCCTGACCCCCCACCACCCTTACCCTTGCCCCAGTGCTCTAAGTCCTACTCCAGCAAATTCCTTGACACCTATGATGCCCACAACATGGCAGTGGATGCTGTGTCCTGGAACCCATACCACACCAAGGTCTTCATGTCCTGCAGCTCCGACTGGACAGTGAAGATCTGGGACCACACCATCAAGTGAGACACATGCCCTCCCTTAGGCCCCACCGTGGGCCGGGGCCTGTGGGGCTCTAGCACTGTGAGCCCTCTGTATGGTGAACTTTCTACCCCTCCACCACTGCAGGACCCCGATGTTCATCTATGATCTAAATTCAGCTGTGGGCGATGTGGCCTGGGCACCATACTCTTCTACTGTGTTTGCGGCCGTCACCACCAATGGGAAGGTGAGTGGCCCCTGCCGACCCTCTACTAGAGATAGGACGAAGTATCTTAGGGGCTCCCCCCTAGAGTGCCACGCAGCGCCCAGCTCAGGTAGGGGAAGGTGGGACATAGGATTCTGTATTCTTCTAGGGCCCTATCAAGAAAAAGAATCATTCACCCCATGAGGCCTCGAGGAGAATATGGTGCTGTTCATCTTAAAGGAAAGAACACTCTGGGGTATAAGATGCCATGAGGAACAGTTATCTCGTCAGAGGGCCCTAGGGAAGGAGCTACAGGATGGCAGGGACAACCTTGATGTAAGGAACACTTACGGGCCAGAGTTTATCTGTGATTGAAATAATGTCTAAAAGGTAGCAAGTTCTCCATCCCTGGGACTGTGCAAGCTAAGTCCGAGAAGGGGAGATGAGAGGAGCTGTGTAACACTGAGAATTGATAAAAGCTCAGAAACAAACTTTTTTTTTTTTTTGAGGAAATTCTTGGATACAAATCCATTTTTCCTTATGGACTTTGATATAAACGCAAAGGCAACTACTCAAGGAAAGACTGTAGTTTAAGGCATCACCCTAAAGTCAGTCACTGATTTGCTGAACAGAATTTTACTAAGGGCCCAGCACCAGACAATTCAGATCCCTGTAGTTCTAAGAGCTCACATTCTTGTGAAGGGACAGAGACAAAAAGCAACAGCAACAAAATTAGTGTTAAGTGCTAGGCAGAGTTTGAAAGAGGAATATGTGTGTACACAATGTTCATAGCAGTATTCATATTAGCCAAAGAGTGGGACAACCCAAATGTCCATCAACTGATGAATGGATAAACAAAATACGGTATATCAAAAGGATTACTATTCAGCAATAACAAGCAATGAAGTGTTGGGTACTACATGCTACAACATGGATGAACTTGAAAACATGTTTAGTGTAAGAAGTCAGTCACAAAAGGCCACACATTTGTAGGATTCCATTTACATATGTCTAGAATAGGCAAAGCTATAGAGCCAGAGAGTAGATTTGTGGTTGCCTAGGGCTGGGGATGTGGGAGAAAATGGGAAGTGACTGCTAATGGTACAAGAGTTCTTTTGGGGTGATGAAAATGTTCTAAAATTGGTTGTGGTGACAGTTCCATAACTGTGAATATACTAAAAACCAAGTATACTTGAAGTGGGTAAATGTTTTTATATGTGAATTATATCTCAGTAAAGTTATTATATTTTTTAAAAGAGAGAGAAAAGGGGCACCTGGGTGGCTCAGTCAGTTAAGCACCCAACTCTTGGTTTTGGATCAGGTCATGGTTTCACGGTTCATGAGTTCAAGCCCCCCATCAGACTCCGTACTGATAGTGCAGAGCTTGCTTGGCATTTTCTCTCTCTCCCCCTCTCAAAATAAATAAACTTAATAAAAGTAAAAGTCACTACTTGAAGAAAATTTTAAAAAGAGAGAGAGAAAGGGAGTGATATAAAAGAAAAGGACCGTGTGGTCTCTTAGAGTGGTCAAGGAAGCTTCTTCAAGAGGTAACATTCAAGCTGAGAGCTGAATGACAAGAGCCAGCCCTGGGTGAAGACAGAGAGAAGTATTCCAGACAGAGAGAATAGCTAGTGCAAATGCCCTGAGGTGAGAATGAGCTTGAAGGTGTTTAAGGGACAAGCAGGCAATGCAGCTGGGTCTAGGAAGCAAAGGGAAGAGAGCAGGAAGTGAGAGTGGAGAGTGGAGAATCTGGAGTCAGCAATTTGGATTGTATGTATACTGTCAAGGGAAACTATTGGATGATTTTAGATTTTTTTAAAGGTTAAGTCTAGAGGCTGCTTGGAGCATGGATTGTAGAGGGTCAAGAGTGGAAGCAGAGAGACCCATTAGGAAACTGCCACAGTTGTCCAGGCAAGAGTTACTAATGGTTTGGATTTAGCGAATGGTAAAAATAAGATCAAACGTTTGTTGAGCATTTATATGACAAGTGTGGTCTGAGCACCTTGCATATATTAACTGATAAAAACCCTGGGTCTGCCACTTACCAGGAAGTTAGCCTTAAGGGCCTCTATCTCCTCATTTGTAAAACAGAACCTACCCTATAGAGTGGCTTGTGAGGATTATTAGGTGATACAACTATGTATATGCTTGCCCAAAGTCTGGTACATAGTAAGTGTTCAACAAATGGTAGCTGCTATTATTGTTAATTCGGCATAGACTTAAATTTTCTTCTAAGCTTTTTATTCTCACTCCCTCAACCAAGGAAAAACATAATCAGAGACACAAATCCCCTCTCCACTGTCTCCATCTCCAGTGTGCTAGACTTCTGTTGTGTTTCCCCAGAAAACCCACGCGCTAGTTCTTCTGAAGTGGGGGTCCCATTATCTGCCTCTCCACAGACTCATGTGTTTGACTTGTCCATCAACAAGTATGAGGCCATCTGCAACCAACCCGTGGTGGCCAAAAAGAAGAACAAGATCACCCACGTGCAGTTCAATCCCATCCACCCTATCATCATTGTGGGTGATGACCGTGGGCATGTCACTTGCCTCAAGCTCTCACCCAACTTGCGCAAGATGCCAAAGGTACAGGCTTGGGTAGTATGGGCTACTGTAAGAAATAAAGTTACCAAGATGGTGGGGATTGGGGAAAAAAGGGGAGGAGCCAGAGGGTGATCCCAGGCTTGGAAAACCCAGGGTAAGGGTGGTGTCATTGCCCAAATAAGGAGCACAAGAGAAGTAGGTTTGTGGAAAGATAATGAGATTAGTTTTGAAATGCTGAATCTGAGTTACCTGTGGGGCTCCCACGAAGAGACATCCAGTAGGTAAGTGACTGTAGGGGTTCAAAGCCTGGGGAAGCACGTGGATATCATCAGCTTCTTTGGTGTAGACCAGGTTATCCATGCAGGGGGTTTGAGGCTTAGTCACTTAGTCATTGGCTGGGCTTAAAGGGCCTCAGCTCCAGTGGTCCCTGAGCTGGGAGCTGCGGGTCCACACAGGGAAAAAGGTAAAAAGGAAAAGAGGGTAACTAGGTCAGCAGCTAGGCAGTCCTCCTTTTGAGCTCTGGTTCCTTTCTGGGATCTGTACTGATCTGGAGACAGTGCCCAGAGCCCAGAGGCCCTGAAAACAGGCCATGAAGCCCAGAGCCAAGACTTCAAAGTCTAGATCTCAGAGTCCTGACTGAGACAAGAATCCAGGCCTTAGAATCCAGAGCCCAGTACTGCCCATTTGGGTGCTAAGAGAGGATATGGAATTTGTTTTCTGCCAGGTTCTAGGCCAGGATGAGAGCTGGGCCAGGGCTGGGCCAGGGCTGGGCCAAGTTGCCTTGATGACTACACCTCTTGGTTGCAATATGAGGCATTTATTTACAGTTTGAGGCAAGGGCAGGGACCTCTTTCAACTACTGATACCTGCCTCCCTGTACCCTTACCAAGGCAGGGGCCACCGCAACGTACCTCTGGTACCTGCCTGGTCTATTCCCCACCATGACCGGGAGGCAAGGGCTAGGAGTTTGGCCGGGCCTGTAATTGTAGCCAGCTGGGGGAGGGGGTGGACTTGGCTATAAATACTCAGAAGGCTGCTAAGCGCCTGCAGCTGTGGCCTGGAGGCTGTGGTGGGCTGGGGGTGGGGTGGGATGNCCCAGCTAGTTGGCCTCAAGGAGGGAAGGAATAGATAAAATCTTCTCTTGACAGACAAGGGTACAACCATCACACCCTGAGGGTGGTAGATCTGGAGGTGGGGAGGGCTGCCCTGCCCACTCTGACCCAGGGAGGCAAGGATCTCCCACAGTCCCAACTCCTCTCAGAGCAAGGGTCAGTCATAGCTAAGGGAGCTGGGCTCTCTATCTCCAGGGACCTATAACTCTGAAGACCTGAGGAAATAGATATCAGGGGATCAGAGGATCTGAGCAGGTGACATCGCTGGGGGCTAGTACTTCAGTGGATTGGAGGTTCCTGTGAAACTGTCATCTGATTCTATCAGTAGTCAAATGATTTGTGCAAAAGGAAGTCTTCTGGGCATCCCTACCACCCCTGCCCCCACCCGCCCTTCTTCAGGCTGTAGTCCCTGCGCTTCTCAGGAGGGGTTGGCTACAGAGGCCCAACTTCCTGACCTGGGAAGCTTCCCATAATTGGTGTCAGAGCACAACTTGTCAGAGAGATGATCTTTCCCTAACTAACTACCGTATAGATGGGAAACAAGCCCAGAAAGGCAGGGGACTTGCCCAAAGTTATATGGGGGATTAATGACAAAGCTGAAACTAAAAGCCAGGTCCCAAAATTCCCAGGGGGATGGGGTGAAGCCAAGAAGAGAACACTAACTTGATTTGGGAGACAGAGTAGTTAGAGAAAAAGACATCTTTGTCCTCTGCCCAGAGAGCGTAGAGGTGAGCTGGGCAGTGACAAAGGCACTGGGCCACAAGGGGTGAGGGAGACAGATTTCAGAGCAAGTGCTGCAACAGTCACACCAGGAAGAAATCTAAGCTCTGCATTGTGTCAGTGGCCGGGCTGGGGCCAGGAAGGGGTTCGCTGGCCATGCACTCTCTCCCCTCCTCACAGCCCAGACCAAACCCAGGCTGGGCCTTCAACAGGCAAGGCTGGAGCAGGTGCCAGTGAGCAGGTGGCACAGGTGGCTGAGAAGGCAGGGGAGAGGGGCTCAGGAACAGAGGGAAGGCAGGAAATGGCAGCTGCCCCAGCCTAGCCCGTATCCCGCTGCCTGGACAGAAGGGAGGATGGGACTAGTGCTGGTCTGCCATGGAGCTCTTGGGGCCTGTGAGTGAGTGACACATACCCCCGTGTCCCAATTCTCTTTTTCTCAGGGCATTAGAATGCCCTATAGACTGGGGTGAGGGGCCATAACTTTAGGATCTGCTCTTCTGAGGGATAGTCCCAGCTAAGGACACCTGGAATCACATGTGATATCTCATTTGCCCTCTGGGCTCTGACAACCTCCTCCACCCTGGGTATGTCTGATACAGAAGACCTGGCCCCGAATGTCACCCCACTCCAAACCTGACCTGAAAGTTTTGGTACTAGATGAGGGCAGCTGTGGCTTTGTCCACACCTCTCCCTCCACAAACACACATCTCTTAGTTCCTTGTTAGGACTCAGCCAGGGACACTCCTGTGAAAGGGTGGTCCCAACAGTCAGAGGCCTCACGTCTCCCCAGAGCTACAGCTCTCCCTAGCCTCACAGTTCCTATGAGGGTCAGTGGGTAAAAACCTTCTGCCATTCCTCCCAGCATTAAGACCCTTTGTTGATCTCAGATTGAGAGCCACACCTAGATTCTCAAGGGCCCTGGGTGGGCCCATGTCTCCTAACCTGAGTTGGGGAAGGACCCTGTGGGGGTGGGGAGAGGCAGGGATCCAGAATCTAACTGGGTGGGAGAGAGGTGGGACAAAGCTGGGGCAGGCTGGGCAGAGGAGGCAGAGCGGGGACCCAGAGAAAGGTGGCCCACCCCTCACCATTCTTCCCCAACATGTACTTCCCCCTTCCCCAGGAAAAGAAGGGGCAGGAGGTACAGAAGGGTCCGGCTGTGGAGATCGCGAAATTGGATAAACTGCTGAACCTGGTGAGGGAAGTGAAAACAAAGACCTGATGGCCTGGTCTCAGTCCCTGTCCCATTTCTTGAACCCAGTACTTGTAACCCCTAACCCTAGTACCTAAGCCCAGCCTTAGCACCCAGTATGTGACCCCGCCCCTGATCAGGTCCCAGCATCTACCCTTAGCACTCTGCTTCAGCCCTGGTCCCAGCACCTCACCCCAGGACTCGGTCCTCAACCATTATCCCATCCTACTCTACACAAATAAACCTGTGTCTGGAAGCTCACCCCCACACCTTTAATTTTGCTATCACAGAGTCCCCAGGAAGAGGAGGAAATCTCAGGGTAGAGCCACAGTTCCATTTATTATCCAGCAAACAGTGGGAGGACCCAAGGAGGGGCCCAGCCTGGACACCCTCCCATTATTGCCATGGATTCCAGTTTGCTTCCCCAAACTCAAGGGCCTGGAGGTGACTGGCCTAGGGAGAGATGGACCCAGCCCCTGGCCCTCGGTACGGAGCAGACTCAAGACGGCCCTGGCCCTAGCACCGACTCATGAACCCCCACCCCGGGCCTGTCTACCTAGGGCCAGCAGAGCCCCTCTTGGAGCCAGGCTGGCTAGACTCTGGGCTGCTAGGTCCAGCTCCAGACAGGCTAGACTCTGGGTTCTGGACCCCAGGCTGGCTAGACCCTGGGATCCTGATTCCAGGCTCTGGGTGGGGTAGACTTAGGTCCCAGACTCCAGGCTAGGTGAGGGACCTTCAGGGCTGCAGCAGATAGCTGCCTTCATGGCTGGGCTTCTGGGGAGGGGGTGCCTTCTCAGGACAGGGGCCAGGGCTGGAGTTGGGACTGGATTCGGAGAGGGAGTCGATGTCCGCAGAGCGGGAATGGCAGGCCCAGCAGAGAATGACCCAGAGCAGCAGCAGCAAGAAGCCTACAAGGCCGTTGCAGACGATGGCAATGAGGGCCCCCTGGGAGATGGCTGCCCCCATGACGGGCAGCACCCTCAGACCAGCACAGACCACGGGGCTGGCTCGATGGCAAGGCCCATGCCGAGGCAGGAATCCGGTACAGCTGGCCTTCCAAAGAGGCTGTCCTGTCCTCACACTCAATGATTCCTGGGCAATGGAGATGTCCACCTGCAGTCTTGAGCCTGTGGCAGGTACACAGCAGAGGAAAGGGTGGTGAGGAAGGGATAAGGTGAGGCCTAGAAGGGGAGGGATAAAAAAGAGAATCCTTTCCCACATCTCTGGCTTTCCTGGCAGAGGACTTTGGGTCCTGGCAGGCTCAAATAACCCACAGAGCCAACGCGCCCATCTTAGGGCTTGGCTCTGGGCACCTGGATGGGAGTGTAGCCACAGTGGGGAAGCTAGAGTAGACAGCCTATATCTCATTCTCCTTAGAACCAGTAGGCATGGCCTGGCCCTGCCCACCAAGCTTCCAGCCCTCA
The DNA here is from genome assembly GCF_008692635.1 of Crocuta crocuta. Classification (NCBI taxonomy): domain Eukaryota; kingdom Metazoa; phylum Chordata; class Mammalia; order Carnivora; family Hyaenidae; genus Crocuta; species Crocuta crocuta. The sequence continues at coordinate 1,729,222 of NW_027529603.1, forward strand.
AAAGTGCTGTGAGAATGGATGAGATGAGGAAGCCCAAGGCCTTGGAAGATGGGGATTGTGACCAGTGTTGGTGTGGCCTGGGCGCCTCCCCCTTCTCAGGACTCCCGCCAGCCACCCCAGGAGACCTCCAGAGGTGCCAGCTCAGACAGAGGGAACTTTGTGGAGGCCCTGGCAAGCATGTGTGGGTCTGTGTATCCAAGGCTGTATACTGGGGTGTGCCTGTCTGTGGGACTGTCTCTCCGGGTCAGTTGTGTGTGTCTGTGTATCTGGCTCTTAATCTGTCTTTAGGTTCCTTTGCCTAGATGTGTGCCTCTGCCTCTGTATACCCATCTCTGTGTTTATGCATCTGTCTATGTGACTCTTTTTATTTGTTTCTGCTGTCCCCATCTCAGTGTCTCCCAGTCTATCTCTGTGTATCTCTGTGTGTATGGGTCTTGTGTCTCTCGGTCTTTCTTGCAGGCTGTGTATCGCTCTGTCCCCGAGGACGTGTCTCTCTCCCCTTCTCCGTGGGGTCTGTCTCTGTAGTTCTGGGAGTCTCGTGTGTCTCTTTGTGTCTATCTCTTTTTCCCCCCGGCTATGCCGCTATGTCTCCATGTGGGTCTAGGTCTCTTTATCTCTGTCTCTGGTTCTCGACCCCCGTGCCCGTGGGGGGAGGGCCCCCCTTACCTGAGTTGAGCCCGGTGCGCGCCCGCGGGAGGGTCCGGGGCAGCGGGATGCTGGGCGCANTGATCTCTCCGGGAGAAGGGGGCGGGGACGGAGCCCACCTACTTTTGGGGATTTTTTGCACCTTCACCTCCTGGAAGAGCTGTGCATCCAACATCTGAGAAAGGCCTCTGTACCCTCATATGTGAGGAGACTGCCCCTCCGTTTCTGCCTCTGCCGCGGTCATCTGGAGGAAGGCCTTGGGTCCCCACATCTGGGAGGAGACTGAACCTCCTCATCTGGGAACCCCCCCTGGACTTCTGCACATCCACTCCCACTGGGGGTGGACCCTGCATCCCTACTTTAAAGGGTTTGTAGGCGGCTTTACATTCCCTGGCCCCAGGAGATGTGAGCAGCTCTGCCAACACAAGTTCTTTGGACGTATTTATTGAGTTCCTACCCAGTATTGGTCAGGGGGTTCGTGCTTTCCTGCGCTGTGGGGGAGCCTAGGACAGAGAGGAATGGGGTGCTCTGAGAGATCGCTCATCCATGGCTGGAACAGGACCAGGCATGATTCTCCATCCTAGAAGCTCCTGACTCTCTCCATCCTAGAGTCTCTCCTAAGAGGAAGATCAGCTTGGGCAGGAGCTGTCAGGTAGGCCTTCCTACCCACCTCATATACCAGTGATTTCTAAGTGTTCTGAACTGTACCCTTTTTTAATCCTACTCTAAACATATTCTCCATGGATGAGCACAACCCTAAAACTATACCATAAAGACTCTCAGTGCTCCCAAATCCAGCATTAATTTATCTCTGGAATTCTAGACATAGATCCAGGTGCCTTCCAGAATGAGGGTGGTGTTGATTCCTGGTTCTGCCACTTAACTAACTTTGTGACCTGGAGCAAGTTACTTAACTTCTTTTTGCCTCAGCTTCTTCATCTGTAAAGTTGTTTTAGTAACAGCTACCTCTCAGGGTTGCCATTCACCAATTCATTTATACTGGACCAACTACATCTCAGCAAATGCCAAATGACACAACCCCAAGGACCATATAGCTAAGAGGCCCCTTTCCTCAATGCCATGAAATTCATCTGAGATCCAGATAAATCCAAATGCTATCTTGAAAACCAGAAAGGAAAGGGTAAGGTAATCTGAAGGGCTGGGTCATCTAAACCTACTGAATTACTTAGAGATTGTCTAAAATAAATTTTTAGACCCTACTGACTTTACCAGAATGGATTTAGTTCCCCTGCTCCTGTTACCCAACAGAGTGGGGGCATTGTGAGCAAGATCACTTAGTTCTAGGAAACAGAAGAGACTTATATTGTTGCATATCTGAGTGTAATATGAGTGAATTTGTGACACAGCTACAGGAGTTTGGATTTTATCCTGAAAACAGTGGGGAGCCATTGAAAAATTATGAGCAGAGGAGTAAATGTGATCATATTAGTAAATGTGATCAGAAATTAGAGGGATGATTTGGGTTGCTGGGTGGAAGGAGAGACTGAAGGCATTTGAGAGTGAAGGCAAAGAGTAATGACAAAGGACTGAAATGATGTAGGGGAAGAAGACTGGAGAGAAAAAGAGAACACTGAGGTATTTGGGAATTACAACTGGCTAGACTTAGAGACTTAGACCTATAGTACATGAGGAGTAATAGGGAGAATAAAGTCTGGGAAAACTCCCAGGTTGGTGACTAGGGATACTGTGATGCCATATACTGAGATCAAAAACACAAGAGAAAGGGTGATTTTCAGCAAGGGCTGGGGTGGGGGTGGGTGAGGTGGAAGATGATGAATTGTTTTAGATATGCTAGATTTGAGGTACCAGTTGGACACCTAAGTTGAGATGTCCCATAGACTGTTATGTAAGCAGGTCTGAGGTTCATGCTCAATAAATTTGTGAATTTACAGAAAATGAGTAGTAGTCAAATCAGAAAAGTAGATGAGCTCACAAAAGAATAAGCTTGGATTTTTAAAAAAAATATTTATAATCAGGTACTGAAACCTAAAGACAGGAATGCCTCAGGAACAACTGGAACTAAAAGACACAGCCATTAGGTTCTCTCTCCATCTCTCATCTCTGTTACTTTCTGCCAGTCTCTTTCCTCTGCCCTTCCCTGCCCTTATCATCCCTAACTCCAGACTGGCTTTCAATGCTTTTCTGGTCCACATGGTGAAAAGCATCACTTCAGACAGCCCCAAAGCTTAAAAATCTTATTGTCTAGGCATCCAACAAGACACTGGCTTCTTTTTCTTGGTTGTAGGTTGCAAATTTCTCAGGAAGTACTCTGATTGGCTCAGCTTAGTTAGATCCTGGACCAATCAGTTGTGGTCAGGAGACGGATGAGGCTCAAATTGCCTAACATGGCCTTGGGGGACAAGGGGGTGGTCCTAGGAGAAGAGAGAATGAAGAACAGCAGGTATTCACTCTAGTCCACCCCATGTTTGCCCAACAGGTACACATTGTTGGCCTATATATATGATTCCAAAAATGTCCCCACCTACATATTCCAGCTATTCCATTACAAATATGCCAATAAATTCACCTCCTCTCTAGTGTAGGGCAGATCAACAACACGTCCAGCTACTGCTGCTTCTGGGGTTATATCATAGGACCACTGTTCTTCATACATAGGTTCTCTGGGTTTCTATAAGGTGTGAGTATGGCTTCTAATAATCTCATTACCTTTGTTTGAACTGTCTTGGAACTCCTTTAAACCACTACCCCCCCTCAAAAAAACAACCCCAAATTCCTGATATCTAAAGATGGAAGAAATAAGAATAAAATAGAGTAAAAGGAAAGCACTGTAAGTGCGGCTCAGTCAGTTAAGTGTCTGACTTTTGATCACAGCTCAGGTCATGATCTCCCAGTTGGGAAATCTCTCCCTCTCTCTTTGCGCCCCCCCCCCCACCAAAATAAATAAATAAATATTAGGAGGGAAGGAAGGAGGGAAGGAAGGAAGGAAGGAAGGAAAAGGAAAAGGAAGAGGAAGGAGAAAGGGTATCATTTATGTTATTTGGCCATGAATGACAATGAAAATTGTGAGGTAGGAAATCTCATGGCATCTGTTTGTTGACTCATTTCTTTAGCTACAGTTTCTCAGTCAGCCAATCTGGCTGCCCCAGGTTTTGCCCACAAGTACGTGATCCCTTATCCAGTGTTCTGAGAGCATAATTGTGGAGGATTTCTCTGTAGGGCACTGTACTGATTAGTATTACACTTTCTGGGGGTGTTTTAGGGATTATCCTGGGATTGAGCAATCACAGACCTCTGCAATTATGAGGATTGGGTGTGGTTTTATTTTCCTCCCAGATGATACAATTCTTTTAAAATCATCATCAGCTGTCAGTTTCATCTGGGGGAGAATTCCTTTTGCTAATAGCTTATTCATCCCAAAGCACACCCCCCCAATTTAAACTGAAATCAAAATATAGTCTTACAAAAAGGGGCATGTAATAGTTTTGTACCTTCTTTTTTCCTAGTACAGTTGACCCTTGTACAATGCAGGGGTTGAGGCACCAACCCCCTGCACAGTCAAAAATCCATGTATAACTTTTTAAAAAAATTTTTTAAGTGTTTTTTTTTTTTTAAATAGTAATCTCTACACCGAATATAGGGCTCAAACTCACAACTCCGAGATCAATAATCACACACATTTCCCACTGACCCAACCAGGTAACTTTTGACTCCCTCAGAACTTAACTAATCAGTTACTAATGACCAGAAATCTTACCGATAGCATATAGTTGATTAACATATATTTTGTATATATGTTATATATTATATTCTTATAAAAAATAAAGTTAGAGAAATAACATAATTAAGAGAATCATGTGGAAGAGAAAATACACTTACAGTGCTATAAAAAAAAAATCCACATATAAGTGTACTCGTGCAGTTAAAACCTGTGTTGTCTGGGGCGCCTGGGTGGCTCAGTTGGTTAAGCGTCTGACTTTGGCTCAGGTCATGTTCTCACGGTTCATGGGTTCGAGCCCCACATTGGGCCCTGTGCTGACAGCTAGCTCAGAGCCTGAAGCCTGCTTCATATTCTGTGTCTCCCTCTCTCTCTGACCCTCCCCTGCTCACGCTGTCTCTCTCTCTCTGTCTCAGAAATAAATAAAACATTAAAAAAAATTTTTTTTTAAAACCTGTGTTGTTTGAGGGTCAACTGTAGTTCGTAAAATAATTTGCCTCTTGTAATTGATGGAACATGAGACTTATTAAATATATAACTTTATCAGTTCTTTTTCACAAATAATAGAATCCACCCTAGATAGTTAAAACATAAAAGGTATTTGCTAAAAGATATTATTTAGCTCAGAAACATTAGGAGGGCTGGAGAAATGGATTTGAGGCTCAGTTTCTAGGAACAACACTCAAACCACCACACACAACCTGCTGAGGAAACCACAGCCATTGCCAGTCCAAACACTAAGTACCGAGAGTTTAATTGGACTGCCAACTTTACAAGCTCCGTAGCACTTCTGCGGTAAGAACTCAATATTGCGACCACTGGGAAATCACCACTGTTACCACTACCACCAAAAAGTGGACACTTGTACTACCAGCAGTAGCAGAAATTGAAGTCTTATGTCCAACCTGCTCCCTTCTTAGGTACCTAGAATCAGCTAAATAACAATGGTTACAAACAACCCCCAGATCTTACTGGCTTAAAATAACAAAGATGTATTTCTTGCATGCCGCAGTCCAGCATGGGTGACACTGGGAGGAGGAGTCTGCTCACTGTGAGCGAGGCTGATGGAGGCTTCACTATCCTATGACGATGCCACTTTTTAAAAAAGTATTTTATTTTTAAGTAATCTCTACATCCAATGTGGGGCTCACACCTACAACCTCCAGATCAAGAGTCAAATGCTCTACCAGCCAGCCAGGCACCCGATACCACTTTCTTGATAGGAACCTTCGGTGTTTGCTGTGGTAAAAGAGAGTGAGTAAAAATGTATACTGGCTTCTGCTCACATTGCACTGATCAAAACAAATCTCATGGCCATACCTAACTAACATCAGGGGACAAGAGAAGTGCAATCCTCCTGGTGCTCAGAAGGAGAGGAGAACCAGAAACATTGAACTTTAGTGATATTTACCTCACTCGTATTGCTCTCTTCCAAATCAGTTTCACATGGGGGAAGGAGCATGCCTATACACAAGCTACACATAAACAAGGATGATGGAAATTTTAGTTACGACCTCTATACTAAGGAGGCTGGATTTTATTTTATTTTTTAAAATTTCTTTTTTGAGGAGAGAGAGAGCATGCACACACGAACAGGGGAGAAGCAGAGAGAAAGGAAGAGAGAGAATCCCAAGCAGGCTCTGAACTGTCAGCACAGAGCCCAATGCAGGGCTCAAACTCACAAACCGTGAGATCATAACCTGAGCTGAAATCAAGAGTTGGACACTTAACTGACTGAGCCACCCGTATCCCAGGAAGCTGGATTTTAAAATGTGAATTTTCCCATATATGAACACTATTTAAAAGGTGAAGGACAGCTATGAATACAACATATTAATACTACCATAATCAATACTAAAAATTTGTAGAACCATGCTATTTGAATCTTCAGGTTTGCCACAAAAATACAGGGCCTGTGCAAGCTCTTGGAGCAATTTCTCTTTTTTAGTACTATGTTTTTCATAGTGTTAACAGGGGCACTTTCAATCCATCTAAATCTGCCTCTGGCTTCATGGGAAATCATACACTGGAGAGACAGGGCTGGAAGCCTTTCTTCTTCAACCTGCCCTGGATTGATGCCCTTGCCTTACCTACATTCCAGTCAACTTACTTTATGATGAGAAGCACCATCACATTTGCCTGGCAAGGTAGGAACATCAAAAATGGGTGGGCCACAAGCATTTAGGGGACAATAGTGTAAGTGTTTTGCTTGGATAAGGAAGTACGCTTCAGTCTTAACCTCAGACTGCTAGAAGCTAGATCATTATGTACCTTGCTGAATTGCAGAAGCGAGTTCTTGGCTGTTCTCTAATGCTGACGACTAAGAAACTGAGAGGTTCTAGCAATCAAGATGGTGTTACACCGGGAGAATCAGAGGAATTGGGAAGTCCTGCTTGTTTGTCCCCATCCTGCCTCCTCTCTCTCCCGTTTTCTCTCCAGACAAGCTTCCTATGCCTCAGTCCATATAATAATAAATCCAGCTTCTGGCAATTCTCAGCTTTATAGCTTAAATCCTGGCATACCCAACAAGATATTGGCTCATTTCTTTCAGTTCTAGTTCCAACTTACCCTTCTCAGTTCCAGTTTCAAAATTCCTAGGGACTTGCTCTCATGAGCCTAGTTTTGGTCAGGTGCCATTCCCTGTACTAGTGATCCATGGGTGTGGTGGGGTAGTGAGGTCATTATATGGTGTCTCCCATGATAACCGTATGAGTGAAAGGCATTTCCCACCAGAAGGGAGGGCTATCCAAACAATACATAAAGGAGTCCACCATACTAACATTAATGGATGCAGGGGAAATGATAAATCTGTGAAGTAAATAAAGAAGTAGTTGTCAGAGAGATAGAAGAAAAACCAGGGAGGAACAGTGTTTCGGAGAAGCCCAGAGAGGACAGAGGTTCAAGAAAGAGGGAGAGCTCAGCAATCCATAATGTCAGAGAGGTCCAGTAGTTATAGAAAAGGGACCATTGGACTTAAAAGAAAGGATGCTGTTGATTATCTTGGCAAGAAGTTGTTCCAGTGGGCGATGGAAAGTGGGCAGTGGAGATGGGGTGTGTGGTGGCTACCAGGTCTGAATGGTCTCATTAGTAAGAAGCTAATACAATACAGATGACTCAAGATGATTGTAAAAAGTTGGGGAAGGGGAATAGATACACAAGGATGTGGAATCAGTGGAGGTTTATATTTAATTTCTAAAAATTTCTTTTATGTTTCTTACATGGGCATGTTTAAATACTGGTGAGAAAGAACCTGGAGAAAGAATATAATTGGTAGCTATTTTTGTTATTACTGTCCATCTCCCCTGGGGTTTGCAGATCCTGGCAGGCAAAAAAAACCCCAAAAGGGACAGAAGTTAAGATCTGGCAGAAGGTATGAACCACTTCAATTTTTCCTCGGCTGTACTAGCAAGGAGGGCAGAGAAGGAGAAGGAGGTGACTGACCTCAGCATTGGGTGACCCAGGACACACCCAGGGTCCTGGGATTGCACTGTGGTCTGTGCCCAGACAGAGAGGCCTTATGTGGAGAGCAAAGGATCCCAAGGCTGGACCCAGTCGTCAGCTGGTGGGGGCAGGGTGAGCATAAGGCAGTCATACTCTGGGACAGGCAGAATTGCTATGACTTTGCTCTGATTTCCTTATCTTGAAACTGTGCCTATTGCTGCCCCCTACCCGCCTACTCGCTCCTCAGCATCCCTGCCCAGCTGTCACCTGCTTTATCAGATCCTCTTCCCAACCCCCCATCACTCCTCAGCCACTGCCCCCACCTTCTGCTCTCACCATCCCTGGAGCTGGCTTGCCAAGGTCACTTTCACCTCCTTGTCACATCTAATGAATATTTTTTAGTGCTTATCTTCATTGACTTCTTGGCAGCATTGAGGCTGTTGATCCCTTTTTGAAACTCCATCTTTCAGTGCCTTCCACGAAGCCACCCTCTTTGGGAACATTTATTCCTCCTCCTAAAACAACTACTGTTAATTAAGCATCTAGACTCTGTCAGAGCTTTACATTCATCATGGATATCCCTCACCTGCGTGCAAGATAGGTCCATGGAACAGATGAAGGAACAGGGACTCAAGGTAATCTGCACGTTTTCCTGAAACCCCAGAGCAACAATGATACAATCTGGATTAAAACTCTGATTTGCTGCATTGCCCTCAACTTTAGCATTGTGTCTCCCTCCCTCACCTCCCTAAACCCTCCTCTTTGTTGGGGCTGTGCTATCTGCACCCACTCTCTTCTCCTCGCCTTAACTGAGGTCCTCCTCTGCATTATGGCTTCTGTGCCCATTTTGAGCTGACAATGCCTTAACTCTAACCTAGACCTCAGTCCCAAGTCCCAGACTGGTGCTTGTTGCTGCTGCTGCTGCTGCTGCTGCTGCTGCTGCTGCTGCTGCTGTTATTAAAAGCTAATATTTATGGAGCATTTATAACATGGCAGGCACTGTGCTAATTTCTTTATATATATCATCTCATTAAATCCTTACAAGGACTCTATGAGGTACAAGATTTTTCCATTTTCCACTTAAGGAAACTGAGCTGTAGAGAGATTAACCTTTGTCCAAGGTTAACAGGAGCCCAGGCTTGTCTGACCCAAGTCCATTGTCTTAGCTACTGACCTAAGGCCTTCTACCAAGAAGTCCAACTGGTGCCTTACACTTGACATATCTAATCTGAGCCTATCTGCCCCTTACTTGCTGTATAACCATAGGCAAGTGATTGAATGTATGAACCAGGGTTATTATCAACTTCCCCAAAGCCTGGCCTCCCCCTTTGCTAACTAGTTCAATAAATAGTCCTACCATCTCCCAGTCAACAGGGTTGTACAGGGCTCTTCCCACTCCCTCCCCTCCCCTCCACGTTCATCAAGATGTGATTATGTGCTCTGACCACGACTTGGTTCTTCTCTTGTCTACCCTCAGGCCTTCTACATTATTCATTCAAAGTACCTCTCAGCTACCACTGCTTCTGCATTCTCTTCCCACTTTGCCCTTCTCTGCAGGGCCACCAGAGCAGCCTTTCCCAAACACAAATCTAACCAAGTCTCCCCAGCTCCCAGGGCCCTCTGACTCTCAGTAGAAGTTCCTGAACCTCAGCATGGCTCTCAGAGCCCAGACTGCCTGGCCCCACCTCCTCTGCAGCCCCAGATCCTACCTGACCCACTGCTGACCACAGGAGGGTCCTCACTATTCTTGCCTTTCTCTCCCATCCTTCCCTGGGCTCCCCCCCAGGGGTAAGAGGTGTCATCTCCCTCTCCATAGTGCCCCCATGAATGGTATGTGTTTTTCTGGTGACACTGAGCCCAGTGGTTGGTGTGCTCAGGTGTGTAAAATTAGTAATGTTTCTCTATTTTATAAAAATGAAATCAATGGTTGCACTACAATGTGAATATAATTAATACCACAAAACTGTACACCTAAAAAAATGGTTAAAATGGTAAAACAAAACTAAACTAACTGTAATTCCTTTCCCAGGTCTTTGCCCCTAGAACTAGTAGTAAGGTCATTTTGGAAGAACCTTTTCACCCCTTCCTCCCCACCTGTGCAAAAGTCCTGGGTATTTTATGCTGAGATTCGCATGTTCTTTGCTGAGATGCCCAGTTTGGGAGCTCAATATCTAGGGTCCTGCCTTCCCAAGCTCACCCTGTCCCCATTCCTAGGGTGTCGGTAGGCAGTATTTGTGGGTCCCACCTAGTCATGTGAACACAGATCTCTTCATTTAGGGGTACTCTCTAGATTGCTTTGCCCCATCTCCTCTCTCCTTAGCATAATCTCCTGAAGAAGCTTAGGCTTCCACAAGGCTAGAGTCAGGAAGATGTCTGAGTCTGACGTGGCCTTGGGCCTGCGATGCTCACCCCAAAAGACAGGGAGAAAAAAGGCCCATGGGACGCCTGGGTGGCTCAGTCAGTTAAGCGTCTGACTTCGGCTCAGGTCATGATCTCATGGTTCACGGGTTCGAGCCCCGCGTCGGGCTCTGTGCTGACAGCTAACTCAGAGCCTGGAGCCTGCTTCGGATTCTGTATGTCCCTCTCTCTCTGACCCTTCTCTGCTCACACTGTCTCTCTCTCTCAGAAATAAATAAAACATTTAAAAAAAAAAAAGAAAGGAAGGAAGGAAGGAAGGAAGGAAGGAAGGAAGGAAGGAAGACTACACTGAAACAACGCTCTGTTAACATCTCAGTAAGTTATTCAGGCATACCAACTCCTGCCTCAGGCCATCAAATCCCCTGGGGGGCAGAAATTAAAGGTATCCTTCCCTGCACATACAGACACACACTAACATACATATACACAACCCACAAACAGAGATATACACACATACAAGCAAAGACCTATGTACACAGAAACAATCTACCCAGACCACAGGCGTGCACATGAAAACACATTTAAACACAGATAGACTCACTCACTACACACATACCACATACCAGGTTACACACATAAAGAGGTTCACAGGTCTTCATAGCCTACACACATGCACACACATGTGCGTGCGAAGGTAAACCTATTGACAGACTTACAACAGGTGTCTGTGAGTGTATTTTAGACCTGGGACCAAAGAAGGAAGTCATACATAGACACAAATTGGTTTTCTAGAAATGAAAGAGTGTGTGTATGTAGAGGACAGGCTGGTGGGAGAGAAAGCCAGGTAGTGGGTAGGGAAGGGAGCGATCCTAACACCATGGGAATAGAATAATGGTTTGTTATATGGTACCAACTACTCACCTAGCCCTCATTCATTCATCTGTTAACTTAATACCAAGCTGGGTCCTCTGTTGGGCTAGGTGGACAAAGAGAACTGGGCCCTGCTCTGTTGGAACCCATGCCCAGCCTGTGAGGGAGAGAGACCTATCCATGAGCAACAGTAACCCAGAGTGGTGAGTGCTGTGATGAGAGACAAATACCCTATCTCTGGGCAGCAGTGGAAGACAGGCAATGTTGGGGAAACTTGAATCAAATATTGAACAAATGGGAACTGGAGGGATAAAAGAGATGGGTGGGGACAAGCACTGTTCCAAGGGAACAGCACATAGGAAGGTGTATTAGACTCCTGTTGCTATTTTAACCAAATATCATAAATTTAGTGGCTTCCAACAACACAGATTTATTGTCACAGTCTGAAGGTCAGAGGTCTGAAATCAGTTTCATTGGGATAAAGTCAAGACGTGGCCAGGGCTGGTTCCATCTGGAGGCTCTGAGATGAGCATCAATTTCCTTGCCTTTCCAGCTTTTAGTGGCTGCCTGTATTTGTTGGCTTGTAGACCCCTCCTCCATCTTTCAGTTTCCTGATTCCATCATCCCATCACCTCTCCTTTGACTCTGACCCCTTCTGCCTCTTTTCTACTAGGATGGTTGTGATTAAATCAGGACTACCTGATAATCCAGGATAATCTTCGCATCTCAGGATCCTTAACTTAATCATAGCTGCAAAATCCCTTTGTCATATGAATTAACATTCACAGGTTCTGGAAATGAAGATGTGGACATATTTGGAGGCCAACTATTAAGACTACCACATATTATCTCACAATCTTCAAAGCCTCCTCTAATGTAAATCTTGCTGTCCCCGGATTGAAGATGAGGAATCTGAGGCTCATAGAGGTTAAGTGATTTACCTTAAAACAAGATAGATAGATAGATAGATAGATAGATAGATAGATAGATAGACAGACAGATAGATAGGAAATCTGTAAAAAAAATAGACTGAAAAATATACATGCTTGTTATTTAAAAATTATAAGCCATACAAAAGAATACAAAGGAAAATGCAACCTATCACTAAGTCTCACCACCCAGAGATAGTCAGGGTTAACATCTAGTAAGAATAAAGTACTGGGTGGAGGCAGAGAATGAAGAGAATGGTATGTAAGGAGAGACAGGTAGAAAACTTATAGGTGAATGGGACATACTGCAGAAGCAGTTTTTTCTAACTTAACATACAAAACAGACTTTTACTTGAACTTAATTGAGGGAAAAGAAACTAAAGTGAAAATGAAGGTGGGGTGCTTGGGTGGCTCCATCAGTTAAGTGTCTGAGTCTTGATCTCATGGTCATAAGTTCAAGCCCTGCATGGGGCTCTGCGCTGGGCACGAAGCCTGCTTTAAAAAGTAAATAAAATTAAGTGAAAATGGAGGAATAGTTGAACTTGCAGCTAAGCATTTCTTCACCTCAAAAATTAGTCATTCCTAAGAGACCCCTCTCAATTTAAAAACAATTTTGATTACGAGGTTAGAGTAGGATTTTTATCATTGTGTCAGTTTTATGAGCTATTAGTTGCTCTGAACTATGAAAGAAAATGTGATTAGTATGTCTGCTTTCCTTCTCACCGCTTCTCTCCATTCCAGATTATGTTGCCAATGTTGTTCTCACTTTATAAGGATTTATATTTACATTCTATTCTGCAACTAAAATTCCCAGTTTAATCTTCACCTAAGTGGAACAAATATTCACCACCAGTCCTTTCACTGTAGATCTCCCCCTTCCTCAGCTTATTTTGACTAGTCTCTTGCTGACTGAATTTGTCACTGTGTAGTTTTTGTTTCAGAAGCTCTCATGAGTTCTGTATCCCCAAATTCATGATTGAGATCAACCAGTTTGTTGATTATGTTTGGGGGTAACACTTTTTTTGCCCTCAGAACTTCCTAGATATTGCTTCATTATTTTGGTTTGTTGAAAGTTAGGTTGCAGAAAACCTAAGATCAGACTGAATTTTCCCCCATACATACACAAGTTGATCTTTCTGCCTGGGTTCCTAAAGGATTCTTACTTTATCTTCAAAGTTTAGTAACAAAATCAGTATGTCTTAATGTCAATTATTCTGTATCAATTCTTCTGGCATATGGTGTTTATTTTCAGTCTGGATATTCAGTGCTTCCTTAATTTTAGGGAAGGTTTTCTGTATTTCATATCTTAGTATCTTTTTCTGTTCCATTTTTGGAGCCTCTACTTTAGGACTGCCAACAGTTATGCTTATAGTAGCTTGTCTCGTCCTGTTTATTAACTTCGCTCTTGATTGCTTAAATATCTTTAACTTTTCTCATCATATTCACTTTCAGTATCTCAAAGCCTTTCCTACAGATTACTTTGATTTTCAGCCATATCTATTCTGTGTTTTGTTATTGCTAGTTTATCATATCTATAATGGTATTGTTTTGTTCCTTTATTATTTTTCCTTAGTTCTGTAATCTCCCTTTTCTTTTTTTAAATGCTTTTGAGAGAAAGAGAGAGAGAGCGCGTGCACGCAAGAGAAGAGCACACAAGCAGGGAAGGGGAAGAGAGCTAGGGAGAGAATCCCAAGCAGGCTCCGCACTGTTAGCACAGAGCTCACCACAGGGCTTGATCTCACAAATCATGAGATCATGACCTGAGCTGAAATCAAGTGTCAATCACTTAACTAAGTGAGCCACCCAGGTACCCCTGTAATCCCCCTTTCCATCTCATTCTGTTGTTTCATCATCTTGTCTTTGAGTTCTTATTCTCTGGATGGGCCTTTAATGGGCTTTTAATGGAAGAACTTGCCAGCAATCTCTTATTCCTTTGGTTTTCTTCTAGATTGGGTTCTTCATCTATTTTTTGCATCCTGTCTTCCTTGTTCCTTTCTCTTTCCTCCCTCCCTTCCCATTTTCCCTCTTTACTTCCTTCCTTCCTATATTGTGGCTGTGGTCTGAATGCCTAAAGTCCAGGCCATTCTCTTTCCACTTTCAACTATCTACCATGGTTCACATTTAGTAGACCTCCCCTTCTCTGGAGTGTAGGTCTTTGAACCCCTTCCCATCTGGACCCGTTTATCTTCCCTGGGAGCTATGGTTTGAAAGCTGGTTTTTGCTTTCAAACTCACCCACCCCACTTCTGTGCTATGAGGATGGTTTGGCTGGGGCTACCTGCTGACTCTGATGTGGTCTAAGTGCTGTCTCTCCTTTGAGGCCCCCTTAGATATCCTCTTCCAGCTGGGAGGTGACACATATCCCATCCTGTAGGCTTTGGTTTGTCCCCCTAACCTCAGCTGGGAGGTTGCCAAGCAATGGCAGCTCTTCTGGCCTCTCCTGAGGTCTCCTGGAGGAACACAGAGGCTTCTACTTACAAAGGCTTTTCCACAGACTTTTCCTAAGGCTACCTACTCACTCAACAATCCATTTTCCTCAGATTACAGTATATTAGTGACAATTCTTGGTAATTTGTTGACTCATCTTTTCTCAACGCTCCTTTTGGGCAATGGGATTAGGAGACATACCACTCACTTGTTGCACCAGAATCTTCTGTTACTTTCCTTGGCTATCACATTTTAAGGTTTATAAAAAGAATTTGCTTGTTTGGTTTGATCTGAGTTTGCAGCAGTGTTTTTGTTTTGGAGGGGGACTTTTGTTCATTTCGTTAGCATGGGGGGTACAATGGAATGGTGATTCTATGATGTCTTCACTTTGCCGTCTTAACCAAGACCCCCAGCCTTGCTTTGTCTATAACTCCCCTCAGAGCCCTCCTCTGAGCAAGACCCTAGCAGCCCCTAGCACTTCCAAGTCCCTAAAGTGAAACAGGGACCCACAGAACAAGGCATTAGTACATAGGGGGTGTTCAGTCCATGGTACAGGAATGGACACGAGGCAGCATCAAAGGGACCTCAAATGCTTCACAAAAGAGCATCCAGGCAGGGCACAGTGTGAACCAAAGCATAGAAGTAGGAGAGATTGGAACAATGACTGGGGAACGGAGGATGGTATTCAGCTGGAGGAGTACCAGCTGAAGGGAGCAGGTGGAGAGAAGCTGGAGAGGAGGGCAGGCAGGGCCTAGGCAGGCATTCTGGTCTGGTGGTTGCCCTTGCATACAACCAAAGTACTTACTAGCTCTTGAACTCTCAGGGAACACTATAGAGAACAAGGGTAGGTACAGGTAGGGAAGCATAGTTCCTATCTCTCCTCATCTCAGCCCCTCCCAAGATAACTTCTCTGCCAGGGTTCTCTTGTTCTCTTCCCTACAGCCACAGGTAAGGCCTCAGCCATGGCCACACTAGGCACACTCTCCATTACAGGCTACATGCTAACATACCACAGATGTGCCCCTGGTCACCCAGTCACACAAAAACAGAACTGTGTGGTTGTATATCATCACTTCAAATTTGCAGTTGATGGCACAGTGACACATGATATGTAGGGTACTCCACACAGCTCTGCACTGTCTGGCTCCCAGCTCTGGGGCCTTTACCTCTGATTCTCCTGAGAGCTTGCTCTGCCCCCTGGTGGCCATTCCCCTAGCCATTGCCCTTCTTCAAGGACCCTAATGATCCACTCCCTTGCAGGCATGGTTCCGGCCCAAAGAAGCTTCCAGCCTTAAACAGCCTCTCTCTCCCCTCAGGCTGACACTGTCAAACCAGGACCCCTCAGATCCACTAGTCCACAGATCGACTTTCCCATCAGACTGGCACTGTTAGGCAAGGCCTAGGACAAGGACTGAGAGGTTTCCCAGGACTTGAGATATTTAGTGCTAAAACTGAGAAAGTCCCAGGCAAACTAGGACTGGTTTGTGATCCTGTTCTCAGAACTGTGTGCTTTCAAAGTGGTCTCTCCTTAGACTGGACCCTTCAGACACTCTCTGTCTACCCCCTCAGACTGGCCCTTCCAACAAAGAGCTGTATAGCAGAATGTCCTGCTATACAGCAGGATACATACACACACACACACACACACACACATCAGCAGACTAATCCTGTCACACTGGCCCACTCACCTTCAGGTTAGCCTTCCCCATTGGAGTATCCCTGTCAGATAAGTTCTCTTCCAGCCTCTCCTCATGCTGGCTCAATCAGACTCCCCTCCTCAGACCTCCTTCCTCTCTGACCTCCTCTGAGGAGAGGGAAAGGTGTGAGGATTACACCCCCATCTTTTCTGCCCCCAAGCACTCCATTCTTTTCATGTAAGATGAACTTTCCCAAAGTCCCAGTCTAGCGAGTTAATGAGCTCACCCACTGGCTCTGGGGAGTTCATAGGGCTAGAGGCTGCCCCAAAAGGATTCCTGCCTAGTATCTCCTGACCACCTTCCTTTCTCCTGGCTGGCTGCTGGAAGGCAGATGTGGGGCTAGGGGGCTGATAGCTGCCTGGCCAGGAGCAGGAATGAAGGGCAGGCAGGTGGCCGAGAGGGGGCAGCAGAAGCCAGGACAGCCCCCAGCTTAGGCCAAAGAAGCACAGTGGCCTCAGGCTGGGGTCTGGACCAGGGCAGGAACACACAGAGGGAGGCAAGGAGAGAAAAGGACTGATAGAGTCAGGGAAGAGGAAAAGAAACAAAAGAGATGGGGTGGAGGTACATGCAGAGACAGAGAGACGCACAGAAACCAAGATGGGGATTGACGTACAGAGACAGACCAGGGAGGAAGGCAGAAAAGGGAAGATTGAGAGACAGGGAAGCAAAGACAGGGATGGAGACAGAGACAGGAGTTAGAGACATATACAGAGGAAGGGGCAGAATAGAAACATACAGAGAGAAACACAAGGATAGTAACGAGGACAAAGACTTGTTAAGAGATAGGAATGGGACAGAGACAGATGGAAATGGGTTCAGTGAGAAGAGGATGGGGGCAAAAGCAAGTTAGCCTTACAGGAATATGGCACAGAGGAAGGTTCCCGTCCCTAGTGCCCCTTGGTAGAGCGAAGAAAACTAGTGAGCTGAAAGGGTAGGCTGCTGTACACACTGGGCCTGGAACCAAGCCTCCCCTGACAGCCCCCCTCAGCACTGTTTTAAATCTCTGGGCTCTGATTTAGCATTAAGAATTGATATCTATACTTACCTGACCTCCCCAGAACCACCATGGGAAATGACATGGAGGGACAGTACTTAGAGGCAGCAGACAGCACTCCCAAGCCCCTCCAAAGCGAGCGGCCTCTGTGAGGTTGAGGGCCAGAACTCCCAAAGAGGAACGACTACCCCCAAGCCCAGGCCCATCAGAGGCAATGACACTGACTCTCCAGACACCTCGGGGCTTAGGACAGAGCTGGGTCTCTCTCTTGAGTTTGGGGACAAGGGAGATGGTCCAGTTCTCCTCTCCATTGGACTGTGAGGCACCAGCTGGCCCCCTACTCTCTTTCTCCTCCCCAGGCCCCACATAATAGCTCTCCCATGTTGCTAATGGAGGCCAGATTACTGATGCCCAAGCTCTGTGTGGGCAGTGGGTGGGTCAGGGCTGACCGAGACTCTCAAGACAGGAAGGCAGCACAGGCCAGAGATCCCCGAACTTTAACCCCACTACCACAAAGACAGGGAAGGCGGAGGCTCAGACCTATCCCAAGAATACAATGTCCTGGGCGAGATTTTGTGACCCCCTGCTCCCTCCACCCATTAAACCAGAATATAGGTTCAGGCCCAAGCCACACCTCTCAGGAACCAGACAAACAGGCAAATCGGGGGTCCACAGCCACTGCTCAGTATGTCCATCCTGGGAGCCTCTTCCTGTGAATGAGGAGCCATGCATTCCCACAGCTGAGACTACTCAGCTTGAAAAGCCACAGGCCCCTCTACCCTGATATCAGGCCTTTGCTTTCCATGGGATTTCCCACCTGGATCACCCCTCTCCTCCTCTAGTGCCTGGTCTGGAAAAAGAGCTAGCCACCTTCACTCTGAGCCCCTCACCCAGCCCCAGCTCCTGTCCAGGCCTAACTCATCAGTGCTTGAGGCACTATGGATCCCTCCTCCCAGGGGCAGGCCTGGTGAGATCAGCAAGGAATATCCATTTTCTGACCCTGGTCTGAAGAAAAGGGCTTGAAATGGAGTATGTGTGGACGGCTTCACGGTATTAGCGGCTTAGTGTAGTTGTGGTGCTCAGCACCTACTGTGGGGAGCGTGTGCACAAATCAGTGTATTCATGGCTTTGACTCCATCTCTCTCTCGTCGCAGCAACCCAGAGCAAGGCCAAGCCTGGTTCCGCAGGCTGGGGCTCTGGTCTAATCCTCTGCTCCCAGCCCCAGGCCAGAGATACCTGCCAACTTGGCCCCAGCCCTAGGCATCCTCAGCTGAGGAGCTGTAGTGGGGTGGCTTCTACAAGGGGGCTGGACCTGAGCAGGCCTGAGGTAGCCAGGAGCCCCTCCTCTGAGAAGAAATCAAAGAGACCTTGGAATCCTACTTTGAGAGCTAGAAGTGTGTGGGCAGGGTATAGAGCCGGACCAAAGACTGAGCACCCTGTAAACCCAAAGCCTACTCCTCTCCCGCTCACATAGAGTCCTGACTGTAATCTGACACTGGGGTAAACCTTGTACCCCACATTTCCAGTCCTGAAGCACAGGTAAAAGCCCTAGTCACATTCCAAGTGGCCTCCTTCAAGCAGCTTCCCAGCCTGCCCAGGCCCAGTATGCTCTGCACTCTGAGCCTTGTAGCCAAGATGAGCCCCAGGCCTGACCTTCTAGAAGTTCTGGGCTGTGTCTCCTGAATGGCAGGGATGACCACCTTTCTTATCCCAAGGATGAAGTCTGAACTTCTCACCTTGCATCTTTGCCTCTGTGGGTAAAGCCTAGGCATTCATGGAAGGCAGCTCTGGAGATGACTGCTCCCCTGTCAGGATTCAGCAGCCTCTAGGACTGACTGGACATCCTCATGTGGGACCTGCCTTACTGGGACCCCTCATTCCCCACAACTCTATCCCTGGCCTCCAGGGAGCCCTATCCTCCAAAGAAGCAGAAAGCTCCACACATCTGCCTGAGAGCTAAACTGCCTCTTCCCACCTATATAGAGAGAACTGTCTCTCTCCAATTAGAATTTCTTCCCTCCTCCAAGCCTAGAAGGGGAGGAACCCTTGGAAGAAGGAAACCCTCCCAAAGTGGGTCTGTTCCAAGGACTCATGAAATGATGACGTTTAATGAGAACCCCCAACCCTCCCACCCCTGTATATACATCTATAAAAAATTCAAATACAGCAAGTTACCATTGAGTCAGACTAGAAGGGACTGACAGGGCATTAAATACTGTGGGGTAGGAGCAGGGAAAGGGAAGGGTCATACAAAATGGGCAGAGATGGGGGAGTGAAAAAGTGTGGGCCCTGGGGGGAAGGGGATGGCTGGGCCCCCCCAGCGTCAGGAGCTTATAATCTGATGGTGGCAACAGAGACCCTGGGACAGACAGGAGGCTGGGGCAGGAGGAGAAATTATGGATGTGAGGGGATCCCCTCAGACCCCCCAAGGGCTCCTGGGAGTCGCTGGCATTGGAGGGTCCAGCCCAAGGGGCCAGGGTGGGGGTGGGGCTGGGTCTTTGGTGGGTGGGTTGGCTACAGGATCCTCCTCTCTTGACGGAGGGAGGAGGGCCAGTGAAGTGTGGCGGAGCTAGGGGGTGGCAGGCCCGGGCCTGCCGGGGTCTCTACAAATCATGTCTGAAGAGAATGCAGAAGGTCCTCCTGCCCGTGTGCAAAATAGAAATTGGGGTCTGCGGGCTCAGCTCCGGCCTCCTGCTCCTCTGCAGGTGCGCTGGCATGTCCTCACGGGATGCCGGGCTCTGGGGAGACAGGGCAGGGGGCTGTGAGGGATGAGGGTGGGATGGGGATCCCCTCAGGTTCCCCCCTGCCACCCAGCCTTACTCAACTTACCAGATCAGGAGACTATTGGCAGTGGCAGCAGCAGCCAGGGCCAGAGTCACAGGGACGTTGATCGAGAAGGGTGCCGAGGGTCCTCCGCCGCTGCCCAGCTCTCCAGGGTCACAAATCTTCGTGGTGGGTGGGGGTGCCAGTGAGCTGGTGGTGCTGGTCGTGGTCTCTGGGGAACATGGGGGGAACTCAGGGCAGGACCAGGGCTACAGATCAACCCAGCTCTGGGGGGTTTCATGAGGTGTATTGTTCCTGCTCCCTGTGTTAGACAGTGCTGCCTCTCCCATCAGACAGCCCCTACTTCCTCTCTCAAACACATCCTGCCTCGCCCATCAGGCAGATCGTGCTTCCCTAACGCTCAGAGATGACCCCTCCACCCAATGGCCCCTACCAAGAATGTCCAGACAGCAAGGACCAGGAACATCATGGGCAGGACAGATAGACAGGAGTGTGGCAGTCACAGAGTACCTGGGGCAGAGGCTCTAAGGCTCTAAGTCCTGGAAGGAGTTGGAAGGCACAAGATAGAACCAGGCAACAGCGCAGGTCACTGAGAGAACAGAGGGTGGGGGATGGGCTCACCCGGGGCCTGGGCCTCAGTGGTGAGGTGTCGTGGCTCCTCAGTCCAGGGCGTGGCATGGGCGGCCACACTCCAGTCACTCCATGTCCCAATCTCATTGTCCTTGGCCGCCACCTGGATGATGTACTCCTTCCCGGCATAGGCATCTGTGATGGTGTGCGCTGTGCCATCTGACAGCTCTACCTGCAGCCAGACCACGGGAGAGGGGTAGGGGGCCCTGGGGGTTAGGAGAGTGAGACACCCCCAGAAGAACTGAGAACACTTCTGAGCACAGAAGAGCCAAGACCCCCCCTGGAGGAAATGAGGATTTCCTTGGGAGAGAGAGGAGATATTAAGAATATTCCTGAAGAAGGGTAAAGACATCTCAGGGAGGAGACCCCGAGAGAGGGAGGACGATCCTAAAGGAGAATAAGAAAATCTTTAAGGAGACTGGAAGCACCTCCAGGGGAGCAGAAGGAGGACTTTGCTCAGTGTCTCACTCTGTTGTCATCCCCGCTTCCTCACAGCTCCCAACCTGAGCCTTGATCTCAGCCCCTGCCTGGAGGTGACAAGAGTAACAGAGTAAGAGAGGGTTGGTGACATGCTACTCTTCCCCATCAGGAAGCAGCATTAAAACAAAACAAAACACAACACAACAAAACAACAGAAGCAGCTTAGAAGGAAGGTTACAAACACAGCCAGGCTGCCTGAGTCCAAGTTTTAGCTCCACTCCCTATGAGCCAGGTGACCAAGTTACTTAACCTCCATATGCCTTGCTGTCCTGAGCTGTAAAATGGCATTAACCCTATCTCACAGGGGTATAATGGGGACCAAACACACTTCAGTCAGCTCTGTCATCATCATGGGTTCCAGCTCAGAGCCTGGCTTCCCAGATGCCCAGTGCACCCACTAGCCTGGCCCCAACGAGACCTCCCACTCTAGAAGACTGCAGTATACTTATCGCCTTGCCTGAGGTGGAAGGGGATGGGGTGGGCAGCTCCCAAGACACAGGACAGCAGGACAGCTGCTCCGTTTCCTCCTGGAGGCATCACCACCCCACCCCCGCCCAGGCCAGCCCTATTCTGCTGGTCTCCCCCACCTTTCAGGCTGGCCTGCCTGTCCGGCACCCCTCCCAGTCCCAGGCTGGGCTCTGGTTCATCTCAGCGGCACCCGCCGCCTCATTAAGCCTCCTCGTAAACAGGGGCAGCCGGCAGGGGCGGAGGAGGGGGCTGCTCTGGGCCACGTCTGGCTTCAGGGCTTTTTTGGTCCCTGTTCCAATCTTCCTTCCCAGAAAACTGGGGTCTGGGCTACCTACCTGACAGGCTGTGAATACATGTGCACATGTGTATGTGCATTCCTATGTGTGAAGGTGGGTTTAAGTAGAGCAGGAAGCCCTCCAATAATCCCCCTTCCATCCCCCATCTGTGGCCCTGAGGTGGGAGGCACTGGTAAAGGTCAGGGTCAGGGTGAAAGTCATTTGGGGCCCAGACCTGGGCTCAGTAAGCCCTACTCCCAGACCTGGAAGATCAGTGGGCCCCATGCACTCTCCTCTCCTGGAGTTGGGGCCCAGTTCCTCCTCTGGTCTCCTATACCCTTTTGCCCTGCAAAGGCCCCCTCTGACTGAGTAGCCCCAGCTCCTTCAGCTCCTTCAGCTCCTTTTCCCTCTTGTCAGGATTTGACCCTCAGGCTTCTCCTTTGATTCTATCCCCCCAGATCTTCACATCCGTCTTTCCCCAAAGGGAGAGAGCTATGAGGAGCAGATCAAATTACCACCTTATTGGTGGGCTTATGGTGGGCACCATACCTCTAGAAATGTGGCCCAGGAAACCAATCCTTTCTTGGCAGCCACATCTCCTAAGCCTGGGCCCTTCTTGCTAGGTTATCACTGATCCCTTAATCTATCTCCTTAAGGGAACGGCTCTTCAGTTGGCAGGAATTCTCTAGTAACTAACATCTGCCTAGCCTCAGAGTCCTCCATCCAGGCTGCTGTAGCACATGTCAGACATGCCCTTTAGCCTCCCTGCTGAGTTAGGGCCGAGCAGAAGATTCAGGGAACCCATGCTGGGACCCTGTACTCGCCTCCCCCTTGTCCACGCACAGATAGCCCCTGTGAGACCTCATGGTGTCCATTCTTGTATAATTCCTGGCCTGTATATCTCATTTCCTCCTGAAAACCCAATGTTTTTCTCTCCTCATCCCTCTCTCCCCCCTACCAATCAATACACCTGTTTCTCTCCAATATTAAGGATGAGAGAGAGTAGACTGTATTTAGAGCAAAAGTCAAGCTCAGAAGAGCCATAAATCTGCCAACCACAATGCCAATGAGATATGGAACAGGAAAAGCACATGCCAGGTCATACATGTTTTTACCACAGAGTCTGAATATTTTGCTCTGTCCACATCAGTTTGGGGGTCAGTTCTGCTGTGCATGGCCTTGGCATGTTAGTCACATACATGTACAGAGCATGGTTCCTGCTGGAGACCACGTGTACGTATGCATGTTCCCGTGTGTGGTGGGCAGTATGCCAGGTCCACTGTGAGGCGTGTGCACCGCGATGCGCAGGGCTGCTGCCTGTAGCTCGTTAGCAGGGGAGGGGGGCTTGTGAAACTAGACCCTGGTTATTAGCAATGCATTAGGTGTGGGCAGCTGGCCAGGCGGGAGGGACTCCGGACTCTGTCAGGGAATAAGTGAGCAGCCTTTGTGGGGGCCAGGCCTGCAACCCGGACAGGCACCCTGGAATCAAATTACGCACTTTAAAGGCTAGCTGGATGGGAGGCATGAGGAGATGGGGCTGAAGCCTGGTGGGTGGGTTGACCCCTGGGTGCCAGCCTGGGTTGGCCTGTGGCCCAGCCCCAGTCTGACCCCACAGACCTCATGGGCCATAAAGAGCACCTACAACCCTAAGGGCCCAGTACTGTCAAAGGAGAGAGACCCTTAAGTCTGCCCCCAAACCCCTGGCTGCTCCCCTGAGCTACTGTAGCTTGATCAATATCCCAGACCACAGCCTGACCCCATATCAGCCCTTATCCACTGCCTAGTTCCCAGCCTAGGCTACCTTCTGACCTGTAACCTTGAGCTGACCCCTAAGTTATATCTGACTTTGGAGCCCTGACACTAGTCATTGCCTGAACTCACTCATACCCCTGGAACAAGCTTGACTCCACTGCCTGATTCTGAGCCCTTGAGCCCTTGAGACTATAACTCCTTGAGGACAAGGACTGTCCTGCTCCTTGGGTCCAGCACAAGACCGCAGCCTGGGCCTGAGTGTAAGAGGGAGATGCCTGATCAGGAAGGAGAGCCAGAGGTAAGGAAAGGGAAATACTAACTGCCTTGCCTACCATCTCCCTTCCAGGATTTCTCCCCATTACCCCAGATGCCACAAAAACAGATGTGTTCCCATCACACTAATGGAGGTCACTGGGAACCCCTTAGAACCTCAGATCAGGATACTTCCCTCAGTCCCATCTGGCCTCCCAGGCCTATCTGATTGATCCCTTCTCCCAGAGGAAAGCCTCTCTGACTGCCCTCAGGCTTCACACTGGAATAGCTACCAGTTGACATGGGTCATATGGATTCCTCCCATGCCATGTGGCTCTGATTCTGGCACTTGGGATCTGGGCAAGGCAGGGCACTCACATGCTGCCACTGGTCCAGGATGAGGGGTCGGTAGCGTAGAAAGAACTTGAGAGGAAAGGACTCAGGGTCAGGCCAGGTTGAAGGGGTCTGCCAAGTCACCTCTAGCCGGCGAGGGTTGCTGGGTACTGGTCGGGCTACCACATTTTCTGGAGGGTCAGGCTTCACTGTTAAGGAGACACAGCTTCGTTACCACACTAATCTCTGGGAATAAGCCCACTTTGTCAACCCCAGTCACCATGTCCACCATCTCACATTGCCAACTCTTGTCATAATTGTCATGGTTGCCACCCCTCTTCTCTGTTATCAGTTCTGGCAACCACCATTAACAACCATCTCATTATTTCTACCTCTCACATTCCTGTTCCCACCAAAGGCTGTCACTACAGTCACTGTCACCAGCTCATGATAACGTTATCCCAAATTTCATCCCATCATCCCAGCCCCATGCTCATGATGACCAGCATTCCAATTACCAAGTCTAAATGATGGCTCCACCATTACCAGCATCACCTCCATTGTCATATGGATCACCCCCTCCTGCACCAGCATCACACACTCCCCTCAAGCTCAGCTTTTCACCTTAACTCTTCCAGGTCCAAACTGGGATACAGTCTACCCTGGAAGAGCCTGGATTTGAAGCTGTTCTGTGCGTCAAGGTTAAAAGGTAGTCTACAGGTGTGGCAGATCTGGGTTGGACTCCAGGAGTCTAAGGACCCAGGTCATGTAGATAAAGTCTGGCTGGGAGACTCAGCCAAGGCATGAATGGCAGGCATAGGGTCTGGCTGGGATGGAGTAAGAGCAGGCAAGGGGTCTGGCTGGGATTGGGGCAGGCAGAGGGTCGGACTGGGGTGGGACAGGGGCAGGCAGAGGATCTAGCTGGGGTGGGACAGGGACAGGCAGAAGGTCTGGCTAGGGTGGGACAGGGGCAGGCAGAGGGTCTGGCTGGGATGGGGGTGGGGTGAGGGAGGTATCTGTCCCAGTCCTGTCTCCTGTTCTGACACCTCATTCATCACAGGCCGTAAGGAAGCCATTAGCGTGGGGCGGGGGGTGGAGGCTGCAGCTGCACAAGGGTCTGGCCCAGCCTGTCCCCCTCCCCCTCCTGAATACTCTCAGAGCCAGAGAAAGTATGGGAAGAGCTGCTGGAAAGGTCTCTTGGACCCTATAGGTAAAGGACACTCACTCAAATATTCACAGGTATATACATGCCACGAACACATGTACACATGTATATACATGCCACATATACCTATGCACACATGTGACTATCCCCACCAAAGCTCATATACATCTCTGGCACACACCCACTTACACACTCCCACTGGAGTATGCTGCAGGGACCACCCCCTCCCCACGCACCAATGGTGAACTCGTCGAAGGTGATAGCTGTGGCGTTGTGGCCCAGGGCATTGCTGACACTTATCGAGACCTTGTACTTGATGGTGGAGAACAGGTGCATGTAGCGGATGTGGCAGCGGTTCTTGAGGGCTGGGTCCTTCTCACAGACCATAATTTTGGAGCCATGCCTGGGGAAGGGTAAGGCCCAGGCACTGTTACCAACATCAAGGGTCAGGTGGGGCAGAGGTTGGGGGAAGGTCAAGCCCAAGGCTGGGCTAGGGTCTGGACTCAGGGCACAGTGGGTGGCTGAAGGAGAGGTCAGAGGTCAGGGTTGGAACCGGGTCACAGGCAAGTCTACTCACAGCACGGTCACATTGAAGGTGTTGGGGATGTAGGTGGGGGTGGGCAGATGCCAGCTGCAGTAGAAGCCCTTGGGGTAAGTGTTGGAGCGGCAGCTGAGCACAGGCTCCCGCGGCGGCACTAGGGGTGAGGACAGCACAGTCAGGGTATTCTTGGAGCCCCTAGTCCCCTGAACTAGTGTGGGGACAGGTGGGCCCCAGAACCCCAGCTCTCCCCCCTTCAACCCATCAGCAATGCCAGAGGTTGGGGAGGGGTGGCTGTCAGCGAGGGTCTGAGGCTTCCCAGGCCGCAGACAGCCAGATGTTTAATTAAAGAAAAACAAGGGCTATATGAAGAGGGAGCCCCCCCCACCTGCTCAATGGAGGCGGGAACTGTGGGGGAACAGGGGGCTGTGGGCCTCAGCTCATCAATCACAGGATGGAGATGATGTCTGGGGGAATCGGCCCCAGCCCCACATCTCCTGACACGTTGTGTCCATTCCCAGAGAAAAACTGTGCAACAGAAGCTGGGGGGAGCAGATGGTCCTGACTGGGTCCTCTGGTTGCTGGAGTAGTCAGTGTGCTCCCTGAAGAAGAGTCATCCCAGGCTTTCCCCTTGTGTTAAGAAACACAAGGACAGGCCTGCTGGTTCCACAGAAGCAGTGGCACTGGGTGGCTGTACATGTGTGTATCTCTGTGTAGGTGTCTACATGCATGGGCATATATGTTACATGTGTCTCTGTGAACAACCCATGATGGAATGTAGAGGTATCTATGGGCATGGCTCAGATTGTGTGGCCACCGTAGTATTGCATGTGTGTGCACAGGCCTATTGAGAGGAAGCTACTGTTCCCTTGGTATATACCTCACTTCCAAGCCCTAGCCCACAGCTCCTCCATCATAAACACTTTAAGAAGCTCTTTACTTGGTTACCGGCTGCCTTCACTCCAGAATGGGGAGTCCCAGAGAGGTATGCGGATCTGTCTGGAGTCACACAGCAAGCTAGGGCTGGGATTAAACCCCAGGATGGGGATACCCACCTACATGACCACACATACACACTTGGGAAGTCCCTTCTGCTATCTAACCACACTTCTTGCTGCTGTGAGCACTTAGCCCAGCTGTCCCACCCTCAGGCATTGGGTAAGGCGTGAGGACAGCCGGCTCAGGTTCCTGGAAGGAGGCAACTTCTGTGATCTGACCCAGGCAAGGAATGTCCGTCAGTGGCTCCAGGGACACTGACACCTCCCTCCCGTGCCCCCCCCCAACACCCCCTGCCTGACAGGTGGACAGGAAATGGGAGGGGGGCAGTTGAATAAGCCAGGGACTGTGAAGGGGGGAGTGCATGTCTACACTTGCTGAGTGGCCATGGTGACACACAAGGAACTATGAGCTTTCATCCACAGTGTACACATGATGGTGACTGACTCTGTGTGATTACATGTACATGTCCAATATGTGTGAAGTATATGTGTATTGGGGCCGAACCCCCAGGGCCCAATCTGGCTTTGCAGTAGGAGAGCTGAGGGGGTCAGAGAGGCATCTGGAAACCTTGGGTGTATGTAGCAGCTAGGGTGGGCTATGCTGTGGGCAAAGGCAGCTCCATGCCCCAGACCTGCAGGGGAGAGCCAGAGGCCAGCTGAGCCCCCACAAGGGGCAACCTGCATTCTATCCACTGCTGTCTGCCTCCCCTGGGAAGCTTTCCTGGCCCTGTGTCCATCTTGTGTCTGTTCCATGTTCATCCTGTGTGCCTCTCCTATCCCTTCCCTATCTGCCCAGGGGCGCAGAGGCATGGGGGTGGGGTGGGGGGTGGCCAAGGACACAGGAAGTGCCTTGTGGGGGCCTGTAGGCCAGGCCAGAGTTGGCAGCCACCCCAGGAGGAAAGGACATTCCGAGGTCGGCTGAGAAGCCTCCACTCCCCGCTCCTGCCACCCCCCCTTACCCCCAGCTTCAAAGGAGAAGGGTGCTGGGGGTGGGGTGCTGGGTACTGAAGGCTGCAGAGTCAGCTCCCTGCTGCCTGGGACTCTTTGGAGGGCAGAGCAGGCCATGGCACTAGATTCACAGGCCCCCTCCCCCAGCCAGCCTCCCCACTGACCAGTCCCCTCCATTCCCTCTGACCATCCACCCCCGAGACCAGCCTCCCCCTCAAACCAGTTCCTCTCTCTGACTGGGCAGGTCATGGGGGACCAGGGGGCCAGGCAGGGCTTTGTCTGTCATCTGGCTACTCTTGCCTGGCCTTGGGCCCTGAGTAGGGAAGGGCTTCGGTTTCCTGACAGGGACCAGGTTTCTCAGAGGGAAAAGGAGGAAAGAAAAACAAAGAAAGGAAGAAAAGGAGTGACTTGCTGCAGCTGGAGCCCAGCTGAGGGGCCGGGTGGGCGGAGGTGGGGGTGCTGTGAGAGACCAAGTGTGAGGTTGTGGGACAGTGTGTGATCAGGCCTGTTGTGAGTGTGCTGCAAGATGGGGAAGAAGCTGTTTTTAAGACACTGCAATTGTGAGGCTGTGTGTTAACTCTGAGAGGCTTCATGTGTGTGACTGAGACTGGGCAGTTGTGTAACTTTGCAATTGGCTATGTGTGATTCCGGGCAGGGCTGTTTGATTTCAAGATTGTCTGTATGTGTACGGCCAAGTGGCTGAGGTACTCTCTGAGAATGTGTGTAAGTACGCCACTGCGTCTAAAATGCAGTGACAACAAGACAACATACCTGAAACACTATATAGGAGATGGAGCTTAAGCCTGAATGTATTTTTTCAAACTGTGGGTGTGGGAAAGTGCCCAGAATTTCAAGTATGTTCACATGTATGAGCGGAACACCATGTGAGAACATGTTAGTGGCTCTGTGTGAGCAAAAGCTCAAATGTATTTGTGTCCTGTCACAGTCTGGGCATACAGACATGTTCCTGGATGCCCAGGCATCCCAGGTTGCCCCTTGTGGGGGCTCCTGAGATACCCAAGTGACTGTGTCAGCCTGCTGGCAGAATGTCCTTGGGTCCCATGCGGGGCCGTGTATGCGTGTACATTGCCCCCGCTGGCCCAGGGTTTGTTTGTTTTCCTCCTAATTGGCTTGTTTTTCCATGTCCAGTCTACCAAACCGCATGTTTTTCCTCTCATCTCGCCAGCCTGCCTGGGCTGGAGCCCCCGGCACGCACGAGGCCTGCTGGCCGGCCCAGAGACAAGGAGAAACAGGCTGCCCACACCCCTGGCCAGGCCAGATCAGGCTGGGCGGGGCAGGGTGACCCTTCCAGCTCCAGCCCTGCCCAGGCCCACCCACACTCCTCCTGTCTGGCATCAAACCCATGGCCTGTTCCAGTCTTATCTCATGATATCTCTCAGTGCACCCCAACTTCTGGGCTCCCACATACCCCTGTCCTGCCTTCCCACCTGTCCTTTTCTCCCTGACATCTTCAACCACAAGCTGCTCTTTCTTTCTTAGCCAAACAGGCCTGAGGGGGAAGCAGTGCAGAACCAGGGGTTCTGGAGTTCCTGTCCTGACCAACCAAATAGATATTTAAAAACTGGATAAGGAACTGTCCATTTTAAATTAGTAAATTACTCTGATTTGTTTTGTTTTAGCTTAAAATCAGAAAGACACTGAATCAACAGTCTAGTAAACAAAAGGATGCTACTAAAGGTAACCCTGTGATACCATTTCCTAATATGGGCAGTCCTTTCATCATCCTGGGTGGGGACTCCTTTGGGCTTTTTGTGAGCATCCACTTGAGGGCAGGGAAGTAGTTCAGGGATCAGTCTGGTTAAGGGGACTTTAAATAGATACATTTTTTTGAATGTTTATTTATTTTGAGAGAGAGAGAGAGAAAGCATGAATGCTCGTGAGCAGGAGAGGGGGAGAGAGACAGAGAGAGAATCCCAAGCAGGCTCTGTGCTGTCAGTGCAGAGCCAAATTTGGGGCTTGAACTCATGAACCATGAGATCATGATCTGAGCCAAGATGAAGAGTTGGATGCTTAACCAACTGACCCACCCAGGTGCTCCTCAAGAGGATATTTTTATGATCAGTTTCCCTTGAAAATAGAAATATGAAAATCATATACAGCTAGGATAAATATGAAATATTTTTTGGCTCGAATTACTTACAAATCAGGTAACTTTGTCTTGTCCTCTGAGTGCTGGCTAGAAGAATAACTTAATATTGAGTGTTGCCAAACCCAGTCTCTTGTTACTAATATAAAGTGACTGAGACAATCATGATTAATGTGCCCTGTGCCTCTGACCACCAGCTCTTTAGAAGGAAATAAGGCAATGAGAGATAAGTACCTGTTACTATAGCCAATTCATGGCCAATTCTCCTCTGACAGGCAGGGCCTGGGGAATGATCAAGCACTATATATAAAAGGTCTGGACTCTGGTGACAACAGGGTAGCTGTGAGCATGTCCTGTGGGTATAGACTATAGACATTACTTCCAGACCCAATTTCTCTCCAATGACCTCTCAAAGATCAAGTCATTAGGAACGGGGGCCCATGTCACCAAGGCCTAGCCATCCCGGCCAGCCTTGTCCATCCTAAGGGCTTCTGGGACTCAAATTGAGAAGACTGGGGTGTCGAATTGGTCTCATCCTTCTTCCATGGCACTCAGTGTATGGCCTTTTCTGTGTGTGAGGACCTGGGGCTAGGCAGAGAGTTCCACTTCCAATGGCCTTCATGGTGGGCCAGAGAGAACTCAGGTAGGCTGGTCCTGTATTTCTCAAGCTGGCCGACAGGGGTCATTCCACCCTTGGCTTGCAACTAAGACAGCTGGTTATGATTGCCATATTTCCAGTTTAAACACATAGAAAACTTTTCTGTGTGAAAAGGAATATCTCTCCCAAAACATATTTTCACCCCTCCTCTAACCCCACTGGTGGGTCAGTGTTTTGTGGATGACCATGAGCAACCTTTCAGTCTAACATTTCCAGTGACTGTCCATAACAATCTCCTGACAATGGGCAAAGGGCCTGCTCCCTCAAGCATCTCCTCCCCTCAGCAGCTCTCAGGGAATAAAGAAACCACCCTCAGAAAGTGGGGGGCATCACCAAAATGGGATGAGGCCAGAGAATAATATGAATCTTTGGCTCAAGGAGAAAAGAAATGGATCTGTGTTCAGAGCATTTATCCTTATCCTTTTGGTGGGTGGCTCTGGCTGAGATCGGTGCCTGCTCACCTGACCCTCAGCAACACTGATAAGTTCATCATTCCAACTTCTCTAAACCTGTCTTCTGAATCACATTCACTCACTCTTCCCTCTACCTTCCTGTTGGCCCTTATCTCTTTTTGTGGCTCATTTCTCTCCATTAACCCTTTAAAAAGTGATGGTCTTGAGGGCCCAGTTCTGGGTCCTCTTCTCTCCTCATCCCAGAGTCTCTCCCTTAGCCATCTTACCCCATCCAAGGCCTTTCTCATCCCATCCCCAGCCCAGGCCTCTCCTGAGTCCTAGACCCTCAGATCCACTGGCTACAGCCATCAACTCCCAGATGTCCCCCAAGGACCCCAACCCAACCCATCTACGGCAGATGTTGGTGGTGCTGCAGCAGATCCCTGGCCCATACCTACTGCCCTCTTCTGCAGTTATTTGCCTAAGAGCTTTCATTGGTCACCAAAATCTGCTTTGCCTGCTGAGGCATTAGGCCAAAAGTGCAGGGGAATTAAAGCATCCCTGCCCCCACCCCCAGGAGACTTTTTCAACCAAGGATGGACAGGAGCTTCTGAGCTCCCTCACCCCCCTGCAGGAGAACTCCCGAGATACATGTCTGCATGGGCTCTCAGAGTTCTCCCAGAGTTAAACTGCAGCTGCCCAGAGGGTAACTGAGTAACTGGTGGCTGGATAAATCTGTCTTTATTGGTCACCTTAACTTCCTTTTTCTATCACTTTCTCATTTCCTTACGGTGTTTCTACCACCTTGCAAATAAACTGCTTGCATACAAATTCTCATCTTAGAACCTGATTCTCAGGAAACCCAAACTAAGACTACCTACATATTACTATCCAAATAGAATACACTATCTTTTCCTCCACTGACATTTCCACCTTGCCTCTGTCACAGTGATTGGTAGCATTAGCTGTCTTGACTCCTCCTGCTCTCTACTCTCCTGTCCTCTTTACCTCCAATCTACCACCAACACCTGGAGGTCCAAACAGCCCCTCTCAACTTCCCCAATTCCATGTCCCAGTCCCTGGTCCTCATCATCTCTCCTGCACCCA
This sequence comes from Crocuta crocuta, assembly GCF_008692635.1. Classification (NCBI taxonomy): domain Eukaryota; kingdom Metazoa; phylum Chordata; class Mammalia; order Carnivora; family Hyaenidae; genus Crocuta; species Crocuta crocuta. The sequence continues at coordinate 1,761,166 of NW_027529603.1, forward strand.
GCAACAGCCTCCTTCCTGCCCTGGCACTGCCCCATCCAACCTGTCTCTCTTCACCACAGTGAGAAGGATCTTTTAAGAACATAACCCTGATCATGTCCTCCCTAGCTTCTAGGATCATTCCCTTCTTTAGCTCCCTTTCCTCATTTACACCACCCTCCTAGCCTTGAAAGCCTATAGTCATACTTAGCTCTCGGCCAGAAGTGACTTTTTCAATGTAACCTCCAAATCTCCCAAGTCTCCATGTGCCTTCTACTCCAGGAAGCCTTCTGTTTTTCCCTGGAGCCTCCCAGAGTGCCCATTCCTATACCCACAGAACCAGCCTCTGTGAGAGCACACCATGAAGTTGGCTCCCTCCAGCTTGGAGCTGCGACCTTAAGATTCCTCCCTGCCAGGCCCCAGCTAGGCCATGCCCTGCCAGCCCTCCCCGGCCCATCTTGTCATAAGGAATATGATTTCCGGATCTAAAAGACCTCTGGGGGTGGGATGGGGCTGAGATACCTGTGCAAAATGCCCAGGGGTCTCAACTCAGTGGGAAACACTGGGATCAGAGGTCAGAAGAGAAGGCTAGGATATGATCGGAGGACAAGGGTCAGGGTGTTACAGCCCCCCTCCCTAAAAGGAAGAGGACTTGATCTGAGCTAGGGTCTGGGCCCCACAGACAGTCCTCTTATGTGGAGTGGTAGGTCAGATGAGGGCTTGGGAGCAACACTTACAGCCGACATGTAGTAGGACTTGGTGGCGCAGGTGCCAAGAGTCACGGTGGAAGCAGGCGTAGAGGCCACTATGGCCCAGTTCCAAGCCACGGAGCACAAGCTGAGAGCCGTTGAGCAGGTCAGGGGCCAGGTCTGTCCCATTTACCCTCCACGTCACCGCTGCATCCCAGTTTGCTGTCCCACACGGCAGAGTCACGTCTGAACCTAGGCGCTCGTACTGCACATGGGGTGCCTCTGTAGGGGGTGGGGAGAGCACAGGGCAAAACTCACAGGTCACAGGCCTGCCTGGCACCACCAGGTGAATGTGCATGGATGAGACACTGTGAGGAGTCTAGGCCAAGAGGCTCTGTGTCTGATGGCCTATCAGGAGAGGAGGAGTGTGTAAATGTTCTCTGTGGCTGTGCAAGTGTATAGGTATGTGAGTGTCTCCAAATTTGTATGTGTGAGTGCACATCTGGGGACTTTGTGTGTGGATGGATGATCTGTGTGTACATGTGTGAGAGAAAGAAAGTTTGTGTAGCGTGCTGGAAGGGGTTAAATCTCATTGAAAATCCAGGTCACGTTCAGTCACTAGGTCCTTTAGAAAGTTTTCTTGACCCCTGTGACCCTAACCTCTTGCCACCTATAGGCTCAGCCCCAATCATTGACATCTGCTACCCAGACAAGCTAGAGCTGAGGGGCCCTACTTCTGGACTCCTCTCTCTGTTTCTTGTCCCCATCTTTGTCCCCTGTCCTGCCACTCTCCCTCTCCCCAACTCTGGCCCCCCTGACAAGCTGTCCCCTAACCTGCCCGACTTCAGCCATCCAGGGCTTGGGCAGCAGCAGGAGAAGGGAGATCCAGGATAGGAGCCCTAGGGGACTCCTGGCAGCTATCAACTTTGTGAGGCAGGAACTACTGAGGTGGGGGGGATGGGGGTAGTGCTGGGACCAAGAGAGCTCTCTGACCATTCTTCTCCTGCCCCCATGAGAGGCCTGTCAGAGCCAAAAGCAAACCCCAGTTCTGGCCTCAGCAACCCAGGCATGATGGACTGAGCCCAGGAGACTGGAGTGGAAGGGTGGGAGGGAGCACCTGTCAAGAGGCAGCACTAGGTGGGGGAGGTGAGTAGGACACAGAAAATCGGGACACTGATCTACAGACAACAGCAGAGAAGCAAATATGTAGAGCTGGGTGATGTGACTGTAATCTCCTCATTCCTCATCCTGCCCCCCAAGCCTGGAAGGACAGATGCCTCCCAGGTCTCGGCCAGATCTGTGGAGTGAGGGTGGGAGGGGAAGAGCAAAGCGGGAGGGGGGCAGCGGGGGAAGGGGGGCTGCGGGATCCCTCGTTAACACTCGCTTACATCCCCCCTCTAGAGAGCCACCCCGCTGAGTTGGGGGATTTTCAGAGGCAATTCCTGTTAACGAGCCAATTAACTTGGGCCAGTGGCCTCTTAATTAGACTTGTTAACACCACCAGGACTGCAGGGGGTAGGGATCCCCCTATGCCACCAGCCACCCCTCCCCTCCATCGCAGCCCTCTCCCCAGTACTGCTTTTCTCTGTGCTAGAACATCTGTCCCCAGTTTGCTGCCTCTGTCACCCTTCCGGTGCCAGGGTCTCTCTGTCTTCAGGTTTCTCCCCTGCTGCCTGTCTCTGTCTTGCCCCTCTCTGAGCCTCTGGGTCCCTGTCCCTGGTTGGAGGAGAGGGAAGTAGGAAACCCAGCCAGCCTTGACCACTCGTCCTATGGGGGCCGGGACCAGCCAAACAAAGGATGAACGGCGGAAGGGCGGTGGCTGGGGGCCTTGGAGGCCACAGCTGTGAGGCTGGACCAGAGACTAAATGGGGGCCTCCCCCTGACCAGAGACCCAGTTNGGAAACATGCCAAGCCCCTCTCTCTGAGCCCTGCCCCCTCCCTCACTAACAGACATTCTGCATCCAGCTGCCTGAGGAGGAGGCTGAAAACTGACCGTAGGGGAGGGGGTGTGGCCACCATGGTCCCAGCGGCCACACGTCAACACTGACCAAGAGCAGCTCAGAACTAACTTGGACCCAATGTGGTTCTTTAGTACTGCAGGGCAGGTACACCCATAAGATGAGGAAACAGCCACCTAACAGCACAACAAATATAATGGCAATGGGATAACACTCCCAAGTCACCTTGTCTGCCTCACAAAGGGAACAGAAACACAACCTGACAACAATGACAAACCAACAATATAAGGGCAGGACAGGAATGAAAACAGGACAACACAACGACAGAAGACAACCACAGGCCACAATGCAGAGGTAGAGGGGGCAATATGACATGATAATCACACACGACACACACTGTTACAACTGCTACAATAACACAACAACGGCAATACAGGCAGCCATGCAACAGCTCCAAAGATGGGAATGATTTAATCCTTTGTCTCTGGATAGCTCTCCTCCCGCCCTGTGGGTGCCCCTACTGATGTGCTGTCCATTTCAGAAATTAAATCAAGCAGCAGGGGGAGGATGGGGTTCTTGGCCTTGACGCGGTGACAAATGCTCCAAAGGAATCAGCTGTGAAAAGGTTGTTAGAAGCCAGGATGAGAGACAGAGACAGGATGAGGTCATGGACATGGAGAACACAGAAGGACAGAGCTGAGGGCTCCCTCACACCTGCGCACACAGCCTCACATGGGGACCACATGCCGGAAACAGTCCCCCCAGGCGTCTTAAGTAACTTCACATAGCCACACACATGGGGTAAGGACAGTCACCACAAGAAGAACAAGCACACACAGAACAACTGTCCACAAGGTCACACCCACACAGGGACACCATCCCACTTCAGGGATGGTTAACACCTGATACAAGATGATCATATGCATACACAGGGAGGGCATGCACAGTGTCACCCAGAGGCACGGTTACGTTTAAGGGCACAGTCTCACATGTGGGAGACAATTTAACAGGGACACAAACATACAAAGAGATAGAAATTATCACACTATCAAACATAGGATACAATCTCAACCGCAAGGACAAAGCTCCACAAAGAGTGTGGTCACACACAGACAGACAATGTCACACACAGGGCAGAGCCCCCAGGGATACAGCCACACAGAGAAATGCATTCCAATAAGGACATGGTGTCACCCACACAAGAGCATAGCCTAATGCACAAAGACAGTTAAACTCTCAGAGATATAGACTTAACACTCAAACCCTTGGTCACATGTGGCTCTGCCTTTACACACAATGTAGGGCAGGGCCCAAGCCAAAGGGAGTGGCCACTGGCAGGTCTAACCAGGTGAGGTCAGCACAGGAGCCTACGACAGACTGACTGCAGGAGGGGGGTTAATGGGTTAACCTTTGGGAAGCAGCATCCCTGGGGTGGGCTAGGCTCTTTCTGGGTCTCAATGTCGGTCTTACAAGGAAGAAGCCACCTGAGGCTTGACCCACTGCCCTCCTTGAACCCATACCCTTGAGGGTGGCAGGATCTGCTCTGTGCCTGGGTCCCAGAGGTGTCCCCACCCTCTCTGCCTCTACCTAACCCAGCCAAGGTTGGGGTTGGGGCAGGACCCATCCAAGGGGAAACTCCCAACAACTTAGGGCTTGCTCAAAGAGTTTTGGGGTCAGATCTTATACTGATGTGGCCATGTAAGGTGCTGTCTCAAATGCAGTTTGAGTGCTGGTGGTCAAGTTAAGAGGGCGCCTGTTTCCCAGCAGGGGTGCAGCATCTTGCTCTGTGGTGTTGGGAAGAACTCAGCCTTCACTAGACAAATGGTAGGGGAAGGGCAGGAGGCTGCCAATGACCCAGCATGAGCAATCCCTGCCTCCCCCATTCTAGCTGACTGACCTGTCCCCTTCCTTAGCATGCCAGACCACTCCCACTTGTCACCCTGCCCACGTCTTGTTCTCAGTCCACCATCCCTGCCTCCATCTTCCCTCTGGGATAGGGGAAAGCAGTCCAGGCCACTGTCTCTCTCAGTGCCTTCCACTACACCTCCCACACACCCCCAGGGATCCCATTTCATCAGATAATATACAGGGCCTTACCCATAGCAGCCTCCAACTCCTATCTCACCTGCCTGTTACCCTATAGCCACTCTAGTAGGAAGAGGAAGAGATCATCAAGCCAGAGATACCATCAGCACAGCACCACATGGAGTGACTGGAGGACTGTGCATGTGAGACAACATCAGTGGGTCACCCAGCATATCACTATCATATGACTCATGTCCTTCTGTATATTCATGTGTTTGTGCCAGCAAGTGCCAGTGTATGGTCTTGGGTGGATGCACAAGGGGGTGAGAAGGGTTCATGCTCAGCTCTGGGTGGGGATCAGCAGAGAGCACCATCCCACCCCCCAGAATCCTCTCCTCCAGCACTCACCCTGAGGACTGTGTCTCTGGGCGTAGACAACGGCAGTGGCAGCAGCAAGCACAGCACAGCAGGCCCACGGGACAGGAGCAGCCATCTGCTGGGAGAAACAGGGTGGAGGATGGTGGGGGAAGGGGCAGCATCAGCCCAGGCAGGAACCTCCTGGGGAGCCCCTCCCTATTCTCAGGCAAAACTGGGAAATCCCAGCCCAAGGGCTAGGACACCTTGACCCCAAATGCCCTTCTTAATGGGACTCAGGATTCTCTTCCAAGCAATAGAAAGCAACATTATTGGCATCTGTAGGCAAACGTTTGCTAAGATGGTAGAAGGCAACCTATAGTGGTTTGTTGTTCGATAATGCTGCTGGTTGCAGGATGTAGTCAACCACAGATGAGTTATGGAACATTGGTTATGCTAGGGCCATTTTTCTAAAAACAAAATAACTTTACTGGTGAAGTTGGCTAATCAGCTATGAACACTGCAAACTGAAAGGGTAATGTTTGAACTTAGCATGAGGTCTATACTTCTCCAAATTGCCTTGAATGGAAGGCCCCCTGCTGTGCTCCTGGAGAGAGAACCTGAAACTTGGATGTTTAGAAGCCCCTCATACCTGCACCCCACCCTCCCCATGAGCCTTGCCACTGGGCTCTGGGATGTTCACAGTGGCAGGGTACAAAGGTCAGATGTGGCTTTTGCTTTAGTGTACAATGACCAGGAGAGAAAGAGGGTATTTCACATATAAGACCTTGTTGGGGGACCCAACCAATCCTTTACCCCAGACATATGCCCCAGGAGCCTGAGACCCTCAGCCGAGCAGATGTGCATCAGTGTCTACACACACTTATGCAGGTTCACAAAGCACAGTGAGGGTATGTCCCCAGAAGCCAGGATGGATCCAGTGGCCCCCTAATCTGTTATCCTGCTTCATGGGATGGATCCAGCTGCACCCCACTCTTCCTCAGCACATGATCACACCTGAGGGCAGGGAAATAACTATTTCCTACAGAAAAAGCCTCAAATACGACTCTCCTACCCTATTGTGAGGAGAGAGGGGGACTGTCAACCAGACAGAAGGAGAGTCTGGAGAGAAATACTGCCAGACACTCGACCAGCCTGAGTGGTAGTGTCAGAGATATAGCCTGACATACAGCCAAGACACTGGCCAGAGACACTGCCCAAAACAACCACACAAAATCCCAGAGAAAGAGCTCCACACATGGTTGGAGATATACTTAAGATACTGTATGAGGCACAATCAGATAAAACCAGAGAAACAGGCAGCTGTAACCAGATAACCATGCAGAGACATGGTTAGAAATTAACTGACACACAACCAAAGGATCCACCAGAAACACTGTAAAATGCTTGGCACATGCAAGCAGACATACCACCAGAGAAAGAGCAAGAAACACAGGCAGAGAAACCATCAGCGACATAGCAAGAGAGCTAGAGACACTGTCAGAAACCATGCCAGAGAAACTGCCTGACACACAAGCAGAGAAATACCAGAGAAACTGATAGACACAAACAGGCATACACCCAAAAATACAGCTAGTGAGAGAGCCAGAGACATAGCCAGATGCTCAGTCAGGAAGTATCCACACCACTAAAAACACTGCCAGGGACACTCAGACACACAGACACACTGCCAGACACAGCCAGAGACACTGTCAGAAATACTGCCAGACAAACAGCCAGACATACAGCCAGAGAACTGCCAGAGAAACTGCAAACAGAGCTATAGCAGGGAGGAGACAAATGTGGGTGTCAGCCTGTAGCAGCGGGTGGGAGAACTGGAGAGATTCTGACATCCGGGGGCTCCTTTATAGGAGAGGGTTCCTGCCTGCCCGTTGTTATACTAACCCCTCACCAGGCAAGTCCCCGCATCTGCACCTGGTTTTCCTCCAGCCACAGCCACAGGTGCTCTGACTGCCCCTCCCTGGCACAGCTTGTCTCTCTAGGCCCTGGGTGGCTTTGGCTACCCCTCCTACATCAGTGACTCTCAGGGCCTTAGCTACCACTTGACCTGACTCCTCTTGATCCTCAGTCACTCCCCTATCTTCAACTACTCCTCAGGCCTAGAACGTTAAGACAATGGCCAAAGTCACAGTGAGCAAGCAGTGGGGCCAGGAAATAAACCCAGGAACTGTCTGAATTCAGAAGGAGCTGAGGAGGAAAGGAGAGGGAGAGAAAGAGAGAGACAAAAGGCTAGAGGCCTACCTAGTTCTCCACTTCAACCCTTGCAGGTAGCCCTCAGATCCTCTCCTACCACCTCTGCCATCTGTCCATGCCTTTCTCTGCACAGCCAGGAAAATACTCTACCTCAGTGCCAAGCCCCACTGCCTACCACATGGGAGCAGGAACCAGGCCATGGGGAGGCAGAGGGGACCAATGTTATCACAGGATGAAAGAAGGACAGGGTGGCCCTCTGCTCCTAACTCCTTCCTGGTCCCAGTTGGCAGTGCAGGGGCAAGGAGACAGCCTGGCATGAGTGTGCATGCATACAAGCATGCATGTATTCACGCACATGCGCGCACACACACACACACACTCAGGCCCCCTCAGGGGGAGGGGTGCCTTCTTCATCAAAGTCGCCTCCATCAGCCCGATGAGTTACTGTAAGGGCCGGGCCCTGGGCCAACGGGGCTGCAGCCATGGGAGACGGGCGCTGCCGAGAGCAAGTGCTGCAGAAAGTGGGGGATGGGGTACCAAGACTGACACTGCATGGCTGGGGGCACCCAGAAAAGAGAAAGACCCAGGGAGTGGGGAGGAGAGAAACAAGGAGACAGGGAAGGCCATGAGCCAAGACCCAGGGGACAAGAAGACATCAAGATAGGGAGAAATGGGAAAGAGACCTAGGAAGAAAGATAGAGACCACAGGGGTTGGGCAGGGATTCAAGGGCAGAGGAAGGGATAAACCCAGAGAGGGTCTCTGTGTCTACCCTAGAGCATCTCTCTAAGCCCATCCATCTCCTCCAGTCCAAAGGGAGGATGGTATCCGTGCAGCATTCCTGGGGGCTATGGGGCTTCTTTCTCCCTGGAGATCCAAGAGCATAGCTCTCAGGGAATCAGCATAGACTAAAGCCCCACCCTATCCCACCCTATCTCTGCCCCTGCAGATCCAAAAAGCCCCAAGCCAATTTCATTTCCACCTTCCCTCAAAGTCCCAGCTGGGTCCATTCCTAGTTAGGGAAGCTGAGGCCAGAGGCATCCAGGCTATACCTCTGCTCTGCCCTAGCTCTCCTCAGGCCACCCATTCCAGGGCAAAGAGCATCTTCACCAAGAATTTTCCAAGTCCACACCCCATGGCCCTGGGATAGATCTGGAGGGTAAATCCCATAAAACCTCAGATAGGGGCTATGCAAACTGGCTGAGGCTCTCTGTAGAGCCCTCCAGGGGGCCAACCTGGCCTCCAGCCAGGCCCAGCCCCACAATGAGGAGGCAACAGAGGGCACTCCACTAATAAGAAAGGAGGCCAGTACCTAGCAGCCCCAAACCCCATTAGCACAAGGATGCCAGCACCTCTCCTGATGTAAAATCTCACAAGTGTCATCATACACACACGGGTGACACATCAAGAGACAAATCCTGGGCTCCCAATTTACTGTCACTGTCCCACAAAGACACCATTACACAGTGATAACAACACCCAATGAAAAGGACACATTTCCATAGTTGACAATGACATAGAGGGGTGTTGACAGTCTCTATAGTGGCAACAATGCAGTGAGTGTCAGTCACATACAATGACACCAACAAATGGGGCAATGATACTTGTTGACACTGACACAATCACAGTGACAGTAATCTCAGAATCAGAGAAGCAATGAGACTGACAGTCACATAGAGTAACAATGATGGTGTGTTCATAGTAACACAGGGATGGTGACAGACTCCGTAACATGGACAGTCATACAGAATAACAATCAGCTCACAGTATTATTGGTACCATGGAGGCTGACAGTCACTAGCAGTGACACAGACAGACACAACAACAGACTCCAGATTAGGGAGGGACCTCAATTACTCAGTTTCTGAGTCAGGCTTATGAGGGACCTAGGACCCCTCTTGCCAGCTCCAGCAAACTTCCAGGTGCCCTGTGCCCCCCACCCTCACCCCCTGCCCAGCTAAAGGCAGAACCGGAGGGAAAGGAGGTGTGAATTTGAAGAACTCCTATTTATCCCTGCAGAAGGTTACAAAAGCCCAACCCTCAGGAATCCCTGCTACATCCAGGGCTGGACTGGGGGGTTCTGAGCATCACTGGCTGGGGCCCAGCTCTAACTGTGTGTGAGTATTGATGTGCAACAATATGTTCTGAGCTTCAAGGCATTAGTTAGTGTGGGTATGCTGAGGTCAGGTAGGCTCAATTTGGTCTGAACAATGAACCAACAAGGAAGGCCCATGTGGTACTCCCCAAAATTGAAATCCAACCAAAGTCACTGGCCTGGACTACCCTCACAGGAACTTGCACCCGGGTGAGTTCGGGAACATGCATATCTGCTGGGGGGCATCTGACCCATGGCATGGCCAAGGTGATATCTCCACAGCTTCTAGTCCTCCTAGGTAACCCCAGACTCCAGAATCCTTCAGTGTGAGAGAAAAGACACTTTGTCCTAGGACCTTGTCCCCTTCCTCTCTCCCCAGAGCAGCTGTAGAGGACCCATCCTTAGAAAAGGCAAGAACACAGAACAGGACATAGCATGGAGGGACTCAAAAGCCTAGAGAACTCTAGAGGCCTCAGACCTGCAGAGGAATTAGGGTGGAGCAAGGAAAAGAGACACCTTTACTTGGAGGTAGAGACAGAAAATGAGAGAGCAGTGGCAGTAACAGGGACAAGGATGTGGTGGGCAAGGAGGAGCAGCAATGGCTGAAGGGGAGCCTGAGAGACAGTCAGGGCTGGCTGGAAGCTCCAAGAAGGGGAGGAGGGGCTAAGGCCGAGAGGCCCCCAGATCCCACCAGGCCTAGGCAGCCTGGACAGCGTGGGCGGTGGGGGCGGGGGCAGAGGCCTGAGCAGTGGGGGGGAGGGTACAGGCTGAGGAGGGAGGCCTGGCCCCTGGCAGCTGGCCCGGCAGACCCCCCACCGGGGAGGGGGGCGGGCCTGGGTCAGGGGCCAGCTTCTGGGGCTGGGGCTGGCTGGCCACTGGGCAGGCTCACACTCCCTGTGGCGTCTCTACCTTTTATCTCTGAGTCTCTTGTCTCTGGCTGTCTGCTTTCTCTCTGAATCCAGACCTGGCTCTCCTCTCAGCTACTGGTACCCCCATCCCGAGGGGCATAGGAGCCATGCCTGGATTCAGGATCAAGCCTTATCTCCTCCTGTGCTACCACATCCCCATTTACTCCAGGGTTAAGCCCCAGTGCTCAGGGGAAAGGACTCCACCCAAACATAGGTCCCTATCTCCCTCCATAGAAGGGGGCAAAAGTTGAGCACCAGTGGGAGGGGTCCAGGAGGGAGACAGGGGTGCAGTCCCCTAGCTCCAGCCTCTCGCTGAGGTTGTGGAAAAGGAGGGAGCCCAATGTGAGTGAGTTGTGGGGGTGGGTATCCGCACCTGCTATTGTAACCTCCACAGCTGGAGATGGGGGCCTGGTAGGGGGACAAGATTCCAATGGATTTTGGCCGCAGCCAGGACTCTGAGTATTCAAACCCCCCACCTCCAGCCTGTTGCACCGTGGGGACCCTGAGATCAGCATGTGCGTGCCCTGCTGCACGTGAGTGCAGGCGTGTTGTGGGGGGAGTCTGGGGCCTTCCCATGATGGGCCTGGCTGGACGGCAGGAAGATGTCCTGGAGAGGTGGGAATCTGAATCCCACCAGCCCATGCCCACACGTAGAGCCCTATTCAGGGCCCTGCATGCTGCCTGGTGACCTGGCATAGGCTGGATATGCACATATACGCAGGCTTGGGCTTAAGCAGCCCTCTAGGTGCAAAAGGTCTTGGCTTTCTCCCTCAAAGGTCATCTGGTCCAACCTGATAGACCCTGGCCTTCAAATAGAGAACAGGAAGGGGCAGGTAAGTGCATATCTTCCCTTTGGGCACATGGTCTCTGGACAACTTCAAAGAACCTGGGGCACAAGTGCCAAATTCCCCATCCCCCTAGCCTCAGTCCAGAATCTCTTCTGGTTTCTAGGAGAATCAGGAGGACCCCTCTACCTAGAAGAGGGCCATGTGCCAGTCAGGTTAAGTCTGCAAGGAGTGGGGATTGCTCTTCTTGGAGAGACAGACAGCTGCAGCAGAAGGTTAGATAGCTAAAAGAACTCCCATTTGTTGGTGGGGGGTGGGCAGAGAAATGACGGTGGCAGGGGGAGTGGGGGCATCCCAGCTGATGAGGCAGGGCAGGAAGGAGGCTGCAAGGTCCTCCATGGAAAAAGAAGGATGGACAGAATAGCTTTCCAGACTTGGAAGCTGGGACAAAGACCTATCTGCCTCAGCATCTCTCACTACACCCCACCCCTGGCCCCATCACTGTTATGGTACAGACACACCCTCTAATACATACACAGAGGCCTATGCTTACAAGCTTGTATACACATACACACACACACACACACACGCACACACACACATGGGTGGGGTGGGGGTCAGGGGTGACACTGCATTGTGAAGCATGGTTTCTAACAAAAAGAACTGAAAATGGTCTTTCTGACAGAGCTAGAATGGACTAGGAGGAACAGAAACTTTGCCTGTCTTCATGTAACAGTGTCCTGTTCTCCCTGCCCCCCTAACACACGCACACACACTGCACACACTACTTCTGAGGAAGCTTCTGGTCTGCTGGGCAAAAGCAAGCCATCCTTCCTCCCCCTTACTCCCTCCTCACAGTGGGGAAGCCAGAGCAATCTGTTCCTGATGGGTAAACACAGGCATGAGTACGTGCACACACATGCTCACACACACACCAGCAATTCAGGGTCACACAGCACCCAGTGCTCAACTTCTCCCCAAGACGTAGCACACACTGGGGACTCTCAATCCCACCTAGAGCTCCCCGAAGCCCTCCCTACCTACCTACCTACCTACACACACACACACACACACACACACACACAGAGTCAGAGATTCATAGACACACCCAGGCACCCTCTGACAGACACTGGCATCCAGAGTTCACCATTGTGACCACACAGCTTGGCCCTCCCACAGAGACGCCCACTGCCACAACTTCACACACACTGTGCATGCACACATGTATTACAGTCACAGTCATACACACGGACTCTCACACATGCTCACTCAAAACAGGCACGGTCTCACATATGGATGCCATCATACATTCAGAACAGTCTATCTTCCACACAGATATCATTGCACCTCCAGAAACTCGGAGTCCCTCAGTCACCCTCAGCCTCTCATGCTCCCACATTCAGCAGTGAGAAATACAAAGATACACACTCAGAATAGCTACTCCATGCTGGGGCCTTGGATTGCCGGGGGTTCTGCTCTTGGGGGGAGGGTGCTAAGGCTCAGGGTAGCCTGAGGAAGGAAGGAAAAGGAAAGGAGGAACTTTGTTCATCCCCAAAAAGCAAATAAATATCTGGTAATTTCCTAGGTGGTTCCTTTCTTCCCTGACGCTGCTTTCCCAGCATTCCAGAATAAGCTTAGATCCAGGCCAGACAGTGTAAGGAAGCCCCTGGGTGAAGAGATGGTGGTACTAGTAGCAAGAGCCAGAAAAACCCCAGAAATCAGCTCACTCCCCAAAACCACCCTCCTCCCCTCAGCACCCCCTCTTCTCCAGGATGAGGATCAGCAACAGTTCTCAACCTAGCCACCTGCTGTGTGATCCCAGTCCTCTTCAAAACCTCTCTGTGCCCACAACTATCTATAGTGCACCTGAGTGTCAGGCCTGGCTGCAAGAGGCAAGGTAAGGAGAAGGAGATATGGCTCAGACCTCAACCCCCAGCCCCTGCCAAAGCCCTGTCATCACTGTTAGGCCCAAAGAGAGATGGGGACAGCACTGGCCAAGCAAGTGCTCTTCTAACTAACCACTGAGAACAAGAGTCACAAAGTGTCCTTGGACCCTGCAGCCCTGCCCCCCATCACAAGAGAGGACGCTCTGTCGCTGTCCAGGCAGAATGGAATCCAAGTTGTGCTGGCCAGGCCCCAACCCAAGAACAACTGGCAATGCTGTTGACATCCTTACCACTTGCCACTCCAGGTGTAGCTTGGGCCCTAACACCCTATCCTAAAGGGAGTTTGGTAGGGCTTCATGGAAGCCAGGTAGGGGAGCAAACATCAGACAGCAGGCTGTAAGGAAACCAGGTAGGGCAATCCCATAAAGCCCAGGTGATAAGGACTTAAGGAAAGTAGACAGTGGGAACAAAACAAATTAGGCAGCAGGGTCTGGGGAAACCAGGTGACAGAGCCCAAAAGAACACAGGCTGTGGGGACCAAATGAAACTAGGCAGTGGGGACTAAAGTTTGCTAGGAGGTGGGGACAAATGAAGCCAGGCAAGAGGCCCACAGGATGTGAGAAAAGAAAGATACCAAGAGCTCATCCCCTCTGTGTAGATGTCACCCCCACACCCTGGACCTCTCTCTCAATAGTCCCCTTCCCCCAGGCCAATGGTGGCGGTCCCCTCCCCCAGGCCAATGGACAAGGCCAGAGCCCCCTCCTCTCTCAGAGGCCTGGGCTGGTTCCANCCCCCCGCAACACCGCGACTCCGGACGGGCGGGCGGGCTAGGGGCCGGCCCGAGCTGTGAGCGAGCGAGTGAGCGAGCGAGCGAGCGAGCGAGGCGGCGAGCGGGCCGGGAGGAGGGGAGGAAGGAGCGCGCCGCAAGCGAGCGAGGCGAGCTAGCAGAGGGAGCGAGTGAGGGACGGCAGGCAGTGAGGTCATCCTTTGAATCTAATTGTCTGAGTCAGGAGGAGATGTGGCACTTGATGCTGGGGGAGGGGAGGGAGAAGGGACCCTCGGCTCTGAGCCGCGGCCCCTCCTCACACCCAGGGCGGCCCGGGCCTCCCTTCCCCCGCCCAGGACGAAGTTGCCTCAGGCCAACTCGGGCGGACCCCTGCCTGTCTCAGGGTTGAGTGACCTCTGTAGCCAGGAGAGATCAATAAGCTGTGAGATGTGGGACCCAGTCCCACATCACCCCCAAAGAGTGGCCACCTTCCTACTCTCTGGGGGTGATAGCGACCCACACCCAGGCCCAGGTCACGGTTACTAAATGTCTAAGAGTAATGGTAGGCGCCCAACCCAACTCCACATCACATTCCTGCCCTTTGAGGATAAAAGGGAAACTTCAGCCAGGCTTCCAAGTTACCTTCCTGCACTTTAGGAGCATGGAGTCCCCAGTTCTATTCCCTAAGTTACTTCTTGCTCTGGGAGTTTGTGGGAATCTGGACACTGAACCCCAGCTTACCTTCCGGACCTCTGAGAATAATAGTGCAATGCCACCCAATCTTCCAGTTACTGCACTTTGGGGGGAGGTATAAGGACCCTCAATTGACCCCAAAGATCTGCCTACTCTACATGCCCAACTCTTTAAGAGAGGCAAGAACCAGGCCAGATTCCCAGGGTCCCTAGGGGCTGCCCAAGGAACCATGCTACTCCCTGGTGGAGGGTGAAGGGGGACAAGATGGGCCCTGGGCCAATTAGGTATGCACACCCATACATGCACCTATGAGCACATGTGCACATGTGTAAACACACAGTGGGGAGCACCAGGCAGATGCCTGGGGATGCTCACACCAAGGGCCACACACCCCTCCCCTCACCCCATGGGGGGAGGGGTGATAAATATTTAAGGGGCTTTTAGCTCAGAAGGGGCTGAAGCTGGGGGAGGGAGGAGGATCCACGATGCCTGATTAATGGGGTTACGGGCTTGGATCAATCCATCCGCCCGCTGCTCCCTGCTCCCTCCTCCCTCCTCCTCCCTCCCTCGGCCTAATGCGCTTTATCAGGAGACGCTTTTCTGACTTGGCAGCGTCGGGTGTTTTAAATAGACCCATTTAGAGCAGGGGTTGGGGGAGAAGGGGGGAAGGGAGACAGAGATTGAGACAGGCTGGGAGACAGAGATGATTCAGGAGAGAGACAAGCCCTAGAAGAGAGACTGGGAGAGGAGAGAAAAAAAGAGATGTAGAGACACAGAGATAAGAGACTGAGGATGAGACTCTCAGGGAGGCTGATATGGGAGGGGGTAATGGGAGGCCAAGGGGAAGCTGGGGGGCCCGCAGAGCAGAAATAAACAAAAAAAGAGAGAGAGAGGGGAAAGGAGCCACCAGCAGTGGGGAGAAACCTGGAGAGAGGCTCTCTGCAAGGGCCAGTGCTAGCCTGGGAGACAGCAGATATCTGTATTTCCAAAAACAGTTTTTCATCCACTTTGTTAAATTAAAAAGCTGTTTTTAAAGGGATGCTGGAGGTGCTGTGAGGGGAGGGTGGACAGAACTGCCAAGTCTTCCCTCCCAGCCTCCTCTTCAGGCTCCCACAGAAGCTGCCTAACCCTTAACTAACCCCAGGAGTGTTCTCTAGCTCCCCTGCTCTCTGTGATCCTCTGGGATCCCCAGAGACACAGTCAGGGCATCAGAGCTACTGTTCATTGGCAGGAAGTCCTTCCTGCTGTCTGGCCTCAGTCCCTCCTGCTGCAGGGAGCCCAGTATGTTGCCCAATCACTACTAGCCTTCTCTTCTCCAGCCTGTGCTCACCAACTCAATAAGGTGATCCCAATTGTGGGGGAGGATTTTGTGCCCTCATAGAAGTAGCTTACTTTATCATCAAGCCAGGAGACTCCTCCCAGGTGTGCCCCTATAAATATTTATTATCTATTGTTGTGTAAATCTGAACTTCTATCAGATACCCTACCCTGTGTCCTTAGGTCCTTTGGGAACAGTGGATTGGAAGCCTAACTCTCTAAAGCTTTCTGGAGCCTCCCTTCTCTTCAGAACCCCACCTCCATTTTAAAGCCCTTTTATTGCCTTGTGTCAGCCTGGGATACCCCACCCCATCCTCAAAAAATCCCAGTCCTAAGTTCTGAAGGGTCAGTCAGTCCCCTACTCCTGGGCCGGGAAAATGGCCAGTCTGTTTGGGAGCTGAGATGAAAAGCCGGCTGGCCTTTGTGGGCCTCTGGCGGGTTTTGGACAATAGGCCCTTCCGTTCCGCTCCACCGCCTTGATTCCTTGGACGCCCCCACCCCGGGCTGCCAATCGGGGGCCTTGGCTGGCCTTAATGAAAGGCAGGGAGAGTCAAGCCCAGCCCCATGGCTGGCCCCAGAAGATTTTGGAATTTCCGACCCCCATCCCATCTACTCCAAGCCCAGCTGCTTCCCTAATCAAGCCAGAGAGATGCTTTGGGGGCAGAGAGGGAGCCTGACAATGAGACAGACACATACTCCCACATCCAGGACTCGGCCCTCAGTACAGAGCCCAATTTTCTGACCTGGCTTTGCCCTTGCTTGTGTGACTGCGGGCAAGTCCCTTCCCCTTTGTGGGCCTATCACAGGGGCATGAAAAGCCTCAGGAGGAAGAACAGAGAAAGAAAAGCAAGGGATCTCAGGCCCTCCGTCACTCACATCCCCAAACCCATAGCCCCACTGCACCAGCCTTATACCCTAAGACAGACTTGGCCCATCTGGGTCCCCAACACATACCTCTTCACCACTGGCTGTACACTGAGCACATCAATGTCCTCCTTCTCCAGACCAGCTCTTTCCAAGACTTCCAAAACCAAGGGGGCGGGATGATGTGACAAGGCTGGATTCTAGAAGGGCAAAGGGCACAAATCAGAGGTCACAGAGCACCCACAGTTCTTAGTCCAACTAAGAACTCATTCCATACAGGTGGCTCAGTTGGTTAAACATCCGACTTCAGCTCAGGTCATGATCTCACAGTTCATGGGTCTGAGCCCCGCGTCGGGCTCTGTGCTGACAGCTAGCTCAGAGCCTGGAGCCTGCTTCAAATTCTGTATCTCCTTCTCTCTCTGACCCTCCCCTGCTCACTCTGTCTCTCTCATTAAAAAAAAAAAAAAAAGAAAGAACTCATTCCATACAATGCCACTGAGAGAAGGGGAGACTGAAACAGGCAACAGATAAGTGTCTAGAAAAGGGAAAGCTGAGAATAGTCCAGACTCCCTCCAACACCCCAAGTTGACTTCAGATTCTAAACCACAGGGAAAAAGGGAGGCCAGAAGTAGCCTAACACCACTCACAGATACATACTCATACCCACAGACAATCCAAAGTCCCCCCACAAGCAATTCACAGGCACAAGTAGTACCTCCACATCACACACTTTCTCATGTGGCCACCAGCAGGGCAAAAACACCCACCATCATACTATCCTCTTCCTCATCACCACTGTGATTTATTGAGCATCTGTTACATGCCAGGAACTGTGTCAAGCACTTTATATGCATTATCTCATTTAATGCTCATGACTTCTCCATGAGGTAGGTTCTATTATTATTCCCATTTGACAGTTGGGAAAAAAAACAAGGTTCAGAGAAGTTAAGTAACTTGCCTAAGACCATATAGCTGATCAGTTCCAGTGCATAGATTTGAGTCCAAGCCTAGCTCAAAAGCCTTTGTGCTATACTGGTTTGCCCCTGCAGTTCTCTCTCTTGCCTGCACAATGCCTTTCCCGTTAATAATAGTAACAGCTAACTCTTGTTCAGAGTTCTTAATGAGTCAGGTATCATGATAAGTACTTAACATAGGTTTTGTACTGAATCATGAAAACAACTTTAGAGTTAATTCTGTTTCCATTTTACAGATGAGGAAACTGAAGCTCAGAGAACAAAAGCATCTTGTCCAAAGCCCCACAACTGGTAGCTGATAAGAGAGCTAGCATTGTACTCAGGGCTGCTTCAATGGGCTCCAGTCACTTAACAGAACAGATCTTCAGGATCCAACTTCCCCTTCCCTCCCGCCCAAAAAAAACCAGGTCCCAAATGTGTCTGCCAAAGGCATGATCAGGTGCCTAAACACATACCTATGAGAAAGGGTCATCCATGTCATCCAACTCTGACCAAAGATGCAACCAGACAGAGATGACCACAAACTAAAATAAGGTGTTAGAGATAGGATGGCTGGTGGTACTAGATACAGACATACCAAGAGATAGGCAAACAGAGGGAGACGGAGGGGTTACAGACACAGAGACACACATCAGGCCAAAGAATAACAGACATTTGGGAAACGAGACAATAGAGGGAGGGGAAGATACAGGCAGACATGAAAAAACACAAATACGTACCAACATCAAAAGATACAGACACACATAAAGAGCGCTCTAGGGGCACCTGGCTGCCTCAGTCAGTAGAGCATGCAACTCTTGATCTTGGGGTTGTGAGTTCGAGCTCCATGTTGGATATAGAGATTACTAAAAAAAAAAAAAAAGAGTCCTCCAACCTTCACAAGAAAAAATTGTGTAAGCAAACAAGGCTCAGGCTGTGAGTGGCTTGTGTGTATGTGTGTATGCACACGTGTTGGGGGTGCATGCAGAGTCTGTATCACTACGCACATTACATTACACCAGCTGTTCCAGCAATTTCATCTGATTAATAATAAATGCTCCATAATTACAGCTGCTCCCCCAGCCCTCCTTCCTGTTTTTTGTCAGCTGCCACCAGGCCAGGCCCTTATGGACCCCACAGCCCTCGCCATCCTCACCTGCTGCCTTCTAGTAGGCTGAGAGGACACAAACTGATGGAAGAGACCAGACTCCCAATCTGAGTAGAGAATAACCATCTATCTTAGATTAATGCCCTCTGCCTCCAAGTAAAAGACTATCTATCTCCCTTAGGTCTCACTTAGCACTCTCCCCTATCCTAGGTAAAACCTGTGACCCCTAACATGGCCTAGAGGCCCAAGTGTAGGAAACAGAGAGATAAACTCCAAGCTCCCCTTGCCTACTCTTTATCACTCACTGACTGAAAGAAGTCTCCATTCACAAACTTCCCCTAGCTTTGGAACCCCATAGACTCAAAGGAGGAAGGAACTAATTCAGCAGCCCCCACCGCATCATTCCAACCCAGAATCTCTGTATACTTGTGTATCCTCATGCTTTGGACACTGGGTGGCTCCGCCTCCATTCCTGAGCCCCCCCGAGGTCCACCTCCTTCCAGGCCTCCCACCCTAGCTCTCCAAGGCAGCTCTATCAGAATCAGCTGCGGGTTTGTGCTGATCTGTTTCTAATCGCTGGGGCCTGGTTCACGCTTGCCCCCCCCCCAATATTGATTCCATTATTTGGAGAATCATTGACGTCAGGAACCTGGATGGGTGCCAAAACCGCCTTCTCTCTGGGCCTGGGCCAGGGCCCAGCCCCCCCATCCTGTGATTTCACAGAGGGGCCCAGAAAGGTCAGCTTACAAGCCAAGGTCACACAGCATCTGCCCTCAGAGGCCAGGCTCTTCTTACCTTTTTGGAACCACTGTGCAGCATCCATCTCCAGCGAAGAGGGGATACACAAAGGCCTGGGGGATCAGAAGTGAGGTGGGGGCCTATAAAAGGGGGTGTACAAGAACCCCACTCGGACTCAGGCTGCAAGGAATGGCTCTAGGAGGTAGGGATGGGGGCAGTGGCTCAGAAAAGGCTACTTAAGGAAGATTTTTTTCTTTGCCACATACTTATTTTGGGATATCCTGAAGCTGGACTTGAAATGGTTACCACTGACTACTTAATTTTTACATCTGATATCAAATGTATCTTCAAACTCTCCAGGAAGAAAATTCTTTACAGTATAAGATAACAGACTACTCTAAACGTTGCCATAATTTGAAGAACTGGCATCACTATTTTTATAAACCTTTGTTCCATACACAACATCTCTGTCTCCTGTGCATCTCTTGCCCATGCTGCCTCAGTTTCCGAATACTCTCCTAGTCTCTCTTGGCTCTGTGTCTATCTTATCAAAATGCAGCCACTGCTACACTAGCCCCCACCAGCAACTCCCAGGCTCTGGCTGGACACGGTATTTTTAGGATCTGAACCCTGTGTTCTCAGACAGACATTAATAACCAATACAGACAGTTTGTGGTGCCCACAGCAGCTAAACAACCTCAGAGCCTAGCCTCAGTGGCTAGAGATGGGGTCCATTGCCTTGGCTAGAGTCCTAGAAACCCCAACCTAGAGAGACCAAGGGTCATGCTCACAACCACATGAGAAAAGGACTTTCCCACCTGAAAAATCCTGAAGCTAAGGAGAGGACAGAAGTGATTCTGTGGCCTGACCTCTGCCACAGAATCAGTCATCGCCCTGCCCCAGTCTCCCTTAGTCCCAAATTTTTCAAGGAAGAAGCTGCCTATCCTCTGCACCCCTTCCCTGAGTGCAAGAAGGTCCTTCTTAGTCTAGACTGCAAATCATTCAAGGGCCTTTCAAGTCAAATAGGGGTAATACAACAGAGGCTGCTGAGTCTCAAGCCACAAACCCCAGAGAGTCCCCTCTCCCCACAGTCTCTCCCACTCAATTCATTCCTCGACATTTACTGAGCACCTAATCTGTGTCAGGTACTGTCCTGGCAGTTGAGGATGGAGGATGCTCCTGCCCACATGAAGCACTCAGTCTGATTAGAAAGAAAAAGATGTATTGTTTACTCAACACCACCCAGGTCTGCCAGGGGCAGGGTACAGTAGTGAGCAGAGAGACCCAGTCCCCGGGTCCCACAGAGCTCATAGGCAATACTCTGTAACTTTGCCGAGTTTTGTGAGGGAAAATTATAGTGTATGGTGTGGCATACTGACCATCCCAGGCCTGGAAAAACATCTGCAGGATTGAGGACCCTTCAGTCCCCTTCCTAAACTCCAGGAGCCCTTGCACTGACTAGAAGTCACCACTATAGTCTAGTTTCAGTTCCTTTCACTGTAGCTGTATCCTCAGCTTCCAGGAGCTGGTTCTGCAAGGACCAGGGTCTAACCTCCCCACATCTGCCCCGGCTCCCCGTTCCACCTCTTGGCCCCCAGGGTTCTTGGTTCTAGTGACCCCCAACCCAACATAACTCTGTGCTTTGGGGGGCTCTCTTTACCCTCTACAGAGGTAAAGGGGAGTGATGGTCTCAGCACCCTCAGCCCACAGAGACCACTGGCCTCTCCACCCCCTCCTCACAGGAAGCTGAAGCCTGGGTGGGTGTGGTCACCCAGGGCCACAGTTTACACAGCTGAGGTCCCCCCAACTCTCTTCACCCCATGGTCGGTCTGGAGGAGGGGTCAGCTCTCTTCTCAGCCTCCTCGCTCTCTGGGACACCCCCCCAAAATCAGGCACACATGGTCCCCCCCAACCCATCTGCATTTCAAAGAAAATCTACTCCATATGTTTCCATTCATTTACACTTCAACTCACCATGGGGGGGCAGAGACCAGGACGCCAGTCCTTCAAGCCCCCCCCCCCCATAGGGAGGCTGGGGAGCATGTGTCCTCTTAAGGGACAGGGAGCTGATACAACAGAGCCATCTGAGCCTGAGGGCCAGATCTGTACTGCTGTTGGGGTGCCCATGGGGTGATTATGCACCTCAGGCAGCCCCAACTTGCTGACCTCCACAGTGGAAGGATATAAAAGCCCAGCAATGTCTCCTGGGCAGGTGGAATCCCAGCATAGTTTACAGCCTAACCCAACCTTCCCCTACAGGGCTACTGCTTTTCTAGGGAGTACAGCAGAGAACGCTGGTCATACCACAGAGACAAGGTAAGAGTTCCACAGACACTGCAGGAGACACTGTGAGATATAACAGAACTTGGCCCCTACCCCTCTCCAGCCAGGGCAGAGGAGAGAAGAGGGTGGGTTTTAGTCCAGTCTCCTCCTTCAGCTACCTTCTCACCACAGATTCAGGCTACGATCTCCCTTAGAACCAGAGATTCAATACCCTGGAAAGGTCAAAGGAGCCAGAGGTCTACCCTCTCACAAAGTCAGTCTTGACACTCCTCCCATACTAAGGATGACTGGGATGGGAAAAATGTCTTGAGAGGACATGAGTCTTTTTTCCACACCAATTCCCTCACCACAGAGGGGGTACCCAAAACTGTTTAAGAGGGATATGCTTGTACATGGCACATGGGGACTCTAAGGGTACATATCACTCCTGTGCCAAAAAGCCTCTCAGATCTTCCTACCAACAGCCTAGTTTCCTTGCAGAAAGAAAGACAAAAAGGTTTAACTGGGTGAGTGTTTCCCACAACCTTCATCAGTCCACAACCCAAGTGAGTGACATGCCCAAACATGTATTCTCTTTCCTTCCCACCTTTGGAGGGGACCTGTCTTGTAGCAGTTTCTGTTCCTTACCCAACTGCCCTGCTCTACTCCGTAAATTTAAAAAAGCATGGGTGTATTTGACTATGAGTTCACCACAACCCTAGTTTGGGTTTGAATGTGAGTACCAGGATGGAGGCATAACTGGGTGTGATTCCAAGTGTGAACTAAGCAGGGTCCCCATGTGAATATAAAAGTCTAGTGTGAGTCTCAGCCCCAGGATGGAAGTGAGTTTAATGTAATCACCAGGAATGCTAGTCTTGAATGTGAACACTGGGTCCCTGAGTGATCCCAGGATGGAAGTGAGAATCTTGCTAATGTGAATCTGAGTGTGAGCTCCAAGATGGAAGGATGAGTCTGTGATCCTCAGTGTCTTGTGTGAATCCTGGAGTTCAAATGTGAGCCCCAGGATCCCCATGAGAGACTGAGCGTGAGCTCTTAGTCTTCATGTGACTCTAGCTATGAGCCCCAGAATGCAAGTGTGAATCCAAAATGGAGGTCCAGGCTCTTAGTGTGAGTCCAAGTGTGAACTTTAGGACCCCAGTGAGATTCTGAGCATGGGCTCTAGGTCTCAGTGTAAGTCTATGAGCCTCAGAATAGAAATGTGAATTGCAGTGTGAGCATCAGTCACAATAGGAGTCCGATGTAACCCTAGGACTGAAGTGTACAATTGGATATGAGCCCCAGAATTTAAGTGTGAATCTGAGTGTATGTCCATATGCCTTTAAGCATCCCAGTGTGAATCTATGAATTCCGAAGAAGCTCCAAGAAGTCTTGAATGTGTAGTTTAAACTCCTGTTTTTGCATAAGGTTTAGGGTCCCTCGGGGTATTAACCCTGATGGAGTGTGAACCTTAGCTACATGTCACCAATCCTGACCAGGAACCCCAAGAACCAGTCCAGAGAATTTGTGTGGGTTTTGACAGTAGAGAGAGAGGCATACTTTATTGAGACACATAGGCCACTCCATCCCCAAGCCCTGGCTAGCCTTGCAGCCATAGGAATATTCAATTGTTCAAGTCACATCCCTTCACAAGCAATGGTACACCCAGAGTTAGACACAAAAATACACTGTTTCAGACCCCCTGGATGTACAGCAATTGTCAATACAAACACACACCCAGCATTTCAAATTCCCACCTCAATGATTATAGCCACATGAACACCCCCAGTGTCACAGACACAAACATACCAAGTAATACAAGCAAAACAATTAGTGTTACAGCAGACACACTCCCACAGTGGCATGCAGACACACACCTAGTGTTGCAGACAAGCTGCCAGCCACACAGACACACACAGACGCTTCTCAAAGAGAGAGCCTAGACAGAAAGAGAAAGAAAATCCTGAATTTTCAACAAGGCGTGAAATAGTCCTGCCCGCCTGAAGCTACTGAAGGGGGGAGGGGGCCAAGGGAGCGAGCGAGCGCGAGAACTAGACGCAGGAGAGGCTCGGGAGAGGAGAGGAACCGAGGAGGAGAGCTGTCCGTCTGGTGACCTCCCCGCGGCCCAGCCCCCACGCACGGGGAGATACACTACTCGGAACAACACAGGGACACCCAAGCCGGCTCACACAGAGCCGCACTAGAGGAGACACACACGGGCTGACTCACAAAGAGACGGGGATACACCACAAGCGGACTCACAAACACACAACAGAGGAGGTCTTACAGAGAGACACTGGAGGAAACCCACTACATGGAGATACAGGCGGACTCACGAGGAAACCACAGGCAGGCTCACACCGAGACACACACACGCGGATTCACACGGACACACATACACTAGCAAACGCGCAACCGTCCGTTCACACCCCTGGGCGCTTTGAAGTCTAGATTTCTGCGGGAGAAGGAAGCCGCCTCCGGGCGCGCGGGGGTCACTACAACCCCCCAGTTCCGGAATTTTCCCAGACCCCGCGTACGCGGCTGAGGGGTAAGAGAATAGGGACGCTAGGACGATCCGCCTCGGCCACCTCCCCCCAGCCCACT
>NW_027529603.1:1785400-1785642 GCF_008692635.1 Crocuta crocuta
GGGGCGCGGGGGCCGCTTCTCACGCGCCCCCGCCCCCGAGTTTGCAGGCAAAGTTTCCCTTGAACTTTCCCGTTTCTCTCTTCCCCGGGGTCGCGGGCCCACGCGTGTCCTCTCCTTCCCGCGCGCACGAGGGCCGCGGGTCTGTCGGTCAGCTGGAGGGTCTGAGGGTCCGGCCGCGCGCTGTCCGCCGCGGGGTACTCACCGCGCCCTCGGGCCGCCGGGGCTCCGCGCCTCGCCCTTTG
>NW_027529603.1:1785705-1787728 GCF_008692635.1 Crocuta crocuta
CTCCCCGCGCCTCCGCGGCCGCGCGCCACGACCCCCTCCCGGCCACTGCCCCCGCGCGCCCCCGCCTTGGCACGCTCCCGCGCCTGGCACGCGCGGGCACACTCATTCTGCGCAGGCCTGGGAGCCCCCACTCCCACTCGACTCGCGCTCGCACACGCCCTCCCCCCGCTGGCACACTCGCCCGCACTGGCACGCGTGGCCCCCTCACATTCGCCCTTCCTCAGGAACGCCCTCCAGACGGCTGTGGCCCCTGTGCTTCACGCGCAGGCCCGACCGCTGGTCTCAAAAACGGGCGTGCACACGTACCCGCACCCACTCCGCCCGACCCCCTAGGGACGCTGGGCGCGCCCCCTTCCCTCCCTCCCAGGTCTCTCATTTACACTCCCTCTCTCAGTCAGCCTTAGCCAGGTTTCTGCTGCTTAATGCTCCCGCTTGTTCAGGCCTCGACTGCCTCGTACCGACCCCCTGGCACACCCTGGGCCAATTCTCAGGGTCCTCCCTCAGGCATCTCTATGAGAGAAGCTCGAGCCAGAGTCCCCAGGCCCCATTTTGGGTACTGGAGACCAGCCGTCTCCGCCCCTCCCCTATTCTACTGCTCCCAGCAATGACCACCTTCCCAGCCACATACACATACACCCCTCACGCGGAGGGAAGGTGGCTTGACGCTCCCCAGACCAGGATGCACCAGGCTGGGAGTCCAGGCCCTCGTCTCCCATCAAGTCTCCGGTGATACCATAACTACTCTGTCCTTCCTCGCCCTGCGAGACACAGGGCCTGGGTGGAAACCTTCACAGGGATGAACAGGGTAGGGAGGGCACACCCTCTATGCCTGGACAGTTCTGGCAGTTCCAGAATGCGGGGCACGCGCGTGTTTGGCGCGGGGGTTCGCCCTTTGAGTTTTCCCTTCGCAGCCTCAGCCTCTGAGGGGCCAGTGTGCTCACTTCACTTGCCCCCCCGGGCCTCTGGTCTGGCTACAACAAGGAGGATTAAGGCTAGACAACCCGACCAACTTCTGAGGCCACGCGAGAGAGCAACAGAAAGGTTGAATGCCAGAGACGGAGAACTGAGTGGCCCACCCCCATCTCCACCCCATGGATTTTTTCACCCGACCTTTGACCCATAATCCCTGCG
The DNA here is from genome assembly GCF_008692635.1 of Crocuta crocuta. Lineage (NCBI taxonomy): Eukaryota > Metazoa > Chordata > Mammalia > Carnivora > Hyaenidae > Crocuta > Crocuta crocuta. The sequence goes on from NW_027529603.1 coordinate 1,786,837, forward strand.
CCTGGCCCCTCCCGGGAGCTGCTCCAGGGCTGGGGGCGGGGAGAGGGGAAAGAACTATCTCGCAGTTTCCTCACACCCTTTCCCAGTAGGCTGCCCAAGCGCCGGGCCCTTTCCCAAGAAGTGCCTCAGGGACTCCCTTCTTCCCGCCACTGCCTGGGCTTTTCACTTTCACTTCCGTGGCTTCGGAATCCCCTCAGAGCAGTCGGCAGGGGTCAGCAGGGGCTGAGGCTCAGAGAGGGCCAGCTGGGGCTTAAAGATACACAGCGAAATAGTAGCACTCAGCTGAGATCCCGCCCATCCCCACCCACAGTAAGTGTCCCCTATCTGGCCTCTCGGCCCGCAACCTCCAGATTCCCAGGCTACCTACGGACGGGGATGAGATGGTGGACACTGGGAAAGAGCGGGGGTGGCGGGACGAAATTGGGGCGTGTGAGAGTCAGGAATTGCCCCTCACCGTGCGCAGCAACTAGACCTGGATGAGGTTGAGTGTTCAGGGGGTCGCGTACCCCTCGAGGGACCGACTGGTGCCAAGATCGGCAGGTCATTGCTGGGTTGACTTGACTTCCAGCTCCTCCAGTGTCCCAGCCACTGCCTCCTGCCAGGTGGAGAGCAGTGGGGAGTTCCGCCCCGACAACGTCCCCTCTCCACACGGGAACTCGGGGGCTGTAGTCAGCAGTACCGAAGTCCGCGGGGGCCGGGCCAGGGTCTGCGCTAGGCAACCAGGATCCGGGAGCCTGACATGTCGGTGTGTCCGCGGCTTAGCAAGGACAAGAGGCGCACGTCGGACCGGATCCCGGCGTCCGTTGATCTTCAGCAACTTCCAGGCGCAACACCCTGGCCGCGCCCGCTTCCCCGGTACCGCAGCGACACCTGGCGGGCGGTGAGGGACGTG